>NC_137152.1:30960859-31313120 GCF_951394435.1 Stenella coeruleoalba
CCCCCCCCCCCCCCCCCCCCCCCCCCCCACTGAATTAAACACAGGACAGCTTGGTCTGAACTTTGCTTGTACGTGTATTTTCATTACACTCTGTCTGCGGGGGAGGAATGAGGTTGGTTGACATTTGTGGAGTAGCTGAATTGTGGTGTGAGCCACCCTCAGAGAAAGCAGGGATAACCGCCACCATCTCGGGAGATGCCCAGGAAAATCAGTGAAGAGGAATCGCCTTGACTAGGGTCTCTAGGGCAGCGTGCGGAAAAACCTCCCTGACTCCCTTACCTCCATCCCGGGCCTGGCCTCCCTGCCAGCGTTCTCTCAGGAGCAGATGCTTTCTTTTGTGATTTGATTCCGCTGCCGCTCGCTCCCAAGCTCCTCTAGTCGGGAGGAGGAATAGGGAGTCAAGAGACTCCCTATCTGGTGGGTTTTTCAGTCACTCTGAGCTCATTCATTCAACAAATGTACATGGCAGCTCTCCAAGAGGGTACAGGGAGTTGTGTCTGTTTTGAGTTTCCTGCACCGAATGAAATAAAGCACTGCCAATACCGCCGGACGCTTCCTGAGCGCATCTCCCGTCTCTACTCCAGAGGTAACCAGCAAATGGAACTTGATGACTGTCATTTCTATACACGTCTTTATGTTTTTATGACCTCGCTGTGTATCGCTACGTAAAGTTCGGTGGTTTGCCTAGAAAACCTTTGTACCTCCCTGTCATCCTGCTCTCTGGCTACGGGCTGCTCTTGTCTCAACCGTGTGTTTGTGAGGCTCCCGACGTTGGCATCTGGGTCCTGCCTCGGGCGTGTTCCCTGCCGTTTGGCTCGCACAGTACGAGGGCAGCACAAGGAATTGATCTACTGCTAAACCCGGCCCGTGGGTATCTCACTGGATCCTCAGAGTAACCCTTCGAGGTAAGTACTATTGTTAACCATGCTTTGCAGATGAGGAAGCTAAGTGTGGTCCACGCACAGCTGGTGCATGTTGGGGCCTGATTCCCACCTGCACCTGGACAACCCCCTCGGCGGGGCCTTGGTTTTCCCCATCCCTCTTTGGGGAATCTGGTTACTCACTCAGCATCACCTTTCACCCACTTCTGTGGCTGTGGGATCGATCCCAGTCCTCCGGCCCCTGAAGGCACTGCTTAAAGGGTGCGGTGAGGCACTTTATCATTCCTGGGCAGCACCCTCGGGGGAGGCTGGCCTTCGAGGGGGCTGCCTGTGACCTCAGGAGGCCCAAGGGAGGAGACTCAGAGCCCGGGCAGCTCTGGCCCTCGGTTGCCAGACCTTGATCCTCATGCTACTCTCAGCTGGGACTTCCAAGGCCCATCAGCCCACAAGGCCAGGAGGCAGCAGTCGGCAGGAGGAGGCCAGAGCTGCGTGGGGAGCAGGAAGGCTATCCCTGGGGAAGGCCTGCCTCTGCCTTCAACTATGTGACCCTGGGCAAGTCACTTCCTTTCTTGACCTCAACTTTCTCATCTGCAAAATGGGGCCTCCACTTTCATGTCTGAGGTTCACGTCTCACATCCCTTCCAGCTCTAAAAACTTCTTGGTGGGGCTTCCCTGGTGGCGCAGTGGTTGAGAGTCCGCCTGCCGATGCAGGAGACACGGGTTCGTGCCCCGGTCCGGGAAGATCCCACATGCCGCAGAGTGGCTGGGCCCGTGAGCCGTGGCCGCTGAGCCTGCGCGTCCGGAGCCTGTGCTCCGCAACGGGAGAGGCCACAACAGTGAGAGGCCCGCGTTCCGCAAAAAAACCCAAAAAAACCCAAAAAACTTCTTGGTGTCCTGAGCTGCTACAGAGATGGAAGGGGAGGCTCTAGGGTGAGCTCACAGGGTTTGAAGGTGAGGGGCTCCTACTGGGAGGCCGGGGCTTTGCTGCCCTATTGCTAAAGCGACTGAATGATTTCTTCTTAAAAGGAAGAAATCCCCTTGTCTTTTTTGGATAATAGTCTGTCAGGGGAGGTCCCGGGCAGGGAATCCAGGAGCCAGGGCGGCCGGCCATGCTGTGTAACTCGGAACCGCTAGTACTCACGTCGTGATGAATCAGTAGAACTCAGTGCTTTAATCACAATAAGAGGAGACAGCCCCGTGAACAGGGACGCCTGGGCAGACAGATGGAGCCCCGCAGCAGAGGCGGAAGAGGCCCAGGCCCGGGCTGACCTCCTCGCCTCAGGTGAGCCCGGAGGGAGAGGTGGAAGGAGGGGCCGAGCCCCGCCCCCGCTGCTCCGGGCAACATCACGCGGGAAGCTGTTCCTCTTACAGGGAGGGGTCACCCTACCCACGTGTACAGGCTTACGCTGCTGACCCCCATGCAGCTGCCGGAGCGTGGCGCCCTCAGAGTGAGTTAGCTGCTCATCTTTTCTCCTTGACCGTGGCCCGCATGACAGCAAACCACGTCGACCTGTCACCGCGGCATCCGGCATCCCAGCCCAGCGCCTGAGTGAGTGCGCGCTCCGCTAACATCTGATGAACGCGCCGATCTTCCCCGTACAACAACCCGCGGGGGTGGGGACGGCAGTTGGTTGTCGTTTTCCAGATGAAATGAGGGCTTAGAGAGTTACTGGCTCAGGTCTGGTGGCCAGATGGGGACAAAGCAGGTCGCCAGCCCTGATAAATGACCCCGCCTCTCCTGAGACTCACGAGAAGTGCTTTAAACAGCCCCACGGCAGCATTTGCCCACGGTGGCTATAGTATTAGGGTAGGTGGCATTAGTCAAGGTAGCCGGGGAATGTTTGGGGGATTTTGAAGTGTGTGTGTGTGTGTGTGTGTGTGTGTGTGTGTGTGTGGTATGTGTATATGTGTAATGTGTATGTGCATGTATATGTAGTATGTGTGTGTCGTATGTGCATATGTATGTGGTGGTACGTGTGTGTGTTTCCCAAGAAGGCTTTTCCTTCCTCTTCCTTCCCCTTCGCTACTCCATGGGCTCTGAGGATCGTGGCTGAGAGTTTCCCAAACTTAAGGTGGTTGAAGAAATTCTCAGTGCCCTGAGGGAGCTTTTTTTTTTAAATTTATTTTTATTTTTTCATTAAAACATTTTATTAAACTATAGTTGATTTACAATATTGTGTTTCAGGTGTACAGCTTCAGATTCTTTTCCATTATAGGTTATTACAAGATATTGAATATAGTTCCCTGTACTATACACTAAATCCTTGTTTATTTTATTTATAGTAGTGTGTATCCCATACTTTTAATTTATCTCCCCCTCTTTCCCCTTTGGTAACCATAAGTTTGTTTTCTACGTCCATGAGTCTATTTCTGTTTTGTAAATAAGTCCATTTGTATCACTTTTTTAGATTCTACATATAAGTGATCTCATAATATTTGTCTTTCTCTGCCTGACTGACCTCACTTAGTATGATAATCTCTAGGTCCATCCATGTTGCTGCAAATGGTATTGGTTCATTCTTTTTTATGGCTGAGTAATATTCCATAGTATATATATACCCCATCTTCTTTATCCATTCATCTGTCAATGGACATTTAGGTTGCTTCCATGTCTTGGCTATTGTAAATAGTGCTGCTATGAACATTGGGGTGCATGTGTCTTTTTGAATTAGGGTTTTCTCTGGATATATGCCCAGGAGTGGGATTGCTGGATCATATGGTAACTCTATTTTAGTTTTTTAAGGAACCTCCAGACTGCTTTCCATAGTGGTTGCACCAACTTACATTCCCACCAACAGTGTAGGAGGGTTCCCTGTTCTCCACACCCTCTCCGAGGGAGCTTTTAGAAGCCAGTGCAAGGGTGAAGCACCAGGGAGAAGCAAAGAGGAAAGTGCGGCCCCCCACTGCTCCTGGCTGGGAGAGCTGGGCCCTCGAGAGAGATGAGAGAGAAGCCTGTGTGTCTAAGAGCTTCAGGGTCAAGGCCTGTATGTTGGTTAATTGTAGGTGTCAACTTGGCTGGGCCACGGTCTGCCCAGATATGTGGTCAAAAATTATTCTGGGTTTTGCTTTGAGGGTGTTTCTGGATGAGATTAACATTTAAATTGGTGGACTTTGAGTAAAGCAGATTTCCCTTCCTAATATGGGTGGGCCTCATCCAATCAGCTGAAGGC
The DNA here is from genome assembly GCF_951394435.1 of Stenella coeruleoalba. NCBI lineage: Eukaryota > Metazoa > Chordata > Mammalia > Artiodactyla > Delphinidae > Stenella > Stenella coeruleoalba. The sequence continues at coordinate 30,964,911 of NC_137152.1, forward strand.
TTGAATAGAACAAAAGACTGGCCTCTCCTGAGCAAGACAGAATTCTCCCAGCAGATGGCCTTTGGACTTCATCTGCACCATCAGCTCTCTGTGTTTCTCTGGCCTGCTGGGCCACCCTGAAGATTTTGGACTTGCTAGCCCCCATAATCTCATGATCTTATGAGCCAATTCCTTATGATCGATCAATCTCTCTCTATATGTATATGCACACACACATACACGCACGCACACACACACGCACACGCACACACACACACACACACACACACATACATATATATATATACACACATACATATATATATACCACACATCATATTGGTTCTGTTTCTCTGGAGGAAGCCTGACTAATACAGCCTGCTTCCTGCCAGAGCCTAGGTTGGCTCCAACATCCATGCCCCCTTGCAGGAGAGAGGCCTTATGCCCATATAACAGGAGGGAACTTAAAACATTTCCCGAAGCCACAGTTTTTCCGTAGCCTTGGAATTGGAGCAGCCCTCACCAAACTGAGCAGCTGGTCATCCTCTCTGAGCCCTCCCTCTTACTCCATCACCCGCCAGCTTGGCCCTCAGGCTTCAGAGCCTCCTGTTCTGCCCACCCTGCTGGACCGAGATGTTAGCACAAGGCACAGCTCTTCCCTGTGCCCTGGGAGCCCAGCCCCTTCCTTTTTGCCAGGGAGCCTTTGAAGACATGGGAGGGCATTCTCTCTGGACATCCAGGGCCCAGTCACCCTCGGTTTTAGTCTGCTTGGGGTGCTATAACAAAATACCATAGACTGGGTGCCTTAACAGAAATTTATTTCTCACGACTCTGGAGACTAGAAGTCTGAGATCAGGGTGCTAGCATGGATGGGTTCCTAGTGAGGGCTCTCTTCCTGGCTTATGGATGGCTGCTTTATCCCTGTGTCCTCACATGGCAGGGCAGGGAGCTAGAGGAAGCTCTCTGGTGTCTCTTCTTATAAGGGCGCCAATCCTACTGAACCAGGGCCCCACCCTCATCATCTCATTTAAACTTAATGACCTTATAGGCCCTTTCTTCAAATAGTTACACTGGGGGTTAGGGCTTCAACATACAGGTTTGGAGAGGGACATGATTCAGTCCGTAGCACCCTTGCAGATGAGTTCCTTCCCTTGAAAGCTTCTGTCTGGTCATTGACGAACAAGGATGAGCTCCCAGGGCTCTCACCTGGAGAAACAGGAAATGCCTTGAAAGGTGATCTGGGTACTTTATGCTAAAACCGCTTGTAAAGCCCTAGTAAGCCCAGTCTGTCTCAGCTCCCACCCAGGGTTGCCCTCATCAGTCACACTTGTAGGACCCACCCTGGTGGCAGGTAAATCATTGGGTACCTGGTAGGTGCTGTGAAGGCCCAATGCAGGACTGGGGTTGGGGGTCAGGCTTAGGTCAGGGGTGGTTTTGTCAAGGGACTCAAGGTCCACACTAAGTCAAGGAGGAGTAAAACTGTGTGTGTGTGGGAGAGAGAGGGAGAGAGAGGGAGTGTATTTGTGGTGGAGGAGGGTGAGCTCCCTGTACACAGACTCTTTAAAAGTGTTTTATGATGGATCTTTGTCCATGGGGCATTCTTCTTCCTAAGCTTTTCTGCTTACTGGCTAAAACTTCTGGGTAGAGTTTCCAAAGGAAATACAGGATGCCCAGTTAAATGAGAATTTCAGATAAACAACAAACAGTATTTTCAGTCTAAGTATGTCCCATGTAGTATTTGGGGGTATGGTTCTACTAAAAAAATTCTTCATTCTTTCTTTGGAATTCCAGCATAACTGGGTGCCCTGTATTTTTTTTTTTTCCTGCGCCACGCGGGCCTCTCACTGCCGTGGCCTCTCCTGCTGCGGAACACAGGCTCTGGATGCGCAGGCCCAGCGGCCATGGCTCACGGGCCCAGCCGCTCCGCAGCACGTGGGATCTTCCCGGACCGGGGCACAAATCCGCGCCCCCCGCACCGGCAGGCGGACCCTCAACCACCGCGCCACCAGGGAAGCCCGGTGCCCTGTATTTTTATTTGCTAAATCTGGCAGCCCTACTGATGAAGGCTGGGTAGGCTACATGCAGAAATGCAAATTGGGGAGTATTAATAGATCACCGGGCCAGCACTGTGACTTCCGCATCTAGGCAAGCAAGCCCTGGATTGTGGGAGGTGCTATCTGCAGAGACCCGGGGAGGGAAGCTAGTGTAGCTCAGCTCACACCTCCACTGCTGGTTGCACCCCCCACCCTCCCCGATCCCGTCTCACTCATTTCAGGGTCTTCACTGCACAGCTCACTTTCCCCAGATGGGCTAGCCTTACCTGGTCTCCAGGTGACTGACAGCTTAAGACAGGCTGTTTGGACACTGCTTTTCAGCCCCGGGGGTTGGTAGACACCCTGGGTCATGTAGTTTCAAAGACAGTGTCAAAACTGAAGCTTTTGTGGGGATCTCAGTTCATGCTACCTTTTAGGTAGACCCATAATGAGGATAAGTCCAAGGTAAGTGCCCCTGGGACCAAAGGGCATAGGGTGTGGCCTCCATGGGCTGGCAGATTGCAGGAGAAAGCACAGGCTTCAGCCTTTTGCTGAGTTGGGTTAGTCACTTTGCTTCCTCCTAATCTCAGCCTCCCCCTTTTGGGAAGAGATTATGCAAATATCTTCCTTGGACAGCAGTTGTAAGACTTCAGTGGAAATGATATATAAAAAGAGCTTGGCATAGTTTCTAGCTAATGGTGCCAAGAGAAGGTGAGCTGGGACCTCAGTGGTTCCAGGGCTGATAGAGTGCTTGTCTAAGTCAGCTCGGGCCAACTTCCTTGAACCCTGCCTCCTCACACCAGATAGTGTCATTTCTCTCTTCTTCGAAGTCCCAGATTTCTTGAGAGAGGAGTCTACACCTCCTCACTTCCACTAATGGCACAGCTCACCACAACTGGCGTTGCCTTTTCCCAACAGAAGGTTGCTAATGACCTTTTTATGGCCATGGCCAATGGCTTCCACACAATCCTCTGTCTCCCAGAATAGATAGCTGTTGTAGATACTCATTGCTTACTCACCTAGCTTCCATTCACCCTTCATAATAGCACCTAGATTGTCCTTCCCAGGCCCCTTTTCCTCCATTGTCTAGCAACCGTGAGATCTGGGAGGGAATGACCCCTCCAGGGGCGGGTCCAATTGGCCAAAGCCAGTCAACCTGATCCTCTCTCTTTTATCACCGTGATTGGTTCAAGGGTGGGCATGGAAAGATGAAAAGAAACAAGGTCCTTGGTGATATCATTAAACTGCTGGATTAAACTTATCCTGAAGCCTATTCCAATCATGCACTACTTTCCAGTTGTGTGAGCCAGTAACTCTCTTCAAGGTTTACGTTAACATGAGTTGTCTTTTCTGTTACATAAAGGATCCTTACTGACACACGTCTCCAAAGCATTCAGTACTGTTGACTATCTTCTGCTTGAGTAATGGAAAACCCAAATGATCGTGGCTTAAATGTTTGAAGTTTTGTGGTTTTATTCTGTTTTCTTTGGGTAATAAGAATTCTGAAGGGACCTGGTTGCTAGCATTGAGTCATTTCAGCAGCTCAAAGATGTCAGAGCAATTCTCTCTGCTTTCCCCTCATGGTGCCAAGATGGCTTCTGCAGGTGCAGCCATCACATGCGTAGTCGAGACAGAAAGAAGGAGGGAGGGCAGGAGAAGTACCTGCACCAGCTGGCTTCTACACATGTCTCATCGGCCAGCACTGCATCCCATGGTCGCCACTAGCTGCAAGGGAATCTGGGAAGGCATGGCTTTAGCTTTCTGGACCCTGGAGTAGAGGCAGGTTGGCTAGAGGAGAGTCTGGGTGGAGTCGGAGTGAGCCAACCTAGAGGCTCCTCCTCAAGGCCCCAGGGCTCCTTCACTGAGCCCTCTTCCTCCTCCCACAGCCTCACTGTCGGACTCCTGGGCACCTTCTCTGGACCTCTGCTGTCTTGGGCAGGCTTATCAGCTGCTGGAGGACTCCAGATGCCTAGCCCTGGGCCCACTCTCCCTCCTGTTTGCTCAGCCATCTGTGCATCCCCTCCACCTGATGTCCCACGGGCGTCTAGCCCTTTACACAACCTCCCTCACATCACAGTTAAGCCTGGAGTCAACATCAGACTTGCCCGATTCTATCAGACTTGCCCAGAGTCGGCTGCCATACTCGGTATCCAGGACCCGAGAATCGTGCTGACACTTGTAATTACGGAAGGAAGGACAGCTACCTTCTAGAGCCTCGCCGTTGGAGGAGAGGCAAGTTGGGGGAGGGCTGGTGCATCTGGAGGGAGAGAGTTTTGGAAGAAAGATTGCACTGTTGCCGTGGACTCCATTTCTAGTTTTGACTAAAATTCTTATGAGCCCACAGTGTGATTTATTTTTTTATCCACCTGCCCTCTAGGCTTCAGGGCCCTAAAATGATCCCAGGAGCGGGCCTGTGATTTCCCAAGGCCTAGCCGGACCTTGTGGCCTCAGATGGTCCCCAACCTCCAGAGGGTGTGAGGGTAGCCGGCAGTATATCCCTGACCTTCCCTGACCTTGCTCGGAAAATAGTACAAAGTAAGCACACAGATGTGTTAAAAGAAAGGCAAGGCAAGGGAGGGGGGGTGGGCGGAGAGAGAGAGACACACACACACATGGCCGGGAGTGTAACCTCAGGTCACCTCCTTCTGTGGGCCTCAATTTCCTCTCCAGCAAAAGAAGGCTTGGATCGGATCACTCCCCAGGCCTCTTCTAGTCCTGACATTCTGTGATTTTCTAATTTCCTTCAGACTCTGGGGGCCTGCAGACCCCATGCTAATGTGGATGAATAAAACATAGGCATATCCTAAAGCTCTAAATATCGCAAGTATTTGTTCTGGATTTGTTCTCACTTAACTGCGTGGCAAGCAGTGCCCAGCTGCGGCTCTGCGGCCTCCCGTTTGGATGGTTCGAGGTTGGCCGGGCTCCCTGAGGAGGCCGATGGCGAGTGGCAGCCTCAACCGCAAACCCACCTCATCATTTCCCCTGCCCTTTGGCCTTCCAGGCCCTGGTCCCACCACCCGGGGGACATTTCCCTCAGATGTCTGCACTGGCACCTTCACACGTGACCTGTCCACCGGGATCCACGCTGGGAGGCAGTCTGTCGCCCACTGTAGTGAGACCCTTCAGGCGGTCAACAGTGGCCCTCTGGAGGCCGCATATCCTATGTCTCTTCTGTGGGAACTCAACAGATATAACTGGGTTTCTTATTTTTAAGTTTTTTTTAAAAATTACTTTTTAGAGCAGTTTTAGGTTTACAGAAAATACAGAGTTCCCATGTCCCCCTTCCCCCCCCTTCCCCTGTCATTAACATCTTGCATTAGTTGTGGTACATTTATTACAACTGATGAGCCAATATTGGCCCATTATTATTTACTGAAGTCCTGATTTACATTCGGGTCCACTCTCGGTGTTTCACATTCTGTGGGTTTTGCCAAATGCATAATGTCGTGTATCCGCCATTACAGTATCATATGGAACGATTTCACTGCCCTAAACACTCCCCGTGCTCCATCCGTTCATCCCTTCCTGCTTCCCTGCCCACAACCCCTGGCAACCACTGATTTTTTGATTTTTTTATTTTTAATTGAACTATAGTTGAGTTACAATGTTGTGTTAGTTTCAGGTGTACAGCAAAGTGATTCAGTTATACATATATGTATATATTCCTTTATATATGTATATGTACACATATATATTCTTCAGATTCTTTCCATTGTAGGTTATTACAAGATATCAAGTATAGTTCCCTGTGCTATACAGTAGATCCTTGTTTGTCTCTTTTATGTATAGTAGCGTGTGTCTGTTAATCCCAAACTCCTAACTTATACCCCCTGTTTTGCCTTTGGTAACCATGTTTGTTTTCTATATCTGTGAGTCTGTTTCTGTTCTATAAATAAGTTCATTTGCATCATTTTTGTTGACTCCACATATAAGTGATATCATATATTTGTCTTTCTCTGTCTGACTTCACATAATCTCTAGGTTCATCCATGTTGCTGTAAATGGCAATATTTCATTCTTTTTTATGGCTGAGTAATATTCCATATTACTCCATATGGTGTATATATATCCCACATCTTCTTTATCCATTCATTTCTTGGTGGGCACTTGGGTTGTTTCCACGTCTTGGCTATGGTAAATAGTGCTGCTATGAATATTGGCGTGCATGTATCTTTTCAAATTAGAGTTTTTGTCTTTTCCGGACATATGTCCAGGAGTGGGATTGCAGGGTCATATGGTAGTTCTGTTTTTAGTTTTTTAAGGAACCCCCATACTATTCTCCATAATGGCTGTACCAATTTACATTCCCACCAGCTCAACCACGGATCTTTTTACTCTATAGTTTTGTCTTTCCCAGAATGTCATATAGTTGGAATCATACAGCATGTAGCCTTTTTAGATTGAGTTCTTTCACTCCTAGCAATATGCATTTAAGGTTCCTCCGTGTCTTTTTTGTGACTTGATAGCTCATTTCTTTTTATCACTGAATAATATTTCATTGTATGGATGAAACACTCAATAGATGTGATTTTTGATCGATTGGTATTGGTAGAAAAGACCAAAAGTATAAGATGAACAGCAATCTTCCAAACACAGAGTCTGTAAGAAAGCTAGATTTCAGGATGGTTCTGGGTAATGTACACAGTGTGGCCAACAGAGAAAATCCAGCAACCTGAGAGTTGAATTTTTAAAAAAAATATTTATTTATTTTTTGGCTGCATCGGGTCTTAGTTTCAGTGCATTTCAGCACGTGGGCTCTTCGTTGTGGTGTGCGGGCTTCTCTCTAGCTGTGGCGCCTGGGGTCCAGAGCACATGGGTTCTGTAGTTGTCGTATGTGGCCTCTTTTGCCCCATGGCATGTGGGATCTTAGTTCCCCGACCAGGGATCGAACCGGCGTCCCCTGCATTGCAAGACCGATTCTTAACCCCTAGACCACCAGGGAAGTCCCCCTGAGAGTTGAATTTAGAGTATTGGCTATGAGGCAAATTACTTTTATTACAGAAAAGTTCTTTCTTAAATAATTGCATTTAAAACAGGATTCAGTTAATTTTTCTGCAACATCTTAGGCATGCATTCACACTGGAAATTATCTATACCATGTTAGATATTGTGCAAACAGGGACACTTTGGAGAGTAAAGGGGGATGCTATTAATAATTACGCCCAAACAACAGATGGAAGCCAGGACCATCCCAGATAATATATAGTCTTTCTATTTATGACTAGTATCTGTCTTCTTAAAATAGCTGAGGGGACATAGGATATTTTTGTGTTTCTCCAAAAGTATTTGACGATGTATGAATTAAGCTTACACTAGTGGTGGTGACACTTCAAGGAGCAAATCCCAGTTTATTTTTCACTCACATGAAGTCCAAAACACATATTGCTGATTGGTGGGAATGGGAGATTGGGCGGGGGGTGCTCTGCTCCATGCAGTCATGCAGGGACCCAGGCTGATGGAGCCTTCTGCCAAGTTCCATATGTGTCTTTCAAGTAGGGTGACCAATCATTGTCTGGGAATGAGGGGTTTCCTGGGGTGCAGATTTTCAGTGCCCAAACTGGGACAGTTTCTGGCAAACCAGGACAGTTGGCCCTCTTTCCTATTTCCAAGGTTGCCCTGAAGATTGACATCCAACTGATCGGGAGGGGAAGAGAGAGAGTGGAGGACGGCAGGCTTGTAGGAACCAGACTACTCGTCACTTCTGCCTGCTTTCTGTTGGCCAGAACAGTCTCATGGCCACACCCAGCTGCAAGGGAGACTGGGAAATGTAGTCTAGCTGTGTGTCCAAAAGAAAAGAGAAATTGGTTTGGTGATGAGCTAGCTGTCTCTGCCATGGAGGGGAAATGAATAATGTCTTGCTTTACTCCTAGGCCCTTGGACTGAGATTGACTTCTTTCTTAGCTGGCATATGCCTGGGAGGGCTTAGTGCCCACCCCCCGCCATCTCCCTTTATAAATTTAAGTCTCATTTGCCTAGCAGTCAACAGAGTCAACTCTGAGTGTCCACATGGCCCAGGCCTCTGCTCATGGGCAGTCTGGAGCACTCTGGGGTTCTGGGGAGGTCAGGGGCATGGACTGTGGAGGTTACACCCGGCAGCCACAGAAACTCACTAGAAGGGAATGAGGTTGCAAAGCAGGGAGATGCCACATCGGAGGGTCTAGTTGCACTGAAAACTGAAAACTTGTGGTCTGTGAAGCCGCTGTGATACCTTCCAGCACCCGTGTTGAATATACGTCTAGCAATGTAATCAGTCTTCAACATGACTGCTTTTTTCCAGGCCGAAACCATCAGTAGATCATTTGGTGCAAGCCGAGCCTTTCCATGCATTAGCACCCTTAACAACCCTTACCTCTCCTAGCAGCCTTGAGAAGTGGGTTAAGGCTATTAGCCCCAGGCTGGAAGCTACTGTGTGCAGTGACACCACGTGCTTGACTCGTGCAAGCTCTGTCCTCCCCTGGGTGCCCTCGATGCAGCCAGGGACTTGTCTGGAAGATCGTTTTCAGGTATTTGACTCCAGGGCCTCAGGCATAGGGGATCCCTGCCCTCCCTGGTGAGGGGGAGTTTGGGCCAGAAGCAGAGAAGGAAATGATGCTAATTTCACTCCTTTCCCCTCCTGTGGGAGGCAAGACTTGGAGCCAATGTGGGTGGTTGTCAACAAGACCCCCCAGGACAACCCCAGCTAGAGGGACCTTGGTTTCTGCAGCCCTCACCCAAGAGACCAAGGGCTGGCTCTTCAGAGCCTGGGCTTGTAACCCAGGCCTTTCCTTCCATAACTCTCTCTTTGGGTCAAAGACTTGGTTGACCACTGTGTTCGTTTCCTGTGGCTGATGTAACAAATTTGGTGGCTTAAATCAATTACCACAAACTTGGTAGCTCACAGTTCTGGAGGCCAGAAGTCGCAAATCAGAATCACTGGGCTGAGATCAAGGTGTCAGCAGGGCCGCTCTCCGTTTGGAGGTTCCATGGGAGAATCTGTTCCTTGCCTCTTCCAGGTGCTGGTGGCTGCCAGCTTTCCTTGGTTGTGCCAGCATCACTCCAGTCTCTGCCTCTGTGATCACGTGGCCTTCTCCTGTCTTCTGTACTCTCTCTCCGCCTCCCTTTTGTAAGGACACTTGTGATAGCTTTTCAGATCCATCCAAGATAATCTCCCCACCTCAAGATCCTTACTTTAATCACACCTGCAAAGTCCTTTTTTCCCATATAAGGTAACATTCCAGGGATTAGGACACGGACATCTTTTTTTTTTTCTGAAGGGGGCATTATTCCACTTCCCACAGCCGCTATAGCACAGAATACAGTTGACCCTTGAACAAGGCAGGGGTGAGGGGCGCCAGCCCTCCCTGCAGTCGAAAAATCCATGTATAACTCTATAGCCGGCTTTCCATATACACGGGTTCCGCCTCCGTGGATTCAACCAACTGCGGATCGTTTAGTGCTGTAGTATTTACTATAGAATAAAATCTGCGAATAAGCGGACCCGCGCAATTCCCACTTGTGTTGTTCAGCGGTCAGCTGTACTTCAAACAGCGTGAGACCCTCTCTGGGTATACGTGGTGGTAGTGTTCCGAACGCAAGTTCCTGTGCCTAACGCACAGTGAGGTCGAACAAACCAAAATGTCAGTTTGGAGCAGAAGATTTATGGCCGGACCGAGCTAGGAGAATGGGTGCCTTGTGTTCAAGAAGGACATGAACTCCCTAGTGGTTTTCAGGGAAAAGCTTTTATAGGCAGAATCTGGGGGGAAGGCTGCAGGGTGTGTGACTTTCTTCTGATTGGTTGGTGGTGAGATAACAGGGCGGTGCTCCAGGAATCTTGTGCAGTAGGAGGGGGTGGGAAGAGACCACCTGCTCTGTGCCTGATGCCCCGGTTGCAGGAAGGGGGACCCCTTCCAGGGCCCGAGAGTGGGAAATGAATCGTCCAAGGAGACACAAGTGCTGACAAAGTAAAAGACTTTTGGGAAGGGGCGCCTGGGAGGAGAGCAGTGGGGTAAAGAAACCCAGGAGAACTGCTCTGCCACGTGGCTTGCAGTCTCAGGTTTTATGGTGGTGATGTTAGCTTTCCGGGTTGTCTCTGGCCAATCATCTTGCTTGGTTTGACTCAGGGTCCTTCCTGGTGGTACCGGCATCTCTCAGCCAACATGGATTCCATTGTGAGAGTTTCTGGGACGTTGGCAGGACATATGGGCTGGCGTCTCCTCCCTCCTTCTTTAGGCCCCTCCCTAATTCTTCTGGGTTAGTTTTACAAGACATACTATGGACTGGCGTCTCCTCCCTCCTTTCAACCCTTCCTGAATTCTCCCGGTTAGTTTTCAGCAGCAGCGCCGCGTTCTCTTTTTTTTTTTAAATACATTTATTTATTTATTTTTGGCTGCGTTGGGTCTTTGTTGCTGTGCGCGGGCTCTCTCTAGTTGCGGCGAGCGGGGGCTGCTTTTTGTTGCGCTGCGCGGGTTTCTCATTGCGGTGGCTTCTCTTGCTGCGGAGCACGGGCTCTAGGCGCACGGACTTCAGTAGTTGTGGCGCACGAGCTTCAGTAGTTGTGGCTCGCGGGCTCTAGAGCGCAGGCTCAGTAGTTGTGGCGCACGGGCTTAGTTGCTCCGCGGCATGTGGGATCTTCCCGGACCAGGGCTCGAACTCGTGTCCCCTGCATTGGCAGGTGGATTCTTAACCACTGTGCCACCAGGGAAGTCCCAGCACCACGTTCTTTATCGAGACCTCTTGTGAGACAACTCAGGCAAGCGGTTATTGTCGTGCCTGGCCAAGGCGGGTGGTTTCAGTGAACAGCTCCCTAACACTCCTGACCTCATTTAATTCTTCCAGGGCCCTTTGAGTGGGTACTATTAGTTCCACTTGGCACTGTGAGACTCAGAGAGGTTAAGTAACTTATTTAATGTAACACAGTGGGTAAGAGATGAAGCTGGACTTAAACAGGACTGTCTGACTCAAGAGTCCAGGTTTTTTCCATGGAAACACAGTTAAGTTCTGGAAGGGCTGGACTCAGTTGGAATGCAGAGGACCAAGCACGTTGATTTTCTCGGTTGTGTTGGAGAGTCTGGCCTTTTTGCCTGTGTGATATTCTGATTTATAATAAGAAATGTGTATCTGGTCGTAGTCCCCTTTTCTGGCACAGAACTCCTAAAACCCTTGGAGTTCCCTGGATGCTGAGAGCCGTAATGGTGTCTTTTGTTACGTTAATGAAGTGACTTGGAGAAAGCACCTAAGGATGAGGTCTGGTTGCCAGGAGAACCAAGGGAAGGATTAGAGGGTTGGAACTTGCAGTCCCATTCCCTGACCTCTGGGGATGAGAGAGGAGCTGGAGATTGAATCAATGCTCATTGGCCAATGACTCAATCAATTATGCCTATGTAATGAAGCCTCTATAAAAACCAAAAAAAAAAAAAAAAGAAGGACAGAGTTTGAAGAGCTTCCAGGTTGGTGAACACATGGAGGTGTGGGGAGAGTGGTGAGCCCAGAGAGGGCATGGGAGCTCCGCGTCCTTTCCCCACACCTTGCCCTATGCATCAATTCCATCGGGCTGTTCCTGAGTTATATCCTTTTAAAATAAACTGATGATCTAGTTAAGTAAAATGTTTCTCTAAACTCTGTGAGGTGCTCTAGCAAATTAATCGAATCTGAGGAGGAGGTCATGGGAACCTCCAATCCACAGCCAGTTGGTCAGAAGCACAGGTGACAACCTGGACTTGTGACTGGTGTCTGAAGCTGGGGCCGGGGGAGGGGGACAGTTTTGCAGGACTGAGCCCTTAACCTGTGGGATCTGAAGTTCTCCCTGAGTACATAGTGTCAGAATTGAGTTGAATTATAGGACACCAAGCTGGTGTTGGCGTCAGGGAAGTGGGATTTGCTAGAACGGCCCTCGCTCACAGAAACCTGTAGTTTGGGAAGAAAAGGGATGACAGGGTGGAGGTTGAGGAGCCTTTGCTTCCTAAGTGGCCACGTGGTTACCCATGCTTTGGAGCAGCAGTTCTGCTGCAATCAGTTACTAAAGATGGATCCAACTCCAAGGAAGCTGGTTCACGGGATGCATAAGGAAGTGCAAACTAATAAGAAAAAGGCCAAACATCCTATTCCCTTGGCTGTTGTTATCTGTAGTTGCAAAAGTAAAAGTGAGCGCTGGGTCTGACTTCGATGCTAGACCAGCTCAGATTTCAGTGAGTCTGAGCTTGGCACTAGCCTCACAGCCGTCTCCCAAGGTGAGAATCAAAGTAGGGGAAGGACAAGCTCGAGAAACTATTGAGGGCTTCCCTGGTGACGCAGTGGTTGAGAGTCCGCCTGCCGATGCAGGGGACACGGGTTCGTGCCCTGGTCTGGAAAGATCCCACATGCCGCGGAGCGGCTGGGCCCGTGAGCCATGGCCGCTGAGCCTGCGCGTCCGGAGCCTGTGCTCCGCAACGGGAGAGGCCACAACAGTGAGAGGCCCGCGTACCACAAAAAAAAGAAAAAAAAAAAAAGATAAGGATTGACAAAAGGGCCAGGGTCCCTTATTTCGACTGCTCACTGGGTACCCGAAGCCTTTTGCACAAGAGTCAGTAAAATGGTCAGGGGTGGAGAAGAGGTTTATAGGACCCTTAATACGGGAATCCCATGGACCCGTTGATGAAGACCTCACTCGAGCTACAGCCAGACTGAGAGGATATAGAAATGTAAGGGTGGATAAGATGATGAAAGTTGGAATGTCTAAGCTGATGTTATGTAAAGAAGTTGAATGTTTTGTGGGAATGGCTATTATGTCTGGCTGGGGAACACTTCCCCTCCCTAGTGCTGTAAACTCCAAACCTGTAGATGAAGTCCTAAGAGAGGCTACACTGAGGAACATAATTGATGATGGAATTAAGGTAAATGTTCGTAGGAGAATTGGTATTTTGGAACAGGCTTTATGTGAAGTGGTGGTGTCTCTCTTACCTGATTGTGTCATGGGGACGGACATTGTATCTGACTGGGGAATACTCCCCCCACCGAGGATTGTAGAACAGAAGGCACGTGACTCCACTCCTCGAGCAATATTAACGGCACCTGCTAAATGGGAACCAGTAAGACTGCCTGAGCCCACACAGCGTGGGATAGAAGCTGGAGTGCCAGTGGGGACAAATCCTCTGTGCCATAGCCCTAAGTGGAATGTAGACTGGGACTTACGGCAAGAGTGCGTGAGCACTCCCGGCAACAGCAGGGACTTGGAACTAGAGAATTCCCGTCTGAGGGCTATTTACTACCTCGCAATCAGGCATTAATTGAAGCTACCCCTATGACTGAAGGATATAAAATGATCTTGAAACCGGAAATGCCCACAATGTCTCGGGTCGTGTCAGAAACACTCTAACGGGGATGGAGTGCCCAGAAGAGTTCCAGAACAATATGGAAATGGGTCACACAGGATGTTGTTATTGGGAGAATGCAAGGAGGAGATAGGAGCAGGAAGCCTCTCTTCTCTTAAGATTGACTCTGGAACTGTGTGAGGAGCTGCTGGATTCTGTCATCACTTGGACAGTGCCCTGTAAACAGCTCTTGACTGACAGAGAAAGAGCTGCTTGGTTTGTGGACAGCAGTTCCGCAGTAAATGGACAACGTCCTCGATCGAGGAAGGTAAAAACAAATCAGCTTGGTGGGCTGAATTGCATGCTGATTTCCTAGCAGTGACGGAAGAATTGAGCAGTGGTAAAGCCCCTGTGTTTGGGTTTTTACTGACTCATGGGCAGCAGCCAATGGCCTGGCCATACAGTCAGACAGAGGGCAATGGAAACCTGGCCTATTAAAGGGATGCCCCTATGGAAATTACTATGGGAATTTGAGGGGTGCATTAAAGGAGGACGTGTCGATGCTTGTCGGAAGAACCCCCTTCCAGGTTTGGGAGGTGACTGGAATCAACAAGCAGATATTCATCCCTGTGTGCTCGCTGGAGGTGGCCACCCGGGTCTGTGAGATGACTGGACATGGGGACGCTGCAGCAACACAGAGATGGTCTGGATCTCCATGAAGTCTTCTTGTTCCCTCAGAGGCCCAAGATGCCAATGAGAGCTGTTCTGTCAGCAAGAGAGACAGAGAGTGCGGAGGGCTGCGTGGCAGATTCTGGTGGGAAGGCCTTGACCATAGCTGGCAAGTGAGGCTGAGGCTGGAAGCGCTGGGGGCTCCAAACGGGTCCTGACGGGCACGATGCTGACTCTGGCCTGGGCTGTGCATACCCGGCGGTAGATGCAAATGCTCAGGGTGTCAGGAAAGAACCCGAACGCAAGATAGCGCACCAATTTGGACATCCGAGCATCGTTTCTTCAGACCAAGGAGCACACTTCACCAGCTCATAATGTCCAAGGATGGACAGTGAGGTATCCTCCTCAGAGTCTGATAGAGAGTCGAAAGGGGCAGTTAGAACAGTGGTGGTCTATAACGGGGGATAGAAGCCTGAAGGGCTGGCTTCCACGCCTTCACGAGTGTGTGTTCACACGCACCGTAAACATGAGTGAGGCCAAAGGAGTCTCCCCACTGGGTAGATCTCTCTGTTTTTCTTTCTGGTGGATCTGGGAGGAATGACTTACATTATTTCCACTTACTTCATTGGCTAGAACCCCATCATATGACCTCAGTCTCACTTCAAGGGAGTCTGGGAAATGTAGTCTTTCTGTGACTCCAGAAAGAAGAAATTGCTACAGGATTTGGGGAACATATAGGATTATAGCTTTTCAGGACTCACCATTCTTGTTTATCTTTCCCCGCCAAGTGTCTAGTGCTCCCCCACTTGTCCCCTATGTCACCTGCCTCTCCAGATTTCATTTGCACTAAGGAATATAAATGACCGACAATAGCTTCAAACATGACCCCTCTTAGAGATCGTTGCACATTAAAGCAAATGTAAGCTTTTGGCTAGAGGGCTAATTCTTTGATGTGGGAATTTCAGGCACGAGTAGGCCAGTAAGGGAAATATTTGGGGTTTTCTGAAATGACAGACTGGGCTTGTCCTATGTGCCGTCTTTTATGCCATTTTGCCACCACCCAGGGAACATTAGAGCGAGACATTTTGAAGTCATCAGGCTAACAGTGTGAGTGGCTGTGATATGAGATGACCCCAGATCATTGAAGCGTGATTTTCCTCTGTCTGCCCAAAGGTATTGATGTGAAGTGGGGACAAATTATTGTCCACCCCAGCTGATTTGGAATCCGCTTTCAAATCATCCATCTGTCATTCCTCCCTCTCTCCTTCCCTCCCGGAGAATGAAAGAGGCTTAATCCAGAGTGGGTCCGTAATGAGCCTGGAGAGGGAATTGGGGAGGATTTCCCTGAGGTTCTGGGAAGACTGAGGTCTCTGTGTTGCTCACTGTCAGATTCTGGCTCACCCAAGGCTGTCTCTGCGCCTCCTTCTCATTATGAGCTCCCCTTTTGGTGGCTGCACCCATCCCCCAACACACATTCCAGCCCCGTGGTGCCTTTACGCTGTGGCCACCTAGTTAGGCTGGAACTACATTTCCCAAAATCCCCTTCGCTGCCCAGTTCCATGGTTCCACCTTGGGGTTTGCCGCAGGAGAAATTTGCATGGGATTTGGAAGGCTGAGGTGAAACGGCACCCACTTTTACACTCTGCGATTCGGTGTGAGCCAGGTGCATGGGAGCTCTCCCGTGTTGTCGCTGATCTGCTGGCTCACCTTTTTGGCCCCAGGGCACAGCCAGGCCCTTAGGTTCTTCAGCTCTGGCTGGATCTTTGCCTTTGGTTTCTCTAGATCCTGGACCAAGTGCCCGTGCAGTTGTGGCTGACAGTGCCAGCTTTTCCTGCTGGTGACTCGTACCGTGGAGGTTAGAGGCTGCGAAATGTGGATTCTGGCTGCCACGGTGGGTGCCGGCTTACCTTTGCACGGCCTCACACCATCCTCCAAGATGGCTCCCAATGAATCTCGCCTCCAGGCATTCACACCCTTGAGCCATCCCTTCCACATTGTCCTGGTTCGGTCTGTGTCACCAATATGAGTATAGCAGAAGTGATGGCATGTCACTTACGAATTAGGTTATAAAAGACACTGCACCTTCTGTTTTAGTCTCTCTCTTCCTCCCTCCCACCCTCTTCTCTTCTTCTCTGAGATCTCTTGATTTGGAGAAAGCCAGCTGCATGTCAGGAGTAGCCCTATGGAGAGGCCCATGTGGTAAAAGGGCCTGTGAGTGAGCCATGCCCCAGTCAAGCTTTCAGATGACCACAGACTCCGACTGACACCTTGACTGCGACCCCATGAAGAGACCCTGAGCCAGAACCATTCTGCTAAGCCACTCCCAGAGTCCTGACCCTCAGAGACTGAGATAATAAGTGTTCGTTGTTTCAAGTAGCAGAATTTTGATGTAATTTGTTACACAGCAATATATAACTACCACCATGTCCATCTTTTCATCCCCACTACTGGCCTTGCTGCATTCAGACCCTCCACCAGACTAGTCAATGGTCTTACATGGGCAGCTTAATCAGCTCCCACAATAAATCCCTTATTCTGTATCACTCAGTGGTTCTGCTTCCTTGATCAAACCCTACATGATACCACAAGGAACTAATAGGAGAGATCCTCCAGTCTTTTCATCGTTGGTTTCCCCTGTAGCAGAGGTTCTCAACTTTTGATCAGAACCACCCAGAGAGCTTTAAAAAAAAATACCACTGTCTAGGTCCTATCTCCAGAAATCCTGATTTAATTGGTCTGAGGTACGGCTTGGGCATCAGAATCTCTTAAAACTCCTGGGTGCTTTTAATATGCAGACAGGGTTGAGAACCACTGACCAGTCCTGCCAGGTCCCCACTTCTCCATCCTTCCTTGAACCGGGGCATGGGCACCCAATCTAGGCACCTATGGTGACTTTTCTTTGGAGACTGACACCTAGAAGTAGGGGCCATAGGAATCTTTTCACTGGTGGAGTTTTCACTGCAGCAAGACCGAGTTGCCAGGGCAGCAGGGCAACGTGGCAGTGGCCTCTGGGGTCTGGTTCCGGTTCTTTAACTCCATCACCACTGCTATCAGTGCTGTGAAAATTACTCCATAGCTTCTTTTTTTTTTTTGCGGTACGCGGACCTCTTGTGGCCTCTCCCGTTGCGGAGCACAGGCTCCGGACGCGCAGGCTCAGCGGCCATGGCTCACGGGCCCAGCCGCTCGGCGGCATGTGGGATCCTCCCGGACCGGGGCACGAACTCTCAACCACTGCGCCACCAGGGAAGCCCTTGGCAATGATTTTTTGAATCTGACGCCAAAAGCAAAAGCAACAAAAGCAAAAATAAACAAGTGGGACTACATCCATAGCTTCTTGATTCCATTTTTCTGCCTTGATCAGGGGACCTTTAAGTTCTGTTCCAATGCTGAGAGTCTGGATCTGGGAACTAAATTTTATATTAACTCCCCAAATGACCCTAAGAGTACCCAGCCCCTCCATGGACCTCAGTTTCCTCGTCTGTCAAAGAGAGGACTGTGTTAGGTGTGCTCCAGACCCTTTGTCTTGGGTTGGGTTGCCTGGAAACAGGCTCTAATGTGATGTGTGTGTAGGCTATTTCTCGGGGACTCCCTTTAGGGTCAACATCTAAGAGAGTGAGGGAAGCAGGATTGGGCAGAAGAGGGCCCGAACTGTGATACAGTCACGACAGAGGCCTCCCATGATCCCCTGGGAGCCTTGGAACTGGTGTGGTCCTTCAGAGTTGTCACGAATTGAGGCGAGGGGGTTGAGCCTTTGTACCCCCAATCAACCAGTCATTGAATGTGGTCTGCACCCAGGGAAGGGGAGTGTGACTTTGAGTGAGGCAGTTCTCTTGGGCTGAGGGCAATTCCTGGAGGGGGATTTAGTCGAGAGCTGTCAGCTGGAGGAATGAGTCTCTCTGTCTTGCAGGGGAGCGGGAATCCGAGCGGGATACCCTACTGAGTGCTACAGCCTTCCAGTTGGAAGATTCTGCGACCATATCCCTAACTCCAGGGTGATTGGTGGAGAACAGGGTGGACTTCTTACTCCCTTTGGCTAAGCATGACATCAGACACCCCGGGAGAGTAGCTGAAAGCTTCCAGGAGACCAAAATCTTGATTAAAGCACAACTGCCCCTAAAACCTCCCTCACCATTAGCAGAGGGAGAGCCGGAGGGAGGTGTAAAGTCAACTTGCTTCGAAGAAGCAAGGCCCTGGGGAAAAATTAAAAGCCACTCCTGAAGGAAGGAATGGCTTCCCGAAGGAAAGTCTACCAGGTATAACACTCAACTCCCTAGAGTACGGAAGATAACGGAGCTGTGAGGGGCTGTGGTCGCCATGGTAATGGCATCTCAGATTCCAACTGAATGAAACTACTGGCTGGCCTGTCAACCACCCAGCAGCTGCATTTTCAGTGGGAACCAGTCTCGGTGCTGGGCAGGGGCAGGGAGGAGAGACCACCTCATATGTGTACACAGTGGGCTCGTGGGGGCCTCGATGCTCATATGTGTGCCTTCACATGTATGATTCTTTATAAGGGCATCTGTGGTCCTGAGTGTGGAAAACCAAGTCCAGTTGTATCTGTGTGTTGGTGTGGAGGGTGACGTCTGCATGTCACATCCCCGCCCATAAGCTACAGGCAGAGCTGATGACTCCATGTAAGGGGCATGATTTAAGGGCCTCTTTGCCCTTCTTCAAAATATCGACAACTGCCATTGTCCACTCAGCATTAGAAAGCCATTTCTTTGAAGAAATTTTCTACCTTCCACAGTTCTTTTTAAAACACAGATAATTAGCAGCTACCAATCCACTAAGAATGGCGGGCTTCCCCAAAATATAGGCGAAGAAACAGAAGAAGCTGGACCTAGCTTAGTGCCTCTCATATATATTTGTATACATTTATGAACATGTGAATATTTGAATAAATGGAGGGAGGAGGGGGCAACCAGGAAAGACAGTGGTCTGATGGGGGAGTGGAAGGGAATGGAATCGGTCGCAAGTCCATTTCCATTTCCAATTCAGTTCCGTTTCTTGAGCACCTGTGTTGTGCTAGCCATTGAGCTGGGGGCCAATGGGGGGGAGTAGGGCCGATTGGGGCCCTACCTCGGCAGCTCAGAGTCTTTGGGGGATGGGGGTTCCTTCATGGGTTTCCCTGGCGCCGGCCCGAGACCACAGTTCTTTATCAAGGCTGGAACCTCAGCCTCCTTCCGCAGCCTTCCGGGGCCTGGGTGCTGATTTGTCCCCTGTCATGATCATAATCTGTGCCTGTCTGGAAATTTTCAGCCACACCCGTCTATTAATCCTGTGTCTCAGTTGCCTGGCCCCAGAAGCAGACAGCAGGACAAGGACAATGACTTGGACACTGGGCAATCAAGACACGGAGGGGGGGCTTCCCTGGTGGCGCACTGGTTGAGAGTCCGCCTGCCGATGCAGGGGACGCGGGTTCGTGCCCCGGTCCGGGAAGATCCCACATGCCGCGGAGCGGCTGGGCCCGTGAGCCATGGCTGCTGGGCCTGTGCATCTGGAGCCTGTGCTCCGCAACGGGAGAGGCCGCAACAGTGAGAGGCCCGCGTGCCGCAAAAAGGGAGGGAAGCCAGTACAGGGTGTATGTATTATGGGGCAGGTCTCACTGTGGGCAACTGGGCTTAAATCCCCATGGGGACGTCTGGGGCACAGTGGACAGCACCCCTCTCAGAACTGTCCCAACTGAAGGGCAAGGAAACTGGGGTGATTCTCCACCCACACCTGTTTGTCCTAGGCCGAGGGCTGCCTCTGGGAGACTGTACTCCCTGTGCTCACAGCCTGCCCCACTCACCAGCCAGGGAAAGCCCTTTGAGGAGAGCAAGCGAATGGCAGGCGCCACTGCGTGGCGGTTGGCACGGACCGGAATGATCAACGCCAACGGGATAAGGGTGGGGCACCACCAGCATCTGCTGCACCCCGTGTGGCCCTTCCAGCGGTGTGACCAGGCCAGCTGGTCCTCCTGGCCACAGCTTAACAGGCCCCGTGGTGACAGACTTCAGACCTCAGACCTGAGCTGGGTCAGGGCCAGAGAGTCAGGGCTTCTGAAACGTTTGTGGACTTGAACTGCCTGGACAGCCTCTGCCAGCCGCAGTCTGCAGATCAGGCAGTCCCGCTCAGCAGGGAGCTGAGGCCCCTCGCTCATCTTGATGCAAGCTCTGACTGTGGCTTGTCGGCCCAGGGCTTTGGTCCTCAAGAGACATCACCCCCTTCCTCTCCCCTTCCATCTGTCCTGATTCCAGGCCAGGAATCCGCCCTGGGTGCTGACAAGCACTCCTGGGTTCTGCTTGCTCGAGCCCCAGCCCCTTGTCTCCCAAGGACTGTTTTGCACTTGGCCTTGTCACTTGGTTGAGGAAAAGTCCTCTGGCTCCTGTGCCTGCCGCCTCCCTGCTCTGAATGGAGGGGAGACCTTCCCTTCCTAGGTTATAATCAGCTCCACCCCCTGCAAACCTCCAACTAATGGAGTAAGGATGGATGGAGGAGGGCGAATCAGAAGGTCGGGGCTCGGGCAGCACCCCCTTGGCTTCATCTCACGTTGCTAACTAACTTTCCTATTCTGTTCTGCTCAGATTCCCACCCATTTCCAGACTCTCTGGATGTTGAATTCAATTCAACAGCTGTCAGAAGACTTTCTGTGAGTCCGGGACTGTTCCAGCCTGAGGGGATAAGAAGGAAGTCAAGATGAGCCCCTGACACTCGCAGGTTGGAGGTGGGGGGCACATCCGAGCTCAGCGTCGCCGTAAGTGATACGTCTGGTTTCTTTGGCTTTTGACCTGCCTGGGCCAGAGCTCAAAAAACCCTTATGACCTGGGAACATACTGGGCTTCTGAGCACCAGAAGATGGGCCCCAACCCAGGTGAATGTTCAGCCTGCAGGGGCCTTGAACTCTCCTGAGGTGGAGCCTCATGTCAATGGGGAATTTCTGTAGGAGCCCTTTGCGATAAGTGCCCTGTTCACCAAGGCGGGGAGGCGAACGTACAGTCTCCAGCAAGGTTGACAGGGAATGCCGGACTGTTTCACAATCTGCAGGCACTGATGTGTTGCCCCCTCTGGTCAGTGTGTGGTCTCTGTTCGGCAGTTTTGATGATGCAGTTGCTACTATATATCCCCCACGCTTTTGCAGATGCTCTAGCAAGATCTGCCTTTCCTCTCCCCAAGGTAAAGTAAGTGGACTGCATTCTACCTCTACCATGTGGGCTCCTGCCACTGACCCCCAAGAGAACAGCTTTGCCCACAAGTAAACAGTTCATAAAGGAACCCCCAACTTTTGTTGGTTGTGAACTAAAAACTGCTCCGACTTCCTTGCCACAAAGGTCTGGCCAGTATTGCATTAAGGGCAGATAATCATGGACTGTGAAGGCTTTCAGGGACTTGGAAATCTCTTCATGCACCCTCCTTCCTCTCCTACCAAAGATCAGACCCTCCAAGATCTATGGAGACAGGAAACTCAGAATCTTTAGGAAGCACTGTAGAAGGGGGAAAACATTTATATTTCTTTTGTACAACTTTCCTTCCCCAACCGAGCCCCGCCCCACACCATGCCTTTCCTGGTGCCCATGCTGAATAATTTTCATAGAGCTTTCACAAACATCATCTCATTCCCCTGCCCAAGCATATTGTGAGATCTGTGGAGTGAACATTATGATTCCCTTTATACAGATGAGGTTACGCAGTGAGGCTCAGAGAGCCCAAAAGACTTTGCCCCAGAGTAGACACCTGTTTTAGGTGAGATTCGGTACAGAGACTCAAAACAGCTGTGGCTTAAACAAAATGAAAGTTTACTCTTCTTTCCCATTAGAGTCTGGGGGTAGGCAGCTCTGTTTCGCAAAATCATAGGGACTAAAGATCCATCCTTTGTTCTGCCAAACCTAGCATGTGGTCCTCACCTACATGATCCAAGATGGCAGCTCCAGCTCCAGCCATCACATTTGCATTCCAGGCAGCAGAATGGAAGAATGGGTGAAGAATAAAAAGGGGGAAAGAGAAACATGCCCCTTCCCTTTAAGTACATGTCCCCAAAGCGGCACTCACCACTTCTACTTTCACTCTATAACTCAGTAACATGGCCGTACCTAACTGCAAAGAAGGCTGGGAAATGTAGTCTTTGTTCCAGATGATCATGTGTCCCGGTGAAAATTGCGGCTTCTATGTCTATGGAAGGAGGGAGAACACGTATTGGGGGATAACTAGTTGTTTCTGCTACAGTGACTTTGCCATCAAAGGGAGAAATCAGCTTTTCAATCAGATTTTTCTGCCTCTAAATTCTGCCTTCTTTCCTCTGCATGCCATGTGGTATCTCTTATGCGTAGTCTGATTCACAGAATCATAGAATTTCCTCACTGAGGAGCACTTTGTGGGGTCCTTTTATTTTCCCTTGAGTGGATGCCTGAATTAGCTCTAAAATTGCCTAGACAAATGGCCACTGCCTCTCTGGAACATCTCCTAGCCCAGCCCATTTGGGACTGGCTCGATTGTTAACAAAGATCTTTCTGTGATTGAACGCAAACCAGTTTCCCTGGTCCCTCTGCCCATTGGGCCTCATCCTGTCCTTTTGTACCTCTCAGAGAAGAAAGCGTCTACTCCTTCCTTTCCTCTCCTGCAGAATAGCTCTTCAGAGGTTTGAAAACAGACCATCCTAATCCTCTAGAGTCTTCTCTTCTCCAGGTTAAATATTCCATGTTCCACTAGCCAGCCCTCGGGTGACCTGGTGTCCACCATTCTAGACATCCTCCTGTTGATGGGGGCTCTCCTTCCCCTGGACATCCTTCTCTAACATGATGACTTCCACACTAGGACACACTCCACAAGGGCAGAGGGATCTCCCTGAAGACCAGACCTACAGGGTATTCAGCCCTCAACCACTCAACCACTTCAGCAAAAGGGACTTGTGTGGGGTAAATGCAGGGACTGTTAGAGGTCTCATTTAGCGTTCACACTCTAAATTCTCTGTGAAATGCATGGTGGGGATGGGGCCAGGATAGAGGACCCCACTACTCTGACATCTGGGATGCTTGTTCGGGGCTTCTTTAGTCTCTGAGATTCTAAGTGTTATGGACTGTGTATCTGTTTCCCGCCAAATTCATCTGTTGAAACCCTAATCCCCAATGTGATGACATCTGGAAATGGGGCCTTTGGGAGGTATTCATGAAGATGGAGCCTTCATGGTAGGATTACTGCCCTTAGAAGAGACACAAGAGAGCCCCATCCCTCCTTCCCTCCCTCTCTCTCTCCCTCTCCCCCTCTCCCCCTCTCCCCCTCTCCCCCTCTCCCCCTCTCCCCCTCTCCCCCTCTCCCCCTCTCCCCCTCTCCCCCTCTCCCCCTCTCTCCCTCTCTCCCTGCCATGTCAGGAAACCAGGAAGAGGGTTCTCACCAGAACCCACCATGGTGGTACCCTGATCTCAGACTTCCAGCTTCTAGAACTGTGAGAAATGTCTGCTTCAGCCACCCAGTCTATGGTATTTTGTTTAGCAGCTCGAGCTAACTAAGAGATTAACAGCTGATTTCACATCAAAACCATAGAAACCAGAAGGCAGTGAGATGGCATACTCAAAGTGGTGAAAGAAAAAAAAAACTATCAACCAAGAATTCTGTATCTGGCAAAACTGTCCTTGCAGGAGGAGCACAGGCCCAGGGATGACATCTGGATGCTTGTATCAGTTAGGATTGAATTTGCAGCAGGTAACAGAAAACCTGGCTATCAGTGGCACACAGGATAAAGATTTTGTCTTTTTTCAAAAAAAATTATTTATTTATTTTGGGCTGCGTTGGGTCTTTGTTGCTGCGTGAGGGCTTTCTCTAGTTGCAGCTAGCGGGGGCTACTCTTCGCTGCGGTGCACAGGCTTCTCACTGCGGTGGCTTCTCTTGTTGCGGAGCACGGGCTCTAGGCGCGTGGACTTCAGTAGTTGTGGCACGCGGGCTCAGTAATTGTGCCTCACGAGCTCCAGAGCGCAGGCTCAGTAGTTGCGGCGCACAGGTTTAGTTGCTCCGCGGCATGTGGGATCTTCCCGGACCAGGGCTCGAACCTGTGTCCCCTGCATTGGCAGGCGGATTCTTAACCACTGCGCCACCAAAGAAGTCCCAAGATTTTGTCTCTTGCAACAAAAAAATCCAGGTCGGCACGATGGCTCCACCATGTTGTCAAGGACCCAATCTCCTATTTTCTTGACTTGCCATCCTTAACATGGGACCTTTATCCTCATGGCTGCAAGATGGCTGCTGCACTTCCAGGGATTGCAGCTGTACTTCAGGCAGGAAGAAAGGGGAATGCAAAAGCCAAAGATGTTTTTAAAGGGGAAATATTCTCTTTTCCCTGGAAGCTCCAACTTGTGAGTTTTGTTGATACCTCATAGGCCAGAACTGGGCCACCTGTCCTCTGCCCAGCTGCAAGGGCAGCTGGGAAGAGAAGCATTCTGCTTTTCCAGCTTCTGTGGTCGAAGATGATGGAAATCTTTTTGTGAATGATTTGGGGTGGCCATTCCAGTGTGTGCCATGATGTTCTGCAAACTAGAGGAACCGGGCTCAATAGCTTCTTAACTCCTTTCCAGCTGGGATTGTGTGGGAATGGGGCTGGTAAGAGGCTGCATGAACTCACGGAAAAAGCACTTTAAGGGCTGTGTCATTGTAGAGTCTGGAGTTTGAATCCTGGCTCTGCCATAACAAGCTGTGTGACCTTGGATAAGTCACTTAACATTGCCGAGTCCCACTTGTTTTGTGTGTAAAGTGGGGATAATAATACTCACTTGTCAAGAGTGCCGTGAGAGAGTCATGTGTCAAGTTCCTAGCACAGAGATGGGCCCACGGTAGGTACTCATCAAAGTAGTAGATGAGTCCAGCTGAGTCTGACTGGTGAGTTCCTTGGGGAGCCAGGTTCCTGCTTAAGCTTCACTCAGGACCAGGAACTGCCTGCTCTCTCCCTCCCCCCACCCCGATCACAGTCACTGATGGTGACCAGGAATGCTCCAGGTCATGCTGGAGTGCCCAAGGGAGCGAACTAATTGGTCCGGGCAGAGATCCTTTGGGTCACCCAGAGAGGCAGCTCAGCACGGATAGAGGCCACCTCAGTGGATGTCAAGCATTCAGCAGACAGTAGAGTGCAAATTGCAGGCAAGGTTTTAATCAGAGCAGGGCTGGTGGTGCTGAGACCATGCAGATGAAGTACAGCTCTGAGCCTGAGGGGCCGCCACTAAGGTGGCATGGGGAGGGGGGGGGACCCTGAGCCAGAGATGCTGAGGGCTTCCCCCGTTCCCACTGAAGGTTGAAGTCCTCCTGCCACGATTCTGGCTCCCTTTGCCGGGACTACTTACTTGGCTGATCTGAAGGAGGCCTGGGGCCTTTGATGACACTCGCGATGACTCAGAGCTGAACGAGGCTTGGACGCACTCATTGAGCTGCTTGGGCAGGGCGAGCTGGGGCTCTCGTCTGCCTTCTGAGGACCTATGTCTTGGGCCTTGTTATGGGCTGCATCGTGTCCCTCCCCCAATCCACACATTGGAGCCCTAACCACCGTTATCTCAGAAGATGACTGTATTTGGAAATAGGGCCATTAAAGAGGTAATTTAGTTAAATGAGGTCACGTGGATGGGCCCTAACCCAGTCTGACTGGTGTTGTCCCTATAAGAAGAGGAGATTAGGACACATATAGAGAGAAGCCTATTTGACAACACAGGGATAAAGTGGCCACGTACAAACCACCAGGAGAGGCCTTGGAAGAAACCAGCCCTGCCGACACCTTGATCTTGGACTTCCAGCCTCCAGAACCGTGAGAAAATACATTTCTGTTGTTTAAAGCGCTTAATCAGTGTGGCAGTCCAAGCTCACCGATACAGGCCCCTACAACCCTGTTCCGTGCTTTCGTCCTGAAAAGAAGAAGGATGCCAATTTGAGTTGATTGGCATTCGTCATCCATCTTCTTACGTCTGTAAACTACCACATGCACCATCTCTATTATTATCAGGAAATGTTAATAATAATAGGCAACAGGAGCTGATTGTGGCTAATAGTGGGATCTGGAGAGTAAATATTTTGGAAGACTCTCTTTAAGAAAAAGAACACAAAATTGCAAATACAAAACCTAGTATGAAAGTAAATGTTTAAATGTGAAAAGAAATAACAGGTTACAAAATTTAAAGGCTCACAAAGACCTCAAACTTCATAAAATCCAGAAAAACTATATAATATTTTTAGTAATTAACAGTCTGAAATACTTTTATGATTCCTTTTTCTACTTTTTGGGGCTGCGCGGCTTTGATTGTCTTTTCATATGGTAATGATTTTTTAATATCTTTTTTATAGATACAATAGAAAGATCATTCAGCCTTCCCTGTAGCCTGCTTGATCTCCTTTTAATAAAATTATTAGCAGTGTTGTAAAGTTTCTTTTAGGTTCACAAGTTGTCATTGGTAATTAGTTTCCATTGTGGTGTAATCACAGAGGAGCACTTTGAAGCATCTGCAGATCTCCTTTCAGTTTGTTTTTGACTTCTACCAAGAGGCTTCTGTCTTCCTGTCCTATTTGAATCTTGGTATGATCAGTATTCTAAAAAAAAAAAATACATCCACAAAATTAATGTGAAATTAAGGTGTCCATATTGAGCTGCATAATTACATAATAAAATTACTCTTATGCTACATCCACTGACGTGTTGATGATCACAGGAGTTTGGTCACTGGGGCGCTTGTTTCTTCAGGCCATTTTGCTGTATCCGTAGCAATTTTGTGTGCCATTTTTTCTGGCTCCACCAGGCTTCATCAGGACAAGACGTGTCAGATACTCTAAGATGCAACTTCAAATACTGGGATGCGTAAAACCTACTGCTTTCCAAACAGACGTACTTATGTTTGCAGGGCTGCTACAGTTTTGTGCCCTACAGACACATGAATTCTGATAAATCCTATATTGTGCAGTTCCCATCAGAAAAGAAATCAAACTATACGGTGCGTTATTAATTGCACACACTGCGTTATTGAGTATATTCCTGACAGAAGCAAATTTTCATTTTGTCTGGACATCAATGAGAATGGGATTTGTCACTTACAGTTTTCCACGTCTGAAGACTGGAAGATTTTCCGCAGACTAGCTTCTGGTGCCATACATTTCGAGCTTTGTTTCTCTCTACTACCTCCATAATTTTGGAGGCTGGGAGCCATAGGTTACTGGGACAGATCGTATTTTCCAAAATGGACGCAACAAGGTCTCCCATCCCACACGCTCTTCTTGTAATGGGATATTGACATTCCTCTCATTGAGGCATGGGGTCCGTTCTCCTTCCCCTTGAACCTGAGTGGATCTGGGATTACGGCAGAAGTGACACAATGTGACTTCCAAGGTTAGGTCCTGGAAAGTGATACAGCTTCTGCCTGGCCCTCTTGGGACACTTGGCCTTGGAACCTAGCCACCATGTTATGAGGAAGCCCAGGCCACAGCCAGCCGAGGTCCCAGCCAACAGCCAGCATACACTACCAGATATGTGAGTGAGACACCTCCAGATGATTCCAGCTCCCAGACTTCGAGCCACCCCAGCTGACACCACGTGAAGCTGTGACAAGCTTCCCCATCCAGTGGCAGACTTGTGAGCAAAACAAATGATTGCTGTTGTTTTAAGCCAACAACTTAAAGTCTGGGGTGACTTGCTATGTCGCAGGAGACACCCAGGACACACACAATTATATCGTGAAACAACCCCTGGCACGTACCACCAAGTTACAATACGGGGCAAATCAGCCCAGAGGGAGCGTTCCCAAAGACCATTTCTACTCTGCCGTGTGTGAAGGCTAGCACCCACTTTACGTGGAAGTGGCGGCAAATAGTATATACGTATATCCCTAAATAAAAACTAATTGTATCCTCACTTCAGCTTCCCTTCAGCCCGATCCCAAATATACCCATGGCTACTCTCACACCACCAGACCCAATGGGAGGTGTGATGAAAGGGAAGTCGCACTGGAAACAGATGGTGGTCTGTACAGAACATACGAGTGCCCTGCTCCGCCTGTGCCAGGCTTGGAAGGGGCCTGTGTAAGTGAGGGGCCCGGAAGGTCAAGCTTTTAGGTTCACAGGAAATCTACTTCTGTAGCCAGAATTTCTTGAACGCTTATAAGTGCTACCTGGGCTAAGCTTTTTACATGAATAGTCATATTAGAGACCCTATAGGTGGGTACTGTTCCTCCCACTTTATAGATAAGAAAACAGAAGCCCAATATAATTCAAATATGTTCAGGATATACTTATTGAGCACTTGGATTTTATAACTAATAACTGTATTATCTTACATTGTACAAAGGATCTGTACCTCTATCCTGGGTGTTATACTTACGACAACCCTCCAGGCGCAGTTCTTACATCCATTTTATAGAGAAGCACACTGAGGTGAGGTACTGAACTGGTATTGTGGGGAATATGAAGTATAAGATGCATTCTTTTTTTATAAAAATGTTTATTTATTTGGTCGCACCAGGTCTTAGTTGCAGCAGGCGTGCTCCTTCATTGCGGCTCGCAGGCTCCTTAGTTGCGATTCGCCGGCTCCTTAGTTGTGGCATGCGAACTCTTAGTTGTGGCATGCATGGGGGATCTAGTTCCCTGACCAGGGATTGAACCCAGGCCCCCTACACTGGGAATGCAGAGTCTTAACCACTGCACCACCAGGGAAGTCCCTGAGATGCGTTCTTTACCCTCAAAAGTCTGGACTCCTCAAAAGGGATAAGAAATGCTTTTAAGGTGGAAAAAGTAACCAAAGATGCTGGGGATGATAGCATTATGTGAGGAAGGAGTTCTGCAACACTGGGTAGTGGGAAACAGGCCTAAGAAGTGGTATCCCACTCATGTGAAAGTTGAGGATCGCCTTAATGCTTCACCTACCAAGGATGAATTTCTCCTTCTGGTGGACTGATGTGCCCTCTTTGGGTGAAGTCATGGATAATTAACAAACATTTACTAAGGGCCCTTTGGGCATAAGACCCTGAACTAGATTCTGGTCTTACGTTTAAAGAGCTTAGAGTCCTGCTGAGGAGAAAAGCCATGTAATAATAATAAATTAGCTACCATTCCAATTGTTTGAGAATCAGTCACCCTGCTAGGCATTTCCCCCGCCCCCCCGCTCCATACAATCTTGTGGAGGTGAGAATTACTCTTCTCCTTTTTAAGAAGAGAGAGAACTGAGAGACTGTAATTTGCCCAAATCCACAGATATTAAGTAGCAGGATGGGGATTTGAAGCAAAGACTTCTTGTCTCCCTGCCCACTCGCTTTCCACTCTGGTTAATGCTACAGAGTTCTAATCTAGAAAGGGTCCAAAGAGGCGGCCTAACAAGCCAGAGTGGAAAGGGCAGGAAGGCCCTTCATCTGGTTCTACAGAGAAGATAGTGCCTTAGACACAGAGGGTGGGGTCCGTTTACCCTGGTAGAGAGACGTAGGGAGGACATTGGAGGAAAGGAGGCAGCATGAACAAAGGCAGAAATCGATAGGGCGTTGGTAGTAGTGCACAAAAAGGGGCTTGAGCAGAGCATGTGTAGAGATGATGGGAGATAATTTATTCTTATGTATTTGATAGGGTTTTTTATTGCTACTGTAAAATGATGTACTTTTTTTCATTTTCCACTTTTTGTTGCTAATATACATAGAAAGGCATCGAGTTTTGCATATTCACCTTATATCTCATGACTTTGCTAAGTTCATTTATCAGTTCTAGTAGTTAGTTTGTAGATGTCCTTGAATTTTCTACAGACACAATTATATCAGCTGAGGACAAAGACAGTTTTACTTCTTTCCAATTTGTATGCTTTTTCGTGCTTTATTGCACTGGTTAGGACCTCTAGTACAGTGCTGAGTAGAAGTGATGAGAGTGGACATCTTTGTCTTATCCCAGTCTTAGAGGGGAAAGCAATTGGTATTTCATGGATAAGTACGAAGGTAGCTGTAGGGTTTTTGTAAATGCCCTTTATCAGATTGGGAAAGTTTTCTTCTATTTCTAGTTTGCTGAGAGGCTCTACCATGAACTAGTCAAGCCTTCTTAAAATGTATAGCCTGGTCTCAGTTGTGCTATGAGGGATTAAGGAGGGTCATGACCTTTCATTCATTCATGGAGTGTTTATTGACTTGGGTCGATGGTCTTAGTTGGGAGGTAAGGGAGACAGACAGCAGCAGTCATTCTCAGAATATGGCCATGTCCAGCTGAGTGGTAATCTCTCAAGGTCATCAGCAAGTAGGGAGAGCTGCATGGTGACTAGAAAGGGCAGAGCAGAGGGACCAGAGAGACTGGTTCCAGGGCACAAATAAGGCAGCACCATGGGAAAGTCTAGAAATAACTGGAGCGTATGGGAAATAGGAGTGCTAATTTCCAGCATTATCCCCATTTACAGGTGAGGAAACCGGTGTACAGTGGGACTAAATAATTTGCCCCAGGTCACGTAGTAGTAAGTGGTAGAGCTGACGTTTGAACCCAGGCAGTCTGGCTCCAGAGCCTATACTTTTAACCACTGTACCATCCCATCCAAACCATGATCTGATTGCTCCATCCTTTACCTCTATTCCCCTTTGAATAGAACTGATGAGCAACTCTGTCCTGATGGTGACAAATGTCACTGTCTTCACTCTGCTGGGTGCAACTCCATTTGTCCTGAGGACCCCAGGCTAGAAGGAAAGCCAGGATTGGCCTGGACCCAGCAGGGCCCCTCTGCCTATGGCAGTGCAGAGATTCTGCAAGTGTGGGTGGTACCTCAGTTTCTGGATTGGGTGTTTGTCTTCAAGGTCAAAGTCAAGCTTGCTGAGGGGGCCAGGTCTCTGTGGAGGGTTAGGGGCAAGGCTGCGTGGAGCCAGTCTGTGGGGAAGGGTGGTTGACCTAGGTTTGCATTTGATTTTGAAACCTTTTCCTTCAACATAGCCCTGTCAAGGGATGATTCAGCTTCGAGGTGAACGTGTTTGAAAACTTTCCGATCTAAAAGCCTCCTTTTCTTCTGTCCCAGCATCTCCTCCTCTGCCCGACCTCTTTGTTTCCCCTGATTGGTGTCTCTTATCTAATAATGGGCAGTGGACCCCCTGTAACCCTCCTGATAAATGGCTATGCCTATTCCCATCTGTCCCAGGAATCTGAGATCGGAGACCTTGGAAATAGGGCTTGTCAGTCCATTACCTTATATACAGATCTGCCCCCCTGAAAGGCAGTGTCTCTTGGACGTAAAATGTTTATTATGCCTTATTGTACCTCTTGTGAAGAGACTCGCTTATAAAACTTTGTTGTGATCTACTGTCCCCCCATCGCTTTCTTGTAGATTATTTCTGCTAGACAATTCAGCCAATGGGCTGGAATTAATGCAAACTGGTTTTCTCCCTAAAGCGTCAGCGCAGCCTGCCCCATGGGACTGAGCTGTTGCAGACAGGCTTTCTCTGCCACTTCACCCAGGGCATGTGCGATTCCAGGGGCCCCGTGGTTTCCTGAAAGTGGAGGTTAAGAGCCAGCCCCTCTGGCTGAAGAGCCGACTAACCGCAGCACCACAGCCAGGGCTGAGCGGGGAACATTTGGACCTGGTATAATTGCTTATGTAGTTTTAATTGCTCATTTATCATGCTAACAGGCCCAGAGTACTGATCGTTTGCAACGTGCTCAGTAATTAGAAGAGCAGGGGTGAGGTCGGGTGATGAGGAGTGGTGGGGTGAAATGAGGTAAAGGCCAAAATGCACAACACCAGAGGCTAGTGGGGAGGCAGTGGCTTGTCCCCTTTCTGACACGGAGCGAAGGCTGTGTTCCACACCAGCATTTCACAGTTGTTGGTTTGAACCCAAGAGCAACTGTGCTCCCAGCTCCCTGCGAGGAAACCCAGTCCCTGGACAGCACTCTTTGGTTTGCAAAGCACTTCCACCCATGTGAACGGCATGATTTGGGCCCCCAGTTTCCAGGTGAAGAAAAAGAGGCGACTGGTGGAGTTAAAGCCCAGACCCACATCTTGTCATGCCAAATGTCTGGCCCTTTCTTCCTCCGGAACAGCAAAATATGGGGTTTTCTCTCGGTTGCATTGACATTGCTGCAGTTGTTAGATTCTGGAATGAATGTCCAGTGGTCTAGGGAATTTATAATAAAATACAGGTTCCTGGGTCCACCTTCAGTAAGCACGGCAGGGTTTCCAGGGGTGGGAGTGGGGTCTGTGTTTAAGAAATTCCCCAGCCCAAACCCCGCTCCCACCCCCGGCAGCTCTGATGATTGTCCAGGGCTCGGATCCTGTTCTCAAGGACACGCCATCGGCCACAGTCCTCCTTCAAAGAAAAGCATCATGGCAGGTGTCTTGGTTTGGGTTCCCCCAGAAACAGATTCCAAGTCAAGGATTTGAGTACGCAACAGTTTATTTGGAAGGTGAAGGAAATGAGACAGGGGAGGGAAGGCAGAAAATGGAGGGTATGTCATCAAACAAGTTACCTCTGTGGGCCACACGACCTTAATCCGATTGGGGACATCTAGAGACAACGCAGAACGTGCCTCGCCGTCATCACACCCGACTGTCCTAGGAGTGAGAGTGTAAATTCTCTGTCACTGTCGCTTTCAGCCAACCCTGCAGGACAGAGCAGACTCCAGCCCCAAGAGAAAGTCCTCAGGCAAAAGAGATGAAGCTTCTGGCATTTGTGGGTTCGGTTAGCGCGCACTACAGTGGAAGGCCCTCAGGGATACAGGCAGGATGGGGACAGTGTCCCTACAGCAAGCATCCTGAGAGCCCCTGCCCCCAACCAACTGTGCCGTTCATTCAATTTGTGAATTGAAATCGTATTAGCGTTTCCCCTAGGACTTACTGATGGATTTCTTTTCTTCCTCGCTTTCTTCTTATCCTCCCACTAATGGGGACGATCCTCCGGCCCTAAAAGCCAAAGGAGATGTAGCCACCATTACTGGCAAGAAAGCAGTGAGAGGGAGCTACAGAGAACCCGAAACCTGTGATGTGGTCCATTCATTCGAACAGCAATTCAAGAACATCATCCTTGTACCTAGCAGGAGACACAGAGACACATGATGTCGACATGTACAACCTCCTCCAGAAAGTGAACCTAGGGTTATGCCCTCAACCTGGCTTGGTAACTATAATTTGACAGCGTTCTTTCCCTCTCAAGAAAGCACACTGGAGTGAGAGCACACAAGTGAGCGAGAGTGGTGTTATTTTAGGGATAACCTGGAATGTATTCTCATTTGTTTAAGCCAATAATTTGAGATGTATGTATTTTTATCCTTAATGACAAATTTTGTGCATGGCAATGCACGGCTGACAGGGACCTATTCATTGAGAACCACTGTTCTGCACCATCAAAAAGAAATGTGTTTTTTTTCTTTTTGCTTCAAGGGCTGCAAACTCGCTGGAAATGGTTTATTTGCACGCATGGCTAACTTCCCATCAGTTGATCGATAAATCAATCAACAAATATTGATGGAGTGTCTACATTGTGCAAGGCATTGCGGGGATTTATTGTAAATATAAACATGGCCCCTGCCTCAGAGGAGCTCACGGTCTAATTGGGGGCAAGATCTGTAGATGTGAAAAGGGAACCTCTAATGTAAAGCCGCATATAAATGTTGAACGAGTGGTGTACACTCATTGATTGGGCTTGGAAGAAACCAAGGAAGACTTCTTGGAGGAAGAGTGATTGGAGCTGGGCCTTGAAGGATAGGTAGGAATTTCACAAAAAGAGAACAATGGAAGGCATCGCAGGCAAAAGCAGCAGTGCCAAGTTAGGAAACGCCCAAGGCTTGTTCAGAGCTGGTGAGGGAGTCTGCCTGGCCACAGGGGGGCTCATAGATGGGACAGGCACTGTTCAAGCTTGTTGGACAGCCTGGAACACTGTTGTGTCTCTCTCATTGAAAGACACGCCCAGTCTTCAGTGTTGGAACTTGGTCACGGCTATGGACTGAATTGCATCTCTCCAAAATTCATACGTTGAAGCCTTAACCCCCAATGTGACTGTATTTGGAGATAAGGCCTATAAGGAGGTAATTAAGGATAACTGAGGTCATAAAAATGGATCCTAATCTGATAGGATTGGTGGTCTTATAAGAAGAGGACAAAATCCCTCTCTCTCTTTCCTTCTTTCCCTCCCTCTTTCTCCCTCCCTCCCCCTCTCTCCCTCTGTGCACGCACTGAAAAAAGGCCATGTGTGGACACAGCAAGAAGGCAGCCGTCTGCAGACCTTCACCAGACACCGACCCTGCTGACACCTTGGTCTTGGACTTCCAGCCTCCAGAACTGTGAGGAATACATTTCTGTTGTTTAAGCCACCCAGCTTAATGAAAGACAGGTGCCCCCTCTCTCTACCTAATGAAAGACAGGTGCCCCCTGGTATGTTTATTCAGGCTCCAGACAGGTTCCAGCCAGGGTCTGTGGAGTTGGCAAGGGTCCCAGGGCCTCCCTGACTCCGCCCACTCCACTCTGCCAGGGTGGCCTGGCGTCTGCTGCCCTCTCTGGCACCTACAAGCCTTACGCAACGGCAGTTCTCTTCACATCGGGGATGTGCTGGAAGTTCAGGCCGGGTTGACCTGCCCCTCGCCCCACATCCCTCCCCAGGCCATGCTCCAGGAGGGCTGCCAGATCTAGTGAATAAAGTTACAAGACAGCTAGTTGCATTTAAATTTCAGATAAATAACAAATAATTTTGTCACTCTAAGTATATCCCACATAATATTTGGAAATACTTATACTAAAAAATTATTCCTTGTTTATCTGAAATTCGAATATAACTGAGCAGCCTTCATTGATCTGGCGGCCTTCTGTGGGAGGGCTTATGACCGTGTGTGGAGACTCCAATCAGGAGACTCCATGCTCTGGGCCACAGTGGTTGGCTTAGGGCTAGGCATGTGACCCAAGGTCGGACCCTTCTTTGCAAACACACGCTGGGACTTCTGTTGGCGCCTTGACTGAAACCTCCCAAGCTGTCAGGTTGAAGGAAGTCCTCCGGCCGTGGGAGGCCTCCCCCAGGGATCCGCCTGTGTGACAACCAAGTTCACGCAGAAGAAAATGGAGCTGAGGGAGAAAAAAAAAGATGCCTAAAGACAGTGTTTGATTCAGTGTCACCCCCTTGAACTGCAACTAAAACAGGAAGTGGTTTGAGTTGGGAATTCTTCACTCGAAACTGACTCAGAGTTCTGGTGAAATCTCTGGGGCAAAGTCGTTGCGGGTCCACAGGACCCAAACCAGTTCAGAGGGACAGCTGCTCCCGAGACATCCGCATTTAGTCCCTGAGAGAACAGGGATTCCCTGGCCCAGAGGGCAATGAAAAAGCCCAGCCTGCTCCAGGGTGTGGCCCTGAGATGCCACCTCTGTGATATGATCACCATCTCTGCCACGCTCCAGCCCCCTTGCTGTCAGCTGGCAGACGAGCCCTTTGCTTCCCACGCCCCTCACATGGTCTTTTCTGCTTGTCCTCCCCTCACGTCTAGCTCTGATTTCTTTAGACCTTCTTTGCTTTTTAAGTGAGACTCACCAGCCATGTCTTTCTGTTCCCTCCCTTCCTTGTTTTTCGCTCCACGCTCACTTCTAAGAATACAGGCTCTCTAAACCACTGAGGGCCTGCTGATTTATTCTGGACACCTCCTGGACCGGGCTAGAAATAATGGAGCTGGAAGGACATGAGGGCTGATCCAATCCAACCCCTTCACTGTCCCTATGTCGTAGATGAAGAGACTGACGTTTAGAGTGTTTGAATCACCAAAGGTTTCATCATAAGTTACAGGGAGTTCATAGAATAAGAGGAAAGCCATATCGTCTAGGGGGAAGGTCCCTGGGTTTGGCTTCAGAAAGCCTGTATATTCGTTTGGGCTGTGTCACAAATCCTTTAACCTCTTCACGTCCATTTCTCCAGCTTAAGAATGAGCTGAAAAACCAGTCCTGTTGACCTCATCGTGAATTCCGAGGCCGACAGAATTACAAAATGCCGAATGAATGTCCTAGACAAAGGCTGCACGGTGTTAATGTTATCGGTGTTACTGTTATTTAACAAGGCTAATCCGCCAGTGCAGGAAATGAGCACACATCACGAAATTAATTATAGATGTTTTTTTTAAATGACTGTTTATACTGAAAGGAAGGCCTTGTATTTGCTGCACAATTTCAGGATAAGTCGTGTTTTGGAAAAATATTAATATTCAGAGCTGTGTTGATTAGCTTCACTCCTGTTGCTAAGCAACAGGGTCTTTGTAGCCTCGGCCGTGTTGGGATTTTTCTAGGGGTGGGGGCGGGGAAGGGGGTGGGGGGATTAGAGGGAGGAAACTACATTACAGTAAATTATTCCGCTGGTTCAGCCAATTCCGAAGTTGCTGCAAAAAAAAAAAGAAAAAGACTCCTTTAACAACCTACAAGATGATGCTAGTTGTTGGATGAGGAAAACCAGAATGCGACCCAGAGCTCACCACTCACCCATGACTTGAGTTTCAGGTTTGGCAAGACTTGTGTTTACTAGATCAGGGCTGAACCACACACGGCCCAGGGCTTACCACCACTGACGTTCACCATGGTTCAGCAAGGGCAGCCTGCCAGCGCGGAGATTAGGGTGTCGTGAGGCTGTGTGGAGAGACTGCCCTGCGTCCTATGATCCAATCTCATTCAGTAGCTGCTGGGACCTTTCAGTCAAATTCTGACACTTGGATAGGGACCATCCTGGTGCAAGACAAAGAGTGCATTTCCTGGACCAAAGCAGAGACTCATGAATATTTGAAATGCACTGAAAACCCAGGACAGGCTACATGGAAGTACGCTACAGGGCACCTACTGTGTGCTCGTGCTTTATAGGGTTAGCTCATCAAACTCCGGCACCAATGCTAGGAAAGATGGAGTATCGTCCCCATTCGGGGGACTGAGGTGCAGAGAGATTAAGCAGCTTGCCCCAGGTCACAGCAGCTAGCACGGGGCAGAGCAAGGATTTAAACTCCAATCTTTCTGTGTCTGGGTGCCACGTACCCACTTGACTAGGCTGCCTGTTCCTTACCCAGCTGCTTGGGGCTGGGAAGGGCCCGGAGAGAAAATCTTGAGCCTTTGCGTGAAGTTGGCTGGTGGCTTCTGTTAGGTCGAGGCTTGCCCAGTGAGTTTCCGATTTCATCACAGATCCTTTTATATGCGGTACTGTTCCAGTCACAGTTGCTGCATTAATCACTCCCAACTTAGTGCCATAATGCAGCACCCATTTAATTATGTTCATGGATCTGTGATTCAGAAATTCTGGCCAGGGCTAGCTGGGCAATTCCTCTGCTTCTCGTGGCATCTACCACCCTGTGGTGGGTGGGCTGGGTCTGGAGAGTTCTAGATGGCTTCATTCCCGTGTCTGGTGCTCTAGTGAGGACAGGCCGTCACCTGGAGCATCTTCCCAGCACGGCATTCTCAGGGTGATCGGACATCTTACGTGCCAATTGGTTCCCCACAGCTACTGTCCCAAGAGATCCAGGTGCACGGCCCTTTCTGACCTAGCTCAGAAGTCACACAGTGTCACACATGCCGTACTCTATTGGTTGAAGCAGTCACAAGCCCACTCAGACCCCAAATCTTGATTGGAGAGGTATCAAAGAATTTGGGGACCCTGTTTTAAAATGGCCCCAGGTACCAAGTTCCTCATTCCAGTGAGAAATGGAGTCAAAAAAACTTTGGGTGCTCCCAAAATTGTGGAAATGTACGAGCCACGGAAACTTCAGCATTCAACACTGCAGTCTCGCTCCTACCGATGAATTTAGGGGGTGGCCAGTTTAATAAAAGGTAGGCTAATAAGAGCTTTTGTTTGTTTGTTTTGAATTTTACGATCAGACGTAGTCATCAGCTGAAGAGCCTATCTGGCTGACCGGCAAATTCTCATTTGTAATTAGTGAGCCACTTGCATACAACGTGTTTATGACTTTTAAAAACCTTCATTCCACTGTGATCACAGTTGAAACATCGGTTTGGTTAGGGAAGCCTTTTCTTGTAGAAATCAGATGAGATCATGATGTAGTTGAAAGATACTTTGGATATTTTATTGAGCTCCGCAATCCTATGCTATCCTACTTCTCATTCCTTGGTGCTCTGTATGAGGTACTATGCAGGGGACATTTTCTAAACTGAAATCTTGAGATGCACAAGACCATGTATGGCAGACTATTCTCCAGTATACTGCCTCTCCTTCTAATGGTGATCAAACCCTGATTTTAAGCTAGGCACATGGCCACCTAGAAGAAAAACTACATTTCCCAGCCTCCTTTGCAGGTAGCTGTGGCCATGTGATTAAAAGCAGGCCACTGGACTATGAGTAGAAGTATCATGCGGCAGCTTCCAGGAAACTTCCTGAAGAGACAGTTGATATTTAACCATTTCTCCTTTTATTCTTCATCTCTTGCTGCCTGGAATGTAGGTATAATGACTGGAGCTCTGGCTACCATAATGGACCATGAGGACAAGGGCTTCACCTTAGGAATGGTGTAATGGTAAGCCGGAAGGTGCCTGGGTTCCTGAGGTCTTCTTAGAAGGGCAGCCATTCCCATGCTGAACTGCCTACCTCTGGACTTTTGCAAATGAGAAAGAAACCTCTATTACATTTAAGCCACTGCAAGTTTGCGTCTCCTTTGCTTTTAGCCAAACCTAATCCTAATTGATACAGTATCTATCCCTAGCGAGCTCACAATCTAGTGAGGAGACATAATTATGATCAAAGCAGAATGAAATAAGTGGCTTAATCACAGGGACTTTTGGCCTAAATACAGGATTATGGGGTCACTTGCAATTATGAGAAATGCACTTTTGATGTTGAAATGCTGGAATTTCTAGGACATTTACATGGTTTAAGGAGACAGTGTGACAACATGTTCGAATTTAGGGCTAGCCAAGAAACTAGAGAACAATGGTAGCTATATAGCAAATGCCAGAGCTACAAGGGAAATGCTGTGTGAGCCCTAAGAAAGGAGCCAGGGTTTCTGATGAGGAAATCCTACTCAGATCCATGGAAGAAGAAGTAGAAATTTGAACTTGGCCTGGAATTTGGGGTTGGCATTCTAAGCAGACAGACGAACAAGGGTGAAGGCCAGGCGATGTGAAAAAGTATGGAGAGTTTGTAGAAGGGGCCACGAGGCTGGGTGGGAGACCAAGCTGGAGAGACCTCTTTGGTGAGGAGGACCAGGATTTTTCCCAGCTCCCTCTCCCAGGCCTCGGGCAGCTGTGTGGGCCTGGGACTTTTGGTGTACCGTGCGTGTCAGGGGTTTTAGTAGCCATTCTCCTGTGAAGGTTCCTTTGGCCTCTTGTAGCTTTTTTTTTTTTTTTTTTTTTTTTGCGGTACGCGGGCCTCTCACTGTTGTGGCCTCTCCCGTTGCGGAGCACAGGCTCTGGACGCGCAGGCTCAGCGGCCATGGCTCACGGGCCCAGCCGCTCCGCGGCATGTGGGATCTTCCCGGACCGGGGCACGAACCCGCATCCCCTGCATCGGCAGGCGGACTCTCAACCACTGCGCCACCAGGGAAGCCCCGGCCTCTTGTAGCTTTTATCCTTTTGAGTTAATTTTTGTGTATGGTGTGAGATAGGGGTCCAACTTTATTCTTTTGCAGGTGGATATCCAATTGCCTTTGCCCCTTTTTCCCACTGCCCGGATCAAACATTGAGGCCCCTGATTCATGAGACAAGCGAGCACCGCGGATTTCAAGCGAACAAATAGCAAACATGAACAGAGGCCAGGCCACACTCTCAGCGCTGTTGTTCACTTATTTTGACCTGGGCAGATTAATTTTAAATGTTGATGATCTCACCCAGCTTATTCTGATAAAGCCCCTGCTGAGCATTGAGCCATGGGAAGGAGTTCCTGGAAGCCCAAGTCTCCCTTTAAGTGCCTCTCCCCAGAAATCTTTTCTTTGGAGTTGGTGAGGTTTAGCAGGCATGTGGATTAGCAGTGAAGATTAGCAGCATCCTGCTGAGAAGACGGCCAGTTGCCCAGAGTCTCGGTCCAGAAAGCCTGTGGTCATAATCTGATGTGGGATGAGGGCAGGGGACATCATAATGAGATTCTTAAAACCCAGTTTTCAAAGACCGAGGTTGGTTGTTTTTTTTCTTTTCTCAATTTTTAAACAATAAAAATAAATAAAATGTTCTCGTGTATTAAGGTGTTAGGGGAGTTGATACACCAAAATCTGGCTTTCTGAACTCCCTCCCTCCAGGGAAATTTAAAGGGCGAATGGTAAGGATGAGGAGCGAGTAAAGACAAGCAGACCACGCCTTGAAATGTTGGTGTAGATCACGCTGGATTTATGTCTTTGATCCATTTTTAGTTAATTTTCATGTATGGTCTGAAGTAGGGACCCAACTTCATTCTTTTGCATGTGGATATCCAGTTATCCCAGCACCACTTGCTGAAGAGACTACTATTCCCCCATTTAGTGGTCTTGGCACCTTTGTCAAAAACCAACTGACCATAGATGCGTGGGTGTATTTCTGGACTCCCAATTCTGTTGATCTGTATGTCTATCCTTATGCCAGTACCATCCTGTTTTGATTGCTGTAGTTTTGTAGTAAGTTTTGAAATTGGGAAGTGTGAGTCCCCCAACTTTATTCTTCTTATTCAGGATTATTTGGGCTATTTGGAGTCCCTTGCAATTCCATACGAATTTTAGGATCTGCTTTTTTATTTTTGAAGAAAAGGCCATTGGAATTTTGATAAAGATTGTATTAAGTCTGTACATTGCTTTGGAGAGTGTTGCTATTTTAACACAGTTCAGTCTTCCGATCCATGAACATTGGATGACTTTTCATTTATTTAGGTCTTCTTTAATTTCTTTCAGCAATGATTTATAGCTATCAGTATACAAGTCTTGTACTGCCTTGATTAAACATATTTCTAAGAATTTTATTCTTTTTGATGCTATTGTAAATGGAATTGTTTTCTTAATTTCATTTGTGGATTGTTCATTGCTTGTATACAGGAATACAACTGATGTTTGTGTGTTGATCTTGTATCCTGCAAGTTTCCTGACTTCACATCAGTGAAAGGACTTTAAAATGATAGAAAAGCCCAATTCAACCTGGCTTGAACCATAAGAGAGATTTATTGGCTCACATAATTAAGAAGTCTAGTGGGCTTCAGGCCAGGCTCTGGCTCCATTTCTCTGTACTTCTCTCAGTTTTATCCTTCTCTAGGAATTAGACCTGTGCTCAGATTGACCTCCCTCATGGTTGCAAGATGGTTGCTAACAGAAACTGGGTCTGCATGCTTCCTCAGTCACATCCAGGGAAAGGGAAGAAAAAACATTTCCTTCCCTCAAAAGTCCTGAGTGTCTCTTTGATGTGATCATCACTGCCCCTGTGACAAGAGAGATGGACTTGCTCTGATTGGCTTAGGCCACGGAGGTAGGGATGGTTTCAAACTCACCCAAACTGCATGGTTGCTACACAGTGCGGCGGGGGGGAGGGAGGTGGTGGTGGTTACTAAACAAAGGGAGATGGTTCTTAGAGGAAAATCTCAGGGCTGTTAGGAAGGGGAAAAGACAGTATCTGCCAAACCTATGAAATTTGTATAGTGCCAGGCAGCATTCAAGGAATATTTGCTGAATGAATGAATGAATGAATGAGAAGCTCCACTAGTGTTTCCACCGATACACAGTTCCCTAGGGCTGTGGCAGCCTCTGTTCTGTTGATGGCCAAACTTTCAGCGTCTGGAGACCCCCTACTGAGATCCCAGCTCTTCTATGGGGAAGAGAGAGCTCTTTCTAGGGGCTCCATAACTTCTCTGATTTCCAAGCAGCAAGACCCTGGTAGAATAGACCTGGAAAACTGAGAACACCGGGAATCCACAGATTCAAAATGAGCAGGGTGGGGCTTGTGGCTTCATGGTGTGACTCTGAAGCACTTGTCCACAAATTGCTCCCCAGGCCTGGTGCCTGACGTTCTGCCATTAGGAACTCACTCCTCCAGTTTAAGAGACTTACTTACCTTCAAATCCCCCCCACTCCCCAAACTGGGGATTTTGTTTGCAACAAAACATCTTAACTGATAGAGTAGGGAGCCTACCTTTGTATGATCCAAACCATAGCAACACTGATGTACTCTGAAGAGTATATTCGGCGATAGAGCATAACCTACACCAGAGGAACAGAGTCAAGGATAGGAGTCCCAGGAACCTCAGGTCCTGAATTATGAGAACTTACTTTTCTTCCTAGATATCCAGCTTGAGTTTAGTTTCATCAGCTACAGACTCGGCCTCTTCTCTACTTAATACCAAGCTCCATTGTAGCAGGAGGTATTTTCCAAAGATAGTCACAACAGTAGCTCCTGTCCCACGTGCATTTCTAGATCCTTGCCACTCTTGCATCAGTAAGTGGAGTTTATGACCCTTATCCTTGAACCTGAGTGGGCCTTTGTTACTGCTTCAACAAACAGAGTGTGGAAGAAGTGATGCTCTGAGACTTCAGAGGCTAAGTCATAAAAATGTAATGTACTCTTGCCTTACTCTCTTGGGACACTTGCTCTGGGAACCCAGCTATCATGCTGTGAGGAAGTTCGAGCAGCCCATGGAGAAGAACCATGATTCCCAGCCCACAGCCCCAGCTCAGCTTCCAGCCAACACCCAGTACCAACTTGTCAGTCATGTGAGAGAGCCATCTTGAAAGTCAATCCTTGTGGTAGGGAGCATCTAAGATGGAACCCAGCAGTGGTATTCTTACCCTTGCGTCAACTCCTCCCCCTTAATGTAGACGCGACCGAGTACCTAGCTTCCATCCAGCAGAAGCGATAGGATGACACTCCCAAGATTAGATTATAAAAAGACTGTGGCTTCTGTCTTGGATACTCTCTCACACTCTCTCTTTCTTGCATTTCTTGCCCTGGGGGAAGCCAGCTGCCATGTTTTGAGGCAGTCCTGTAGAAAGACCCATGTGGTGAGAGACTAAGACCTGATGTCAGCCATGTGAGTGAGCTTGGAAGCAGATTCCTCACCAGCCAGGCCTTCGGAAGAGAACCCCAATGCAGCTAGCAGCTTGACTGCAATCTCATGAGGTACCTGAAGCCAGAGGCACCCAGCTAAAGGAGGCACCCGGCTAAACCACCCAGATTTTTGACCCACAGAAACTCTGTGAGGTTATACATGTCTTCTTCTTCTTCTTTTTTCAAAAAATTTATTTATTTTTAATTTATTTCTTTTTGGCGGTGTTGGGTCTTCATTGCTGCACGCGGCTTTCTCTAGTTGCGTCCAGCAGGGGCTACTCTTCATTGAGGTGCGTGGGCTTCTCATTGCAATGGCTTCTCCTGTTGAGGAGCATGTGCTCTAGGGGCACGGGCTTCAGTAGTTGTGGCTCACAGGCTCTAGAGCGCAGGCTCAGTAGTTGTGGCGCACGGGCTTAGTTGCTCCGTGGCATGTGGGATCTTCCCGGACCAGGGCTCAAACCCGTGTCCCCTGCATTGGCAGGCAGATTCTTAACCACTGCGCCACCTGGGAAGCCCCTGTACATGTCTTCTTAAGCTACTAAGTGTTGGGGTAAATTGTTAGGCAGCAAGAGATAACTAATACAGTCCTCGACACCCTAATCAGGTCAGCCCAGCTGGCGCTGCATGGAGGAGAGACAAGGTGTCCCCACCGAGCCCTGCCCAAATTACAGAATTGTGAGTAAAATAAGTGATTGCTGGGTTTTTAACCCACTAGGTTTTAGAGTCGTTCGTTATGAGACCATGGTGAACTTTTTCTCATTGGGAGTTATATGACAGGTGTCGGGGAGACAAAGCAACAAACACACCAGGCCTAAACATTCATCTACTGTAGCCTAGTGTATTCGTTTGCTGAGGCTGCCATAACAAGGGCCACAGACTGGGTGGCTTAAACAATGGAAATTGATTGTCTCACTGTTCTAAAATCTAAAAGTCCAAGATCAAGGTGTCGGGGCAAGGTTAGTGTCTTCTGAGGCCTCTCTCTCTGGCTTACAGATGGCTGCCTTCTCCCTGTGTCCTCACATGGTCTTCCCTCTGTGCCTGTGTGTCCAAATTTCC
Source organism: Stenella coeruleoalba (assembly GCF_951394435.1). NCBI lineage: Eukaryota > Metazoa > Chordata > Mammalia > Artiodactyla > Delphinidae > Stenella > Stenella coeruleoalba. The sequence goes on from NC_137152.1 coordinate 31,008,779, forward strand.
TCTTCTTATAAGGACACCAGTCATGGTGGATTAGGGCCCATTCTAATGGCTTCATTTGAACTTAATCACCTCTTTAAGACCCTGTCTCCAAATACAGTCACATTCTGAGGTCATAGGGGTTCGGGCTTCAACACAGGAATTTTTGGAGGGCACAATTCAGCCCATGAGACCCAGTCAACCCAGTTCTTTTAGAAGGTCCTCAAAGAACTGATTTTTCAAGAGATAAAAGGTGTCCTCCTCTCTTCTTGCTGAAGCATTTCACAATGGGACAATTGTGATAGCCTTCCCAAAGTTCTTTTTTTTTTTTTAATTCCTTTGAAAATTCTTTTGCCTTTAGGAAAGCAATACCTAGTAATACCGCTGCTAGTAATTCCTCCTGCCTCTCTCCCCACAGGTTTCTGGGCTTCACTATGGCAGGTCCAGAGCCCTCAGTGGACAGAGGCCCACGGCAGTCACAGAACCTATAGCAAAGGCTCAGGCAGACACAGGCCCCTGGTGGATGCAGGCCTGTGGCAGACGCAGGCCCACAGAGGTCACAAAACTTCGAGCAGACACAGGCCTTTGGCAGTCACTCGGCCCAGCGTCCGGGCAAACACCGACTCCAGGGGTAAAACACGGGGCCCACCGTCCTAGTTTCGTGGTGGGTCTAGTGAGGCCAGAGGAACTGATTCCTGGCCTCCACTTAAGCACTTGCCGAGGATTAATGACCACAGGAGGGCTGCTGGCCTGGGGCAAAGCAGAAAGCTGTGACCCTCAGCTCAGCATTAACTCCATCGTTATTAGGCCAGACGCTTCTCCCCAGGTTGTTTTCTGTTTTCCTACAAAACGGAGGGTGGGAAAGAGGCAAGTTTTTCCACTGTGGGGCATTATTCTGCTACAGCAGAGCTCTGCTGCTCTGGGCGAGGGACGCTGTGATAAAAACCGTGAGGCTGGGGCTTCCCTGGTGGCGCAGTGGTTGAGAGTCCGCCTGCCGATGCAGGGGACACAGGTTCGTGCCCCGGTCCGGGAAGATCCCACATGCCGCGGAGCGGCTGGGCCCGTGAGCCATGGCCGCTGAGCCTGCGCGTCCAGAGCCTGTGCTCCGCAACGGGAGAGGCCACAACGGTGAGAGGCCCGCGTACCGCAAAAAAACAAAAAACTGTTAGGCTGCTAGTCAACAGAGACTTTTCCTGAACAGAAGCCTTCTCCGAGGCGCTTCTGGTGTGTCCTGTTTCCCTCTAGCCCACCTTTCTACACGTTAGCGCGACCATAGGGCAGGCACTGTGCTAGGTACTTATTTTTCTCACGTGGCTTGGATTTACACTGCTTCCAGAAACCCTGCGAAGACCTTCCCGTCCACCCACAGACCCCAGCCTTGTTCCCACGTGACTCAGAGGCCCCTCCAGGTAAACATGCTTTCCTGGAGGTTATGGTACTTTTTCGGTCCGGGCCGGTGAGATGAAGGTAGGAAGGGCTCTTGGCGGCTTCTTCCCATCTGAGCTGCCTGTGTCACGGGGTGAGAGGTGTGTGTTCGAGGCGCAGAAAGGCGGCCTCCTTCCGCTGATTCTCGGCCTGCTTTCCTGGCGAGGTTTGCCCGTCTGCTGTCCGTGACACGCCCCGCCAAGGAAAACAAAGCCGAGGGTCCAGCAGAGAAGCCGCTGGGTACAGAGTAGAAGCCTCTAAATAGCTCTTCAGCTGCAGTCTAAACCTCAGAGATGTGACTCTGGGGTAGGACAAAGGCTGCTGCGGAGCAGAATTGGGACAAATATGTAACAGTGCAGGGATTCTGTAATTCCACTTAATCGCAGGTTTAGAAGAAAAGTGGCCTTCATGGGAGACTCTCAGAGTGCCCCGTGGTGGCAAGGCTTCATTTCACAGGGGGGTCCCCCGAGTCCCCTCCTCACAGGGGGCTGGGCCCCAGCAGCGAGAAGGCCCCTGTCCCAGGAGGGAAGATCCTGATTAACGTGCAAAGGGGACACCTCAGCGGCTGGCTTTCTGGGCGGCTGAGGGGGAAGGTGATTTATAGTGAGCTCTGCGGGACTGACTAGGGTGAGTGACGGGGAATAGGGGCCCATCCTCTGTGTGCATGCGTGCGCGCGCGCGTGCGTGTGTGCGTGCACGTGCACACTTTACACATCACGTCCACGGCACCAGATGGGGGTTGTGTGAGAGCTGAAAACATGTGGAGGCCTCTCACAGCCACTCTGCTGGCTGACGGTTTCTACTGGAGAAATTCTTCTCTCCGGAGAAAATATTTACCTACGGGTATCTCTTCAAGGAAGGAATGAGAAGGAAGGCAGGATTTTAGGGCGTTGTCCACTCAGCTGTTCTGAGTTAAGAGCTTCAGGGAAACAGATGAGGAGGTGCTTGCTCTGAGGGAGGTGGGAAGGACTGAGCCGCTTGGCCTCTGGTGTCTAAGCTCGCCTCTGTGCCGGCTGCAGCGGCCGGTGGGCCTGATTCCGGGGCGGAGGCTGTGGGCGGACACAATGGGAATGTGTGGATACATTCGGGATGTGCCCAAGATGCACATCTGCAGCATCATTCAAGCGTTTGTTGTAGACGTTTTGATGGGTTGCTCTGGGTAATTGCTCTAATATGCGGCTCTGTCCATCCTGGGGTGCGGGTACATCTTGTATCTACTGAACCAAGATGGTGAGGGAAGTGGTGTTATGTCTCTTTTTATTTTTACATAAATTATTTATTTGTTTATTTATTTATTTTTGGCTGCATTGGGTCTTCGTTGCTGCGCGCGGGCTTTCTCTAGTTGCGGCGAGCGGGGGCTACTCTTTGTTGCGGTGCGCGGGCTTCTCACTGCTGTGGCTTCTCTTGTTGCGGAGCACGGGCTCTAGGCGTGCGGGCTTCAGTAGTTGTGGCTTGTGGGTTCTAGAGCGCAGGCTCAGTAGTTGTGGTGCACGGGCTTAGTTGCTCTGCGTCATGCGGGATCTTCCCAGACCAGGGCTCGAACCCGTGTGCCCTGCATTGGCAGGCAGATTCTTAACCACTGCGCCACCAGGGAAGCCCCTGGTGTTATGTCTTGAGGGGCAAGGAAGCTGCAGCTTAATCTTCCTGGAGGAGTCAGAGATGGATCAGGATGGGATTTTTGGCTGCTGTGAGGACTGGCTGTTTCCATCTATGTGTCTTCCCCCAAAACAGAGTCTCTAGCTTCTGTAATAAACTCTTCGTATCACACATAGAACAGTGACCATTGCCAGCCACTCCCTAAGTCACCCATTGGAAATGTGAGGGTCCTGACGAGCTATCCCCTACCATCCTCATCAGTGTCACCATCCGTCCTATCAACGTCCTCTCCCCCCATGCTTATTAAGTACATAGGATATGCCAACAATTATTCCAAATGCTTTAGAGACCTCATTTATCCCCCAAGACAGTCCTTTGGCAATACTGTTAGCATCCTGCGATGGTTCATTGCAGGTGTCCCTGGGCCACAGGGGGCCTGACGTTTGCTCAAACATTATTCTGGGTGTGTCTGCAAGGGTGTTTCTGGCTGAGGTTAACATTTGAATCTGGAGACTGAGTAAAGCAGATTGCTCTCCCCCATGTGGGTGGACCTCACCCAATCAGTTGAAGGCCTGACTAGAAGGAGGAGGCTGAGTAAGAGGGAACTTCATCTGCCTGACTGGTGAGCCGGGCCAGTGGTCTTCTCCTGCCCTCAGAGTGGAACTTATACCATCAGCCCTCCTGGGTCTTCAGCTTGCTGACTGCAGGTCTTGGGACTTCTAAGCCTCCATAATCATGTGAGTCAATTCCTCATAATAAATCTCTCTCTCTATATATGATATGTCCAGATAGCTATATAGATATATATATATTCTATTGGTTCTACTTCTCTGGAGAGCTCTACTACATATCCGCATTTAATGCATAAGGAAACTGAGGCATGGAGAAGCGAATTTGTTGCACGGGGTCTTACTTAGGAAGTTAGGATTTGCACCCAGGCAGGGTGACTCCAAGGCCCTCCCACCTAAACCACTATTTCTCCTGCCCTCTGGCTCCTCAGCTTCTGCATATTCAAATAAGTCCTCAGCGTGGAGAAGCATGGGTCCCTGGGCCTGGCCACTAACTTGTGCCCCTTGCCCCATCCGAACCCCCCGGGGCCTCATCATGGAAGGATTAGTGAGAATTCCTGAGGTCTGCCTTGCCGCATCCTGGGTTCTCCAACCGCAGTCACCCTGAGAAGCCAGGTGATGTGGTGAAGCAGGAGGTGAGAGGGGGCTTGTGTCCAGCTAGCCATTGCCTTGTCATGGGGCCTTCCCCCTGTGCCTCTGTTTTGTCAGCTGGGAGAGGGGAGCTGGAGCCTCCCTGATCTCGGTGGCCCCTGAATCCTGAGATCCCGCAGGGCTGCGGCCTTCCAGGTGAATCATTAGGCAGCCCGAAGTGACCACCTCGGCCATTTCTCAGCCCGAGGGCTTGACAGGAAACTGCAGAGCAAGGAACATGGAGGCTGACAGTTCAGTCTGCAGCCACCCTCTGCCCTTCACTGGGAGACTTTGGGCAAGTTCGTTAATCTCTCCCAGGCTGTTTCTGTAAAGTGGGGCTGATGCTACCGAGCCCGGGGATGGCAGCCGTGCTCACAGCAGGTGAGGCCGGCACCGCACTAAGATAAGTGGCTGCACTGTGGTCTGTGGTACGTCCTTCCTTTCCTGACTCGATTTATGTCAACATGGCTCATTTTCCCAGCCCGAGGGCTCCAGGCGTCACCCGTTTCTCTCCCCTTCCCTTTCGGGAACCTGAGAAAGCCTTGAGAACACGATGGGAGCCGGCTCCTCCCTTAAAGAGTCAAGCTTACTTCCTCTCTTGATTTGCTCCCCCTCTTCCTTGTTTCCTGGCCCTTTTCCCTGATTCCTTTCATTTTCTCAACAAGCAGTTGCTAAGAAGCTCTCTACATGTGCATTTATGCTGTTTCTTTCAAGGTCACGTTTCCACCAGCTTTCCGCATGTGAAGCAAACAGCCTTCCTTCTTCTCAGCCCGGTGTCACGTGGCTGCTTAAAACAGAGAGGAGGGTGGGGGCCGCCTCTACAAGGCTGTGTGTGTGTAGATGCAGAAACCCACATATGTATGCTTGTGTGCAGGGATACGTGTGTGTATATCTAGGCACCCACATGTATATTTGTGCACGCGTGGACATCCACACGTGTGTGCGTGAGCACGTGTGGACACTATGTACACACGTGTGTATGTGAGGGCACCCATGTATGCACCAACACCTCAACGCGGTTCTCCAGCAGATGCACAAGTGAGTCTGATAAGTTTCTCTTCTCACCCTGCCCCCAAAGTATAAGATTGCCAGTGAAAATCAAGGCGTCTCTACTGGGCTTGAAGGGAGTAAGACGTGCCCGGGTAAAGTGAAGTATCCATTGCAGACAGTGCTCTATTCAACTCAAAACCAAGCATTTTGAGATGTCGCCTTCTCCCAGCTGGGGAAGAACATTCTTAAATCAATCAAAGAAACCAAACAAGGTGGGGAAGACATACTGGGTTCATGGATCAGAGGACGCAACATGGCAAGGATGCCAATTTCCTCTCAGATCAATCTATATATTTAATACAGTTCCAATCAAAACCCCAGCAGGATTTCTTGCAGGTATAGACAAGCTGATTCTAAAATGGGTATGGAAAGGAAAAGGAAATAAAAGAGCCCAAAAATTTTGGAAAAAAAAAAAAAGAAGAAAGTTGGAACAATCACACTACCTGATTTTAAGACTTACTATAAAGTTACAGTAAGACAGTGTAGTATTGGCAGAGGGATAGACACAGATCAATGGAAGAGAATAGAGAGTCCAGACATAGACCCACCAAAATATGGCCAATCGATTTTTGACAAAGGTACAAAGCTATTCAGTGGAAGGAGGACAGTCTTTTCAACAAATGGTGTAGGAGCCATTGGTGTAGGACATCCATAAGCAAAAAAAGTGAACCTCAACCCAAACCTTACACTTTATACAAAAATTTACTCAAAATGGACCACAGGTCTAAGTGTAAAGTGTAAAACTTATAAAACTTTTGGATGAAAATATAGGAGGAAATCTTCACGATCTAGGGTTAGGCAGGGTCCTCGCACATGAGACCAAGAGCATAATCTATAAAAGAAAAATTGATGAATTGGACTTGATCAAAAGTGAACACTTTTGTTCTGTGAAAGACACTGTTAAGAGGATGAAAAAGCAACCTACAGACTGGAGAAAGTATCTGCAAATCACATATCCGACAAAAGACTTGTATACCAAGTGTGTAAAAGAATTTTCAAGGCTTAACAGTAAGAAGACTAACAGCTTAATTAAAAATGGTCAAGAGACCTGAACACTTCATCAGAGGATAACAGATGGCAAATAAACAGAAAATGATGTTCAACATCACTAGCCGTGAGGGAAATGATGAGATACACACTACCTACCTATCAGAATGGCTAAAATCAAAAAACATTGACCATAGCAAGTGCTGATGAGGCTGTGGAGCAACTGGAACTCTCGTAGGTTGCTGGCAGGAATGTTAAATAGGACAGCCACTCTGGAAAACGGTTTGGCATTTTATTACAAAGTTAAACATACAATTTCCATATGACCCAGCAATCTCATGCCTCAGTTATTTACCCAAGGGAAGTAAAAATCTATGTTCACACAAAAATCTGTCCATGAATGTCCACAGCAGTTCTATTCCTAATCACCCAAAACTGGTAACAACCCAAATATTCATCAGCAAGTGAATGGTTAAACAAATGGTGATATACCCACATGATGGAAAGCTATTCAGCCACAAAAAGAAGTGGTTTATTGATATACTCAACTTAGCTGAATCTTAAAGGCATTCTGTTGAGTGAAAGAAGCCAGTTTAGATGCCGCGTGATTTCATTTGTATGAGGTTCTGGAAAAGATGACCCTATAGTGACAGGGAATGGATCAGTGGTTGCAAGACATTAACGGTGGGGGAGAGCTTGGCTACAAAGGGGGGTAGCACAAAAAATTGTTTGGCATGATGGAAATGTTCTATATCCCGATCGTGGTAGTGGTTATGAGAATCTATACACGTGTTAAAATTCACAGAACTGTACACACACACACAGACACACAGACACTGAGGGGTGTCCCTTAATGAATTGAACATCCTGTACCATTTATCTACTTGAAGGAGTCATGATTTCTTTCCTCTTTTTTTTTTTAACTTAGTGGTTTATTTTTACTTTATTTTTTTTTGTCTGAGCGGCATGTGGGATCTTAGTTCTCCGACCAGGGATTGAACCGGTGCTCCCTGCAGTGGAAGCGCAGAGTCCTAACGACTGGACCGCCAGAAAAGTCCCAAGGGGACCCTATCTTTTAATCCTAAGTGGGCCACGTGGTCTCTGGAAGAACCAGTGTACTTATGGACACATCAGAACAGAATGTTTGAAATTGAGACTGACCACAGGACACCTAGGGCCCACGGTGGTCCTGCCCTGACAGTGTCTCTGGCTGGCCAGTTACCCCGCGTGGAAGCTGCGTCTGTCCCCTTTGGAACCCTCTTTCTTGCCCTCCCCCCCCCGCCTCAGAAAAGGGGAGAGCCATGGTGGAAATGCGACTCCTGATAAACAGATAAGCAGATGAGGACTGGCAGAAATTAGGCTCCTCAAAGCAATCAGGCTGAAGATAAAACAGAGATTTAATGAAAATTGAAAATCCAATCCATATTACGTAGCCATTAAAAATGATGTTTACCACGAGTTTGGAATAACATGAAAAATGCTTGTATCACTACGTTGAGAAAGAAAAGAGCAAATTACCAAATTGTGTGTACAGTTGATCACAATTATGTTTTAAAAGACGTATAAGTAAAAAGACTGGAGCTAAACATACCCTGATGCTGGCAATGACTGACTTTCGGAGGGAAGATGCCCCTCCCCCCACCATTCTGTACTTTATAGATTCCAAATATTTTCTAGAACGACTGCCTACATCTAATTTAAATTAATCTTTAAACTTAGAAAATAGGATATTGGGACTTTATATTAAAAATGCAATTTGGAGCACTAGTGCTATATGAGTAAGCGATCAGATATTTATTTGGTACTTATCAAGTCCTGAATCCTTTGCACAATTAAACCGTCACTGCCAAGTCCCCAACCCCCTCCTTGGAGAGCCTCTCCAACACACACAATGTCATCGTCTGTGCACTGCATTTGTGACCAAGTGCCTTATCGAATAACTAAGGCAAGCTCGAGGATCTGGCGCCAACATCATTGACAAGCCAGCTTCCTTTTGACAATTTCCCCAAGACAGACATCCTCTCATAGACCCACGCCTGGGCCGCAGAGGGCCCCAGTTAAAACTCTGGTCTCTGCCATCAAGTTGCAGGCTCCTTGTGACTCGGGCCCAGCCCCCAGAGCTCATCAAACATGTCCCCTTTTGTGTCTGGTGGCCCACTCTCTCATCGGCAGCTTCCCCTGATTGACAGCGCCCACCTGTCAATCACAGGCCCAGCTCAACGGCCTTTGAGGAGTTAATGTGCCTTCCCTGACATGGGCATTCTTCCCCTCGGGGCTAAGACCTCTCCCAGCCTCCCCGCTATGCCCCCGGAGTGTCCTGCAGGCCGTTCACAATGCCTGGCCGCCTTCATTAGCCCTGTGGGCCTCCTGGGCCCCTTCTCTGTGCGAGGTGTCATTCACACTGATCCCCGCCCTCCAAATTCAGTGTTAGGCCACCTGACCCCTGTCAGCAACAATTTCTGTGACACGACTCAGTGTGGGAAAGGCCAGTGACACTTTCTAGACAGATCAGGCCCCACTCGGCCTCCTTTCACCCTGCCCATCTCCTGCTGCCGCGCCCTCATGCGGCGGCCCAGATGGCGACTGGGGAGACTGCTGGGGCCCGCCTGGAGTGCACGTCCTCCTGAGGTCTGCTCTTGAGTCTCAGGTCCCTGGAGAGGAGTCTAGAAAGGACTTTATCATCCCTTGTTAATCGCAAAAGTCGGCACCAGCCAAAACAGGAGAAGCAGGCATGGGGCTGAATCCGCGGTAGTGGAGGGAAATTCAGCTGAGCCCCAGAACGAGAGGGCGGGGGGCTCAGAGCCCCTGCTGGGCAACAAGAAAGAGGGGGTAGAGCAGAGCCCAGAGTGTCAGAGAGAAAGGGAAGGAGTGGGAGGAGGGGGGAGGGGGAGGTGCAGAGGGGGAGGGGGAGGAGACCAGCTTTGCGGGCAGGCCACGTTCTGAACTGGCAAGAGAGAGTTGCCAAACTCCAGAAACTCCCAGTCTAACTGGGAAGACAGTTGAAATATACTGTGGTTGAGTGCCCTAAAGGGGGGAGATATAGGCCGTCATGGATTCCAGAAAAGGGACTCGTCCTGAACCAAGTGTTGGGTGATAAGTAGCAGCTGGCTGGGCAAAAGAACAGGGAAGGGTATTCCAGGTGGAGGGAACAGAAGGTGTGATACCACCCGCTCTAGGGTTCTTCCATTTTCTCCCAGAAGCACCTTCGAGGAGCTAACCTGGGAACTTGGTACCAGCTCCCCTTTCATTTTCTACCTAAGATCATTGGTGATGAGCCCACGTGCCCCGTGGGTTTCTGAGCCTGGGGGTCTCGGATATTTTGCAAAAACCTCCCCTACCCCGTTGGATGGTGTCACTATTGCCGAGTAGCAAACCACTCCGAAGCCTGGTGACTTAAAACAAGCATTTTATGCTGATCACGGATTCGTGGGTCAGGAATTTGGACAGGGACAGCGTGTCTCTGCTTTACGATGACTGGGACCTCAGCTGGGAGATTAGAGGGCTGGGGTGACACAAACGGCTGGGGGCTGGAATCATCTGGAAGCTCCTTTAGTCACAAGGCTAGCACCTGAGATGACTTGAAGGCTGGGCTCAGAGGGGCCTGCCAAACTGCACGCAACATCTAGGATGCCTCTCGTGTGGCTTGGGGTCTCACAGCATTGCGGCTGGGGTCTGAGAGGAAGTGTCCCTGGAGGTGACACGTAGAGAGAGAGGGTCTTGATGGGGAGACCCAGGTGGAAGCTTCACGGCCTCAGCTGACCTCGCCTGGGAGGTCATTCACTTCCGCTGCGTTCTGTTGGTTCCGAGTGAGTCACTGGACCATGTCAGATTCAAGGGGAAAGGATGTCGATGCCACCTCTGGATGGGAGAGGGGTCAAAGAATTGGCAGGCTTGTTTAAAACCTCCCTGAATGATGCCTATGGGCTAGTTCTGTCCTCTGTCAGACACTGGAGGCTTTTTGTGATGGCAACATTTAAAAAAGACACCCAAGATTTCCTAACAGTGCCATTGAGGGGTTTATTAGGGGGCAAAGCCCGGATCGAAGAGTCACACATTATTTGAATGACAGCTTGAACCATGACAGCCATCAGCAGCAAGTTCATTCCAGACGGAGCTTAATGCACACATCAGCTCAAATAAATGTCTGTTCCATCTGTTGACGGGAACAGCAAATGCAGAGGGTCGTGTACACAGGGAAGGGAGGAAGCGCTTAGAAAAAGGGAAGAAGTAAAGCAGCTATACGCCAATAAAAATTAATTTTAAAAAAAAGAAAGAAAAAGAGAAGGACAAGAGAGGCATTTTACTAATTAGCAAGATGGGAGAGGTGCGCCCCTTTCGAAGACCCGTTCATAAAAGAGCCGTAGGAGAGGTCAGAAAGCGTTCAGGCTTTCAGGCCTGGGCAGCCACATGGCTTTAGATGGGCCACTTTGGCTTTCTGGTCTCTGTTCCCTCATCTGGAAGGTGAGAAGACCAGATGAAGTTCTGTGAGGTTAGTCTAAGGTTACTCTTGATTTTAACAAAAAGGAACGGCATCCAGTAGGTCAAGGGTAGTGTGGCTAGTACGGGGGCCATCCTTCAGTTCAGGGGGCTTCGCCAAGCCTGCCAGCATGGTCCCGGGTAAGAAATCAGCCAAGCAGAAGCTGGGTCCGTGCCCTCGAAATGCTGCATGTTTGAGGCCCCAGCCAGAGTAGACAGAGGCCCCAGGAATCCAGCACCATGGTTTCAGGCTGTGTTTCCTTTGTGAAGAATCCCATTACAGGGCACTGTTGAAATTGACATTAAAAAGAAGTAAAGAGAATTCCTCTGTACCTTCCATGCAGTTTAGGGAGCAAAAACTTGGCAATTATTCTAAGCTGGCAAAAGAGCCATGTGACAGATGATTTTTAAAAATACTGAATGGAGTTCCTTGACACACCCCAGGTGGAATCCGGCCAGAGGTTTCCTCCATGTCTGGATCAGCTCCCCCTTGAGGCTCCCACACAGGATCTTGCAAAGCCAACGGGGACCGCAAGACCAATACACCACTGGCACCTTCTGGAGGCCTGAGGAGTCGATGGAGTCATATGCGAAAAGGCTGGCCCCATTCTCCTGGCCTCAGGCTCTGAGTTCCAGGTCAGGACCTGGGAGAAAGGCAGAATCTTGGCTGATGAAAAAGGTCATCACACAAAACGGATAGGAGGAGGGGAGATTTGCTCCCAGCAGGGTGGGGACCAGAAGCCCGCCCACCTGGCATTTCCTAAGGTCCCTCTGCCTCTGCAGATGCCCAGGTTTCCTCCTCGTGGAAGATGATATTTTCTAACAAGAGCTCTCATTCATCCCAAATTCTCTTTTACAATGTAAGGTAGAGGGGGATCTATGTCCCCTCCTCCTTGAATCTGGTGGCCTGTGACTACAGCTGAAGTGACACTGTCTGACTTCCGGGGCTAGGTCATTAAAGGCCATCGAGTTTCCTCCTGGTTCTCTCTTGGGATTCTGGCTCTTAGAACCCAGGGACCATGCTGTGAGGACACCCAAGACACACGGACAGGCCCACGTGTAGGTGTTCCAGCTGATAGCGCCTGCTGAGGTCCAGGCCAAAAGCCCCTGGATGTATGACTGGGGGAGCCTCCAGGTCATTCCAGGCCCCAACCTTTGAGACAGGCTCAGCCTTCAGGTCTTCCCAATTGAGGCCTCAGCCATTATGAAGCAGAGACAAGCTGCCCCTGTTATACCCTTTCCAATTTCCTGACCCACAGGATTTGTGAGCAAAATAATATGATGTTGTTTTAAGCCAGTAAATTCAGGGCTGTTTGTTACACAGCAGTAGTAACTGATATATCTCGGAACTGGCTGTAAACCAGTATTTCTCAAACTGTAGTCCTTGGACTGCTTACAACAGAATTGTGGCTGGGTGGCAGGGAGATTGCTAAAAATGCAGGTCTTGGCCCCCCAGACCCAGGGAATTGGAATTTCTGGCGAATGGGATCAGAAAATGGATGTTTAAAACAAACACCTCCACATGATTCTTCTTAGGTATATTGGTGTAGACGACACCATTAGTGCCGGGTTAGGGAAACGACCTTGAAAACGATTGTCTTGGTTGTTGTTTGGACTGCAAGTTACAAACCAACTCTAGCTAACTTCAGCTCCAAATGAGACTTTCCTAATGGAAGGAGATAAACCTCTCACTTCCTACTTCTCTGTGTGTCCCCTTTATGTTTCCCTCTCTTGCAGATTAACCATCTCTCCTCCATGCCTCCTTGCAGCCGTGTGTGGTCACATGACCAAACTGAGATGTAATGAGAAAGGTCATGTGGCAAATTTCTGGGAGCTTTCCTTCAAAGACAGCTGATAGATGTAGAGAATGGATTTGAGGACATGGGGAGGGGGAAGGGTAAGCTGGCATGAAGTGAGAGAGTGGCATGGACATATATACACTACCAAATGTAAAATAGCTAGCTAGTGGGAAGCAGCCGCATAGCACAGGGAGATCAGCTCGGTGCTTTGTGACCACCTAGAGGGGTGGGATAAAGAGGGTGGGAGGGAGGGAGGGAGACGCAAGAGGGAAGAGATATGGGAACATATGTATATGTATAACTGATTCACTTTGTTATAAAGCAGAAACTAACACACCATTGTAAAGCAATTATACTCCAATAAAGACGTTAAAAAAAAAAAAAAGACAGCTGACATGTATCCTTTGCCCCTTTTTCTACCTGTCCTCCATTCTGCTGGCTGGAACGTGGACATGGAAGCTGGACCTGGAGCAGCCATCTTCGACCAAGAGGTGACCTTGGGAATGGAGACCATGCACACTTGAGTGACAAGATAGTAGGAACCCCGATCTCTAAGGACTAGGTGGAATAGGGCCACCTTACCAGTCTTCTGGACTTTTGTGCATGAAAGAAGGAAACTATCTTGTTTAGGCCACTGTGACTGGTTACTGTTACTTACAATTGAAAGTCACCTTCATTGGTGCACATAACAGATGCCATGAGAGGAAACCTCTAAATGATTTGGTACCTAGGGCCAAGGGCTGAATGAGGACTGCCAGGGTCCCCTAGAACATGGGTCTAGAACCAGCTGAAGTCAGGTAACCCTCCTAGGCCTCGAAACACACCAGGAAAAGCCGGCTGGGCTTCAAGCTCTTTCCACAACCCATGGGGTTGTTTAAGACATTGCTGACAGGCTAGCTGCTGTTTCCAGGCTCCCCTGAGGAGCTGGATATCATCTATCAAAGCCGACTGGATTCTAGGTGCCCAGGAGAGACTGAGGTCTCCTGGTGGCAGGTGCTAAAGGTCTAGCTTCAAATTTAGGTCTGTGCTGAGGACCTCATTAGGGCTGAACTTTCATCTAATGAGTCTAATATTTGTTTATAATAATAGATACCATTTAATGAGCGCTCCCTATATGCTAGGCAAAGCGGTGAGCACTTAGCACCCATGATTTCATTTACTCTCACAGCAAGTCTATACAAAAAAGTTTCTCTTACCAGCAGCATGAGAAAACAGTCTCAGAGGGGTTACAAGTAATGAGCCCAAGGTCACACAGATAGCAAGCAGAGGAGCTGGAACTTGGACCCAATCTCGGTGATTCCAAAGCTCAGGGGTTAACATTTCAGTGACCTTCCGGAAACCAACTCTCTTCCCTTCCACCTGACTGGAGCCAGTTCTCCAAGCTGGCACACTTCCTCTCCCCAGGGGACAGAAACCTAGGACACTCCCAAAGATCTGGCAACTTCTGCCTGGACGGGGTTCTTTAGCAAGGCCACAGATGAAAGAGAACATGCTGGAACAGGCTCGGGCAAGAGGGCAATGCCTCTGAAAGGGGTTTGTAAAGTTTCGTTGGTCCAGGGCTCAGAGAGGGTTGGAGAGAAAGGATTATTGGCCCAAAGCCACCGCAGCCACCTGTGCAAGGAAGCTGGGTGTATGTTTGCGTCAAGCATAATAGCGAGCGAATCCAGCCAGGGGTAACTGCTCTGGGGAATTTATCAATCTTGGAAGCATCCCAGTTTTCATGTGAATGATTGCTAATTGCTCATTCTAGAAAGCTAGAAGCCCCTCTCTCCTCTCACCTTTACCTTCACCCCACTCCCCACCTCAACTTCCTGGCTTGCAAACCACCAATTAGGAGGCAAGCTGCTAATTAATACTAATTAACAGGGCTACTTAAAGCAAATGCTATTTAAAAAGCCAAGTGTTTATTACCGAGTTAAATTGGAAAAGTCATGCCAAGTTTACGCGGCTGCCCTGATGTCCTTCCATCTATCACCTTTCTTTCCAGACCCTTCCTCCTCTGGCCACTGCATGTATCGCTCTGATGTGTCTCTGAAGATGGAAACCCTGCCTCTCTGGATGGCTGTCATCAGCTGCCTTCTCCTGGAATAAATGCTTTTGTGGAAGCAGAGGACCTTGAGGTCAGTCTACTGAGGATGGTGGTGGAGTTGGAAAACCTCACGGGGTCTTCTGAAGGTAGTCTTGGGGGGTCTGGGTCTTGCAGTCCAATCTGGACACCCTCATCCCCAAACCCTACTGTGTCCGTGAGTTTCTGTACGTCCAAATGAAGTCAAATCAGAGACATCCACGAGATGTTTCCGGCTGTCCAGGCACACGGAAGAATGGTACTTCCTGGCCTGCTGTGGTTGAGTGGAGCCATGTGACCAGTCATGGCCAATGAGTTACGAGCAGGAAGTGACCCTGCTTTCCTTTGCCACTATGGATGGGGATATTCTAAGTAGCAGCCCATCAACCAGTGTCCTGGAGTGAGGGCAAGATAAAGCAAGACCCTCAGCGAACCCCAAATGGGCATATTGTGTGTGTGTGTGTGTGTGTGTGTGTGTGTGTGTGTGTATGAAAAATGAATCTTTGTTGTGTTAAGTCACTGAGAATTTAGGGGACCATTTACTACTGCACCAGAGCCTAGCACTTACCATAGTGGTCCTTAACCTCTTGGTGTTTTGGGTCCATTTTCCAGTTTGGGAGTTCTTATTAACATACTCGAAGGGATTAGGAATCTCACAGGACACTAAACAGGTCTGCCGTGGACACGAGTAACTCCCTACTTCAGTTTTGCAATGTCTTTACAGGCACCCACAGCTATGACTCTTGAGCTCTGCACGCTTGGCATTAGTCAGTGCTCACCCATTGCAGATAATCACCATTTCCTCAGAGCTGGCTTGCCACACGCCACACCTCCTTCCCATGCTTCCAACCGCAATGCCTGACCTGCTTAGAACCGTGTTCTGTCTGACATGGCGCCAGGAGAGTTTCATTCTCCAGCGTTACTCACCTGTAACGTGGGAACACACCTCTTCCCCCAGGCAACCGTGGCTACCCAGTACACTTCCAAGCAAGCGATCCCAGAGATCACAGGAAAGAAAGGCTCCCGAACCAAGATAGAGAGCTCAAATCACACAGGATTGTGAAGCCACTGAAAATACAGCGAGACACAAAGAGAGGTGCGGCAGATTCAAACACTTAGGACAGGGTACCAGCATCCTGCATCCTGCATCCTGGGGTGGGCGATGCTTTGTCTTTCTCTGCTGCCTCCGCCTTCCCCGCTGATGGTGTGAGTATGAAACCACAGTTGAGGTTTGAGGTGCACAGAAATCTGGAATGTGCCTGGGGCCAGTGTCGCACTCATGCTCAATTGGAGAGATGCAGAGACAGCATGCCCGGCCATGGCTGCCCGTCTCCAATTAGCCTGGGGAGCAGCCAGGGTTATTTGCATTTCTTGGACACATGGGGCCAGAATGAGTGTTACCAATGGGTGGCTGAATATTGAGTGCCTCATATGCCTCATGTATATTTAGTTTATTATGAATATTTAGTGCCTCGGGTGCCTTAAATATATTTAGCGCCTCATGAATATTTCGTCTCTTGTATATTTAGTGCTTCATGAATATTAGGAATCTCTTGCTCCTTCCACCTCTTTTTATCTCTGTTCACCTATCTGCTCTACGTCATCTGCCTAACGTCTATCCCTGGTTACGAACTTACTTATCAGTGACATTTTATCCAGCCCGCTTGTTTACTTGTCTTCCGTGGCAGACTTGGATATTCTCAAACAGTACAGCAAAAACACATTACGTCAGTTGTAGCTAGAGCTAAATTGTCTGTCTTGGTCAGAATTTTCTTCTATGACGTCTACGGGGTGCTTCAGCCCACTGCCCGTGCACTTTCGAGGCGTATGTACACAACCAGCCAGCAAGGTTGGCCTTCTTACGCTTACTTTCCATATGGGGACTTTGAAACACAGAGAGGTTTAGAAACTTTCCAGAGGCCACACAGCTCATAAGAAGCACAGTCAGAACTTGAACTCAGATCCATTGAATGTTCTCTGACATCACGTTTTGGGGCTTTCGTCTCCACAGCATCAGCTTGATGCTTCCCATCTTATCGCCTCCACAGCTTCTACTAGGGTCCAAGCACTAAATATACAAGATATACTGCCATACCCAACTCGGCCTCCCCTCCCCCTCCCACTAATCCAATCTATACACAGTTTCCAGAAAACAACACACATCTGATTACATCACATCCTCACTTAAACTCTCCAATGGCTTCCCTTTGTTTTCCAAGTAAAGATCCATGACCTACAACTTACTACAAGGTCAGCACGGTCTGGCCTCTGCTGACCATCCCAGCCTCTCTCTCACGCTGTCCCCCTCACTGTCTTCTGGCCACACACCGATCCCCTATCAGTTCTCAAATACGCCATGTTACCTCCCATCACAGGACATTTGCACATGCTGTGCTTTCTGTCTGCAATGCTTTTCCCTTCGTTCTTCATCTAGTTAATGCCCACTTGTCCTGATATCTCAGCTTGCATGCCCCTTCCTCCAAGAAATTCCCCTGACGCCTCTAGTCTAGGTCACTTTCCTAGTGTACAAATTCCTTCCCTGCAGAGGACCGGTGTCAGTTTACCATTATATTTGCATTGGTGTAATTATTTACTAGCCTCTTCCGTGACCTGCAAGTGCTCTGAGATCAGTGACATTAGGCCTTTGCTCCCCACTGTATCTCTAGGGCCCTCTCTATAGGTATTTGTTGTTGTCAATACAGATTATTTTCCTGGGGAAGTTGCCAGAGCCCCTGCCTCAGCTCATCCTCAGCTAGTAGTCCCTCTCTCATGAGGGAGAGGACTACCTCTTTGCCTTACCTGGAATCAGAATTGATGGCCATCTGTGTAGTGTGACCTCAGGTGTTCTCAGAAGTACCCTCCTTCCCATTACGCTGCTGAAAAGTTCCATGACAAAATCATGCCTTTGGGATGGAGTCTTCTGTGAAAATACAAATCTCTCTGAGAGAAATTTCACATAAAGCTGTAGGACCTACTGACCAGAGACTATATGCCAGGCACTTACCACCCATAATGCATGTTAGTTATCTCTTGCTGTGTAACAAATTACCTCCAAACTTAGAGGCCTAAAACAGCACACATTCATTATCTCACAGATTCTGTGGGTCAGGAACCCAGGTGTGGCCTAACTGGGTGCCTCTGGCCCAGGGTCTCTTGTGAGGTTGCAGTTAAGGTATCAACCAGAGCCAGAGGCTCTCCTGGGTGGTGGTTTGGGTGGGGGGCGGTGTCTACTTCCCAGCTCACCCACGTGGCTGGTGCCAGTCTCGGGTCTTCACTGGCTATTGGCTGGAGGTATCAGTTCCACACCACCAAAGGCAGCTCACAACATGGCAGCCGGCTTCCCTCAGAGTGACTGAGCAAAAGAGAGGGTGGGCAAGATGGAAGCCAAGTCTTTCTATAGCCTAATCCCAGAAGTGACATCTCATCATTTCTGCCATATTCTATTTCTATTCGTTAAAACTGAGTCAACAGGTCTAACTGACACTCGAGGGGAAGGGATTACACAGGGGCGTGAATACCAGGAGATGGAGGTCGTGGGAGCCATTGGAGAGGCTGCCTACCATATACATCAGTTCTCATTCTCCCAGCAGCCTTATAAGGGACTTTTGTCTTCATTTCAAAGGGGAAAAAGCTGGTTCAGAGAGGGTAAGTGTGATGGTTAGATTTTATGTGTCAACTTGGCTAGGCTATGGTGCTGTTGTTTGGTCAAACCCCAGTGTAGATGTTGCTGTGAAGGTATTTTGTAGACATTATTAACATTTCCAATCAGTTGACTGTAAGTAAAGGAAGTTACCCTGGATAATGTGGGTGAGCCTCATCTAATCAGTTGAAGACATTAACAGCAAAACCAGTTTTCCCAGAGAAGAAGGAATTCTGCCTTAAGACTGTAGCATAGAAATCCTGCCCGAGTCTCTAGCCTGCTGGCCTGTCCTGTACATTTCAGAGTCAAGACTACAGTGTCAATGTGGTATATATATATATACAATGGAATACTACTCAGCCATAAAAGAGAATGAAATAATGCTATTTGCAGTAACATGGATGGACCTAGAGATGATCATACTGAGTGAAGTAAGTCAGCTGGAAAAAGACAAATATATGATATCACTTATATGAATCTAAAAAAAAGTGATACAAATGAACTTATTTACAAAACAGAAACAGACTCACAAACATAGAAAACAAACTTATGGTTACCAAAAGGAAAAGGGGGGGATACATTGGGAATTTGGGATGAACAGATACACACTAGTACTGTATATAAAATAGGTAACCTACAAGGACCTACTGTATAGCACAGGAAACTATATTCAATAACTTGTAATAACCTATAATGGAAAAGCATCTGAAAAAGAATATATTATGTATTCTTTGCTGTACACCTGAAACATTGTAAATCAACTATACTTCTACAAAACAAAACGAAAGACTACAATGTCAACTCCTGTCTGAGTTTCCAATCTGTTGGCCTCCCTGTGAATTTTAGACTCAAGACTGCAACATCAATTCTTGCCTGAGTTTCTAACCTGCTGGCCTGCCCGACAAATTTCAGACTTGCCAGTCCCCACAATCATGTGCTTCAAATCCTTAAAATAAGTCTCTTTATAGATTTAAACATAAATTTAAATAATATCTATATCTATCTATCCATTTATCTATCTATCTATATCTCCTATTGTTTCTATTTCTCTGGGCAACCTACTGGTACAATAAGTTTTCCCAAGTCATATCGTTGGTAAGGGGCAAAGCAAGGAGGTGGAGAAAGAAGTTGAGAGCATAAAACAGTCATTCAATCAACAAATATTTACTGAGTAATGTGACAGATCATGTTTTCCAAAGATGGCCATCACAGCATATCCCAACCCTTATGCTCTTCTTATAATGTGATGTGGAAACTTCTCCCATGAAGAGGTGGGCTCTATGTTCTCTTCCAGTGAATCTGGGTGGGTGTGGAACTACACAGAAGTGACCCTATTTGATTTCTGAGCCTTTGTCTTAAAAGGTGACACCACTTTTGCCTACCCCTCTTGAGATGTTCACACTTGGAATTTGGCAGCCATGCTGTGAGGCAGCCCAAGCTACCCCATGAGGAGAGAGCTGCTGCGGAGGCCATGTGTAGGCAAGGTGTTCTGGCTGACAGTCCAGCTGGGGGTTCCAGCCAGCATCCAGCATCCACCACCATATAGGCGAGTGTACAAGCCTTCAGACCGTTTCAGCACCAGCCTTTGAGTCTTCCCAAGAGAGATCCCAGCCATTCTGGAGTGGAGACGAGCTACCCCTGCTATGCACTGTCTGAATTCATGACCCAAAGAAACCTTGAAGGGTCAAAAAAAAAAAAAAGATTGCTGTTGTTTTAAGTCGCTAAGTTTAAAGGTGATCTGTTACACAGCCATAGATAACTGGACCAGGCCCTGTTGGAGGCCCAAGGGATACACTGGTGAGTAAGATGGATCTGCTCCAACGGGGCTTTGTGTTAGGCAGCTCGGGCTGCTATAACAAAATACCACCGACTGGAAGCTTAAACAACAGATATTTAGTTCTCACAGTTCTGGAGCCTGAGAAGTCCAAGATCAAGGTTACGGCCAATTCAGTTCCTGGTGAGGACTCTCTTCCTGGCTTGCAGATGGTTGTCTTCTTGCTGTGTCTTCACATGGCAAAGAGAAAGAGAGAGATCCCTCTGGTGTCCCTTATTATAAGGGTACTAATCCCATCATGAGGTCCCACTTTCATGACCTAATCACTTCCCAAAGGCCCCACCTCCAAATACAATCACATTGGATGTTAGGGCTTCAACATGTGAATTTTGGGTGGACACAAACATTCAGTCCACAGCAAGTTTACATGCCAAATGAGGGAGACAGTCCAGAATCACATAAACAAACAGGTAAATAACCTATCAATGCCACTGAGAAAATGAAACAGGGCCATGTGTTCTGGAGGTACTGCTCAAGCTAGAGTGGTGAGAGAAGGCTTCTCGGAGGCGGTGCTATGTGGGTTGAGATGTGAATGATGGGGAGAGGCAGATGAGCAAAGAGGA
Source organism: Stenella coeruleoalba (assembly GCF_951394435.1). Classification (NCBI taxonomy): domain Eukaryota; kingdom Metazoa; phylum Chordata; class Mammalia; order Artiodactyla; family Delphinidae; genus Stenella; species Stenella coeruleoalba. The sequence goes on from NC_137152.1 coordinate 31,029,389, forward strand.
GGGGAAAGGCATTCCCAAGTGAAGGGACAGCAAATTCAAGGCTCAGAAACAAGGCCAAACTTGAATGGGGCTCTTTGAAGGATGTCAGCAGCTGGGAGGTGGCAGAGGGCAAGGGGTCCGGTGGTGGTAGGTCCCACTGCCTGAGGCAGGGATAGAGGACTTCATTGGTTGAGAATAAAGCGCCAGGACTCTTTCATGTGTCCCCTCACAGCCAACCTGTGGGTGGGCGGGTTGTGAGGTGTGCGGGGGGGGTGAGGAGAGGGGCGTACAGGGCAGATCCAGTACTCCAGGAAAGGGGATCCTGGGAGGGGTCAGCGCAAGCGGCATCAGAGTTGGTCCAGCCCTGCCCAAAGCCTGCCCTGTGCCGGCTGACCTCCACTCTGGGGTGGGAGTGGTAGAGGGATGCTCGCGAATATCAATGGACTCTTTCTCCTTTCAGTAAACTCAGCAGAACCCTGGCCTTTGTCTGGGGCCCCTGCTCCCCGGGGAGATCTCATAAAGGGCCTCGAGCAGCAGGCCAGAGCTAAGGATGGGGCAGTCTGGGCTGTCCTCACAATGGCAGGGTGAGGAGGTTAAAGCCTGGTGTCAGCTGCTCAGAATCTTGTCCCCAGGGCTTTTCCTGCTTTTGTCGTTTCTGGTCATAGGTGTGATATTTGATGGGGGCCTCTCTGCAGTTAACTACAGAACTCGGGTAGCGGGCAGCAAGGCTGGCCTTGGCCAAGGCTGCAATGGACTGGTGAGCTGCACTGGGGGTGGGACACAGGGGAGGGATCTGAAGCCTCCGACTGCACAGTCTCTGGGCTTTCAGACTCCCAGCTCCATGGGCTCCATGGGACTCATACATTTGTGTCTTGCATCCCCAATATCTTAGGCAGGGAACCCGCAACTGCCTCATGTTGTGGACGATTCTTGTTCAGCAAGTGTGGTGGGGTTTTGGGGAAAGGAGCTTGCCATGGGAAGACACTGCTGGGGGACTGAGGCGACTTCACACCTGGACTCTCCAGGAATGGTGAGTGAATGCACTACAACTGCACATCCCCGTCAACGGCAGAAGGATAGATAACCCGTGGTCTAGTCGCACAATGGAATACTACTCAGCAATATAAAAGAAGACATAAAGCAATATAAAAGAATGTATATAAAATATATAAAACTAATATGTATTATATCATATATATGTTATATATTATAAAATATATAAATAAGATGCTTTATTCTTTATAAATTAAAATAGAAATATTTCTAGATTTATTTCTATATTTATATTCTATACAGTATAAATATATACAATGTAAATATATTTCTATATTTTATATTAAATATAGAAATTTTAATATTTATATATTACATATAAAATTATAAATATATGATTATATAATCATCATGTCTTGTCATATATTCTTTATATATAAAAGAATATATAAAGACTTCAATAACACGAGTGAATCTTACAGACATCATTCTGCGTGAAAGAAGCCAGAGTGAGATGCTGTGGGATTCCATTTATAATAAGTTCACAGGCAGGCAAAACCGATCTATAATCAGAATAGCTAGAAGTCAGAATAGTGGTTCCTTATGGGGGCATTGATGGGGCGGGGCATGAGGGAACCTTCTGGGGCAGGTGCTGGAATTGTTCTAAATCTTGATCTGGGCAATGGTCATGTATGTCTCTACACACATATAAATTCATTGAGCCGATCATCTAGGATCTGTGCACTCTACCATATACATGTTACACTTCAAGAAAAAAAAAAAGAAAGTTAGAAATGACCTGTCCAATGGGAGCTCTGCTACCTGCCCCCCCACCAACACGCACCCTGCTGCTGAGAGGAAAGTGCTGAGTGCTAATTAGCCCAGGGGCTCTTGTAGGGACTATTCAGGGAGCCAGGTTCCAACTGTACTGAGGATTTTAAGCCTCATTCTCCAAAGGAGCCTTTGGCTGGCACCTGGTCCCTCAATTCAGTTCTGTTCCTGTCCACAGCACTTGGGCTGCAGCGGGTGGCGTGGGGAGGCTGCCCTTGAGCACAGCAGCCAGAAAGCCCTTGGCCCAATTACTAAGCCTCCTCTCAGTACCTCAATCACATAGGCAGGGGCCAGGGGCCTAGGCTGTCTTCATGGCGTCACCTTTGCCGGTGTTTTCTCCATCACTTCCTCCCCGCAGCAGAAAGCTGGCTGTGGCTACATGACCACAGCCTTCCCCTAGGAGCTCCTCACTTTGCTAGTTTGGCTTCCTGAATACCAGTACCTATACTTTGCTGTTTTGATTGAATATCTGGAGTTTCTCCGGCCTGGCCGTCCCATCTTGAATTGCCTTCCCTTCCATATAATCTGCCCGCCGCAGACACAAGTCCACAAACAAATGCCTCTCCAGAAGGGACTCCAGGCTGACCTGTTCCTGAGTAGTCTGGGGGAGGTCCTCAGTGCTGCTTTGCATCTTGAAGCCAACAGGAAGCGAAGTACTGAAAACTGAAGGCATATGGGTGAATGACTCACTCGGCAAAGGACCCTTCCCACTGGCCCTGCAAGCTAGGGCAGGACTAGGAAGCAGGGAACTTTGTCCAACCCACCTGACATTTGCAAGGGCCACGGATACCAGCGCTCCAGCATCCTTGAGAGGGATGATGGAGATAGGTGGTCCTCCTCAAATGTCTCCTCAAAATTGACCATCTCACCCCTGTAAACTCACCAGTGTGGGATTCCGTGCAAATCTAGAAGTATTGATCATGAGGAGATACCTAAGAAATACAAGACACAGTTCCTAGTGCTGGAGCGCCTCAACATTTATTGAACGAGAAAAATGGATAGATGACTTCCAATGAGCCGTGGAATGATTAAGTGCACTCACGTCCCTCCACTGTCTCTCCCAAAGCCCCCGCTAAAATGACTGTGATGGGATTTTTAAAGAAGGATCTAAATCCATAAGGACAAAAAAATGAGAGAAGAAAATTACAGCCCTTGAAAGATGTCATCACATTTGGGAAGCCAGCAGGCAAATGGACGAAAGGTAACTGACTCAGCGGACCGGAGAATGCTGGAAGCCAATGGCCTGTGGTGGGTAGAAGCTTCAGGAGGCAAGCTGATTCGGGCAGCAGAACCCGAGAAAGTCTGAGGAAATGGAGGTGCCAGGTACTGCAGAAGGTACAGATAGGCTGAAAACAGGGTTGTTTTCACGTCTGTTGAAGGAGCAGTGATGTCTCACTGCTAGGTCACCTCGTGCCCATCCCCCACTCCACGAGAGCCTGGGGTTCCCTCTTTGGAGAGACTGAACAGGAAGGACTCTAGACTCAGGACCCCATGCTCCGTTGACTGCAAGGGTGCTATACTGAAAGCAGGAGGTGCTGTACTGGAAACAGAGTTAATAAATGATTATCGTCATCTTAAGCCACTAGGTTTTGGGGCGATTCGTTACGCAGTAGTAGATAACTAATAAAGAAAATAAACGATGAATCCACAAAGTAAACAATGAATCTAGGATTTAGAAAACTGGAGATCCTAAATATGGGAGAGGGGCGAAATGAATTCTCACTTGGATGCTGAGGGGAGATCCCAGGGGTGTCGCTGAGCAGCAGAGGTAGAGCGGAAGCCAAGACAACCACAGTAGGAGCATGCGGGATCCTGGGACAGGGTCTCAAAGAAAAAACACCAAGAAGCTGAGGAGTTTATTTGAATGTATCCAGAAACTAAACAAACAAAAAGGAGGTAAGAGATAAATATTAACTCTAAAGACAACAAAAGTTTGTACAGTGAAGGACATGTATTCCAAGCATACTACATGACATGGCAGGGAGTACGTTTCCATACTTATAGACACTGAATATTGATTTAACAAAAAGAAGTGATACAATGTTATTAGGATAATAGGGGCAAGAGACAGTCTAGGGATGAGGAGAGGGGAGTTAAATTTGATTTTCAAGTAAAACACCAATGGTGGATTTGTTTTCTAGGGCTGCCAATAACGTACCGCAAATTGAGTGGCTTAAACAACAGAAATGTATCGTCTCGCGGTTCTGGAGGCTAGAAGTCCGAGATCGAGGTGTCGGCAGGGCCATGCTCCCTGTGAAGGCTCTAGGGAAGGATCTGTTTAAGGTCTCGCTCAGCTTCCGATAGTTCCTTGGCTTGTGGCAGCATAACTCCAATCTCCACACAGTGTTCTCCTTATGTGCATGTCTGTGTCCAAACTTCCCCTCTTTAGAAGGACGCCAGCCATATTGGATTAGGGTCCACCCTAATGACCTCATCTTAACTTGATCATCTGCAAAGACCCTATTTCCAAATAAGGTCACAATCACAGGTACTGGGGGTTAGGACTTCAGCATCTTTGGAGGGGACACAATTCAACCCATAAGAGATCGTAATGTCTAAGGTTAACATATCAAGAAATAACGGTATAAGCATGATATTTAGAAATAGGAAGGTAAATATGAAGACAGATTAGAGAGTGGAAAGTGGTTCCTTGTGGGTGGCAGAAATTGAGCTCGAGCCAATGAGGGCTGCTGCTTTTTCTTTTTTTTCTTTTTTTTTTTTTCTGGGACGCAGGCCTCTCACTGTTGTGGCCTCTCCCGTTGCGGAGCACGGGCTCCGGACGCGCAGGCTCAGCGGCCATGGCTCGCGGGCCCAGCCGCTCTGCGGCATGTGGGATCTTCCCAGACCGGGGCACGAACCCGTGTCCCCTGCATCGGCAGGCGGACTCTCAACCACTGCGCCACCAGGGAAGCCCTGCTGCTTTTTCTTTATGAGCCTGAAAGGACTGCCTGACTATTGAAAACATGCACATTTCTCACCCACCTCAATTATCACACTTAGCACGTGTCATTGCAATATGATTACTCATCTGTGGTCCACACAGGACCATAAATTCCTGCAGGCTGATAACAATCATAGCCAACATTTATAGAATGCTTACTGTGTGCCCCCCCCCCAATATTCTAAGCAGCTCACAGCAGCCCTGTGAAGAGGTATTGTTATTACTCACCATTTCAGATGGCAGAACTGAGGCACAGAGAAGTTAAGTAATTTATCTAAGGTCACACAGTTAACTTGAAGAGCCTGGATTAGAAAGGCAACACTACTTCTATTTCGGATTCCTTTTGGCGTTCCCTATATTGCTGAGTATGGAGTCACACCACCGTAGGTACACGATATCTGTTAGAGGTAGGAAGAAGGGGGTGAAGGGGCCTCTTTGTCTACTTATCTTTGATGAATGTGTGGTTGTCCTCTCTCCCAGGCCAGCCAAGTCTCATTACGTCAGCACTCCATGCTCTCCTCTTAGGGAAGGTGTCTGCCCTCATGCCCTCCCATCTGGGTCGCCATATTCTTTTTCATCTAGTCCATCCCACTCCATGACTGCAGCTGATTGGGCTAGAAAGGGCCCCTGACCCCAGACCAGCCAATCAGAGGCTGCTCTGGGAGCCAGAGTGTGGCGTGCTCTGGTGAGGAGACAACTTGGTCAGTCCAGTTCTTCCTCCTGGGAAATGTTTCACTTAGCTGCACAGAGAATCCAAGCCACTCAGCCATGGACAGAAGGCAGCATCAGTCTTTCCAGGGTTGGTTAAGTTGTGAGAAGCAGAGAATGACTGATGGAGGGAGAACAGAGAGAAGCAGGACCGAGTCACAACCCCAGGAGAGCCATAGAGAAGATGCCTAGGGCTTCCTCAGTGCCCTCAGGCTGTCCAATTTTTGACCTCGTGTTGCCTCACAAGCACCCCCCTTTTTTTGAGATGCTTGAATCTCCTCCAATCTTGTAAACAGCCCCCATTGTCTGTGATGGCCTGTTTCTTACATCTGGGCATTTCTCCCTCCCAGATGTTTTCCTCAACATATCTTCCTCTATTTCACTCTTCTTACCTTTTTATTGCCCTCCCTCCCCCTCTAGTGCTCTGGCTAACCAGACATTACATTTTTACTGTGCGTTGTTTTTAATAAAGTCATGGACTGTCAGCCCTGTGAGGCACCTTTTAGATTAGTGCTATCCAATAGAACTTTCTACGATGATGGAAGTGTTCCATATCTGTGCTGTCCAAGACAGCAGCCACCAGACACATGTTGCTATTAAGTACTTGAAATGTGGCCGGTGTGACTGAGGAGCTAAATTTTTTAATCTATTTAATTTTAATCAGTTTAAATTTGAATAGCCCCATGTGACTAATGGCTACCGAGTTGGACAGTACAGTCGTTCCGTCTTCCGATCCATTACCTCTTTTTACAGATGAGTCTCTTCTTGTGAGCGTAAGAGCCGTATTCCAGTGGCTGCCTCCTCAAGTCACCCCCCAGCTATAGGACACAGCAGCACAGGACTGGGGTGACGGGCCCCCACTGAAAGTCAAACGGTTGCATCCTCAGGACAGCAGGCCGAGGTAGACCCTCCGAGGCTCTCCGTGCAAGGGCCTGTGTGTAGCGGGGGTTGAGAGACAAGTCAGGTGATCGGGCTGAAGCAGGACGTCGTAACCTCAAGTTTTAGGGCCACCTCTTTGATCTGGGGGACTTCCTCAGAGGTGGTCAATGTGTTAGCCCCTGGGACAGAAATGAGCTAGGTGATTTCCGAAACGGCTTTAGCTGGACTACGTGGCCCAGATGTGGCCACGTGACTTTGCTCTGGCCAATGGCAGGTGAACGGAAAAGATGGACGCCACATCCAGACCTGGCCCATAGAAATCGCCCGTGTGCTCTTTCCCCTTCCACACCTTGGTACAGATGAGTCCAGCAGAGCTACAAGATGGAAGGAGCCTGGGTCCCTGAATCACTCCTGGAGAGGAGAGCCTCCTTTCCTTCGGGAATACCCATTTTGGACTTTATTTCGGTGATAATCTTCCGTTGCGGTAAGCCATTGCACCTTGGGGGGTGTATCTGTTGCAGCAGCCAGCATTTCCCTGACTATTACACCCCCAGAAAACAGACTTCCTCCTGGACGGGTTCTTATGTCGTGGACGGTGGGAATTGGGGTCCCTTTGGCAGTGCAGTGAGGGTGATGTGGTCTTGTCAGTTGCCATCTGAGATCTCGGACGACAGTGATGCTCGGCGCCTGTGCTGAGCTCAGAACTGACTGAGTCTGGGCGGGGCCTTCCTGATCCTCCCAGCATGCCCTCTGTGTAGCCGTGGGCTGATAGACTCATGCTCCCGTCGCTCTCCTAGGTCTCTGAATGGAGGGTCTCTAACTGATGCCCATAAGGGAATGGAACCCTTCTGGGAGTGCAGAGGCCTACAGAACAACCTCTCTGAGGAGCTGACAGCCCTCACCCTCCACGTGGATAATACACGGACCATGTGAGGCTTCCCTCCTCCGGGGTCCACAGGCTGGACCGGTGGGTCTCAGTGTGAGGGACGGGGAGAGCGCCCAAGAGCTCATGTGACTCATCCTAATGTGAGCAGCAAGGAGAAAGTCAAAGAAATTGGAGTCACGACTTAAGTGAGGTCTACGGTGGGTATTTCCTGGCATAGGATGGAGGAGCCTGGCCAAAATTCCCTGCCCAAACTTCCCAGCTCTGAGAGTCACGGATGAAGGGCAGAGACTTTTTGCCTCGTTAACCAAACTAGGGAATACAAGAGGAAGACCAGGCTTGGGAGGGGAACTGTTGAGACCACTTTGGAGCACACAAAGTTTGAGGGGTCAGTGGGGTGCTCGCATAGATGCTTCTAGCAGCTGCATGGGAACAGGGACCTGAGCGGGCCAGATCAAGGAGCAAACTTGTGTCTGGAGACAGGTGACGATGGAAACCACGGTGAGGAAGGGGACTGTCGAGAGAGCTAAATGCAGGGCAGGAGGAGAAGAGACGTGGGAGAAAGGGGTGTCAGAGGAGCCACGGTGGGAGAGTGTGAGGGAGGAAGGAGTGGACAGCCAGGTGGGGCAGCGAGAGGACAGGAGGGCGAGGGGCCTGGAAAGGCCATTGCATCTGGTGACACGAGCTCATTGGCGGCCCGCGAGAGCGAAAGCTAACCCAGAAGGACACTCACTGGTTGGCAAGGGGAAGCCAGGTGGAGATTTAAAATTTATGGCAGAGAATCTGCAAAAAGGATAAATTGCCCCATCAGGACTGGGAGCTAATTGTATCACGTGGTGTGCCTGGGGCAGGGATGGTCTAGCGGTACAAAATACAAGCCCACTTGCACAAGCTTCAGTGAAAAGGGAGAATTTATGGGAAGAATATGAGGCTATCTCCAAGATCCAGGGACAGGAAGTGCAGCCGGTCTCTGGGGGCAGGAACCGGCCACTGGGGAGCCAGCAGGAACCTGGGCAGCTCCATCCTCTCCTTTCTCTATCTCTGCTGCTCTGAGGTCTCTGACCTCTGCTTTCCTCCTGGACGGCTTCTTTCTTCTCTCTCAGCTTTTTCTGTTGCTCTGTGCACACAGTGGAAAATGGCTGCCTCAGGTGGCCCTCCTGGTCTGTTCACTTCCTTCTCCTCTGGGCTCACACTGTGCCTGGCACAAGGCTTTCAAGCAGCCAACAAAAACTGCCTAGAACCGCCAAGGTGTCCCAAGGCCCTGGGAGAGCACCTGATTGGTCCAGTTGGGTCAGGTGTCCATCCCTTATCCAATCAGCTGTGGCCAAGGGAGGGTCTTGTGCCTTTGGGCCCCTCAGTGGGGGCTGGGGAGCAGCATCTTCGGGAAGGCGGCTCAGGCAGATTCTTGAAGAGGAGAATACGGTGGCTGTCATACTCTGATGTTCCAGACAGGCTGCGGGCCCCTGAGCCACCTGGAACAGAGAGAGACTCCTGAAGTCAGGCTCCACTTTAATGATGGTCAATAAACATGGAGGCCATGAGGGATGGGGCGTGTGCACCCACAGACAAGTAGCAAATGCGACTTTCCTGTGCTTCCTTTTTCTCCTCCACCGCACACACACCCAAGCCCAGGGATACAACCCAAAGAGCTCATCAGGGCCTCTCGCGACATCCAGATTTCCCCAGGCTCAGCTCTCATCTTCTTGGTTTCCTTCCACTACAGCCTGAGATGAGAAGAGCTAACTCGGAGGGGGCTGCAGGAGAGGGGGGCGCAGTACTTGCCCTGCTTGGAATGGCCCTGACTCCACAGTACTGGGTCAGGCAGAGTCTCAACGGGAAGCAGTTGGGATAGTTTTGACGAGTATTTACATACAAAGGGACCGTCCACAAAGATGTGTGTGCTGGGGAACCACAGGGATAGCACAGGAAGCAGAAGCTGTTAGCAGTGGAGTTTTTTTTTTTTTTTTTTACCACCCTGGGTCCAGAGGTGAGTAGAGAAGGCCACCTTAAAATGAGCAGGGAACTTCAGTGGAAGGGTCAGTCAGCCCAAGCAGATTTCAGAGGGAGGAAGTTGGGGAATAAACCTTCACCTCATTCTCCTCCTGCCCTATGAGTTCTTGACGGGGCCTCGCTGTTGGCTGGAACTGGCCAACGGAAAGCCACTGGGGGCGGGCATCAGTTCGCATCAGCGAACTCAGGTTGGAATCATGAGCTGGGTAGTGGGTTGGGTGCTGGTGACAAAAACGAAGGAGCAGAGTGGCTTGCCCTGGAGGAGCCCACAGTGTAGCGCGTGAGCCATGCGGAAGCAACATCTTTCATTAGCCCCCAAACCCAGCCATGACTGGCAGATGCAGTACTTTTTTTTTTTTTTTTTTTGGCTGTGTTGGGTCTTCGTTGCTGCGTGTGGGCTTTCTCTAGTTGCGGCGAGGGCAGGCTACTCTTTGTTGCGGTGTGTGGGCTTCTCACTGCGGTGGCTTCTCTTGTTGTGGAGCACAGGCTCTAGGCGCGCAGGCTTCAGTAGTTGTGGCACATGGGCTCAGTCGTTGTGGCTCACAGGCTCAAGAGCGCAGGCTCAGTAGTTGTGGCGCACAGGCTTAGTTGCTCCGCGGCATGTGGGATCTTCCCGGACCAGGGCTGGAACCCGTGTCCCCTGCACTGGCAGGCGGATTCTTAACCACTGCGCCACCAGGGAAGTCCTACATGCAGTACTTTAAAGTTGACCAAGTGGTTTATGTGCATTGTCTCATCAGATCCCCTCAACTATCCTGTAAGGTACACTGTATTATCTTACCAGTTTTACAGACCAGGCTCAGAGAGGTTAGGTGACTTGCCCAAGGTCACCCAGAGGGTATTGGTGGAATCACAGCTAGGACTTCAAGTCCATTTCTACTGTCATTTGTACCCTGCCATCCACGGTCAGAAGGCCTCTCAGGCCTGTTCCTAGCTGGGCACGCTGTCCAGAATTGGGAACTTTGACTTTCAAGAGGCTAAACAGCTGAGCGGGAACCAGAGCAAACAGGAGTCAGAAATGGCACCGAGGAACTCTGTGGAACATAGGGCCCCCTTGTTTTCTGCTGCCACCTCCTGGGTTATCAATACCCTTCTATCTGTTCTTCTCTGCTTCAAATCCAAGAAGAATGGGGGTGGGGGGTAGGGGAACGCCCTCCCTACTCATTGCAAAACTGCATGATAATTTTGAAGATTTTTTTTTTTTTTTTTTTTTTTTTGCGGTACGCGGGCCTCTCACTGTTGTGGCCTCTCCCGTTGCGGAGCACAGGCTCCGGACGCGCAGGCTCAGCGGCCATGGCTCACGGGCCCAGCCGCTCCGCGGCATGTGAGATCTTCCCGAACCGGGGCACGAACCCGTGTCCCCTGCATCGGCAGGCGGACTCTCAACCACTGCGCCACCAGGGAAGCCCAATTTTGAAGATTTTTAAACAGAATTCACTTAAAAAAGAAGGGAAATTCTGACACATGCTACAACATGGATGAAGCTTGAAGACACGCTAAGTAAAATAAGCCAGTCACTGAAGGACAAATATTCTAGGATTCCATCGTTTGAGTAGTCAAATTCATAGACAGAGAGCAGAATGGTAGTCGCCAGGGGCTCGATGGGGAGGGGAGAATGGGGAGTTAGTGTTTAATGGGGATGGAGTTGCAGTTTTGCAAGATGAAAAAGTTCTGAAGACGGATGGTGGTGACGGTTGAACAGCAACAAGTGGACTAAATGCCACTGAACATTCAAAATTGGTTAAAAGGGTAGATTTTTTGTTATGCATACTTTACACAATTTTAAAAAATTGAATTTGATAAACATTTAATGTTTATTAAACATTAAATGAGCCTCTACTATGTGCTCTGCATTAGGAATTCAAAGCCAGAAAGCATCAGCCTTACCTTCAAGGTTGGCCCTGCCGGGCAAAGTGACGTAAATGAACTCACTGCAGTGTGGAAAGTGCAGTAATACAGTGTGGGCGGGACCGGGGCGGGGGTGGGGGAGGTGAGCCCAGAGTGGGGAGCGGCTCCATTGCTGGGGGGCTGAGTGAAGCCTTCTCCAAGGAAGAAGTCTCCGCCAGGTTTGCCAGAGACTGAGACGGATTCAAGGTTGGGCAGGAAGTGGAGGGGCCGGGGACACACAGTACATTCCAAACAGAAATAGCACGAGGGAAAATATAGAGGTGTGAAATAGCATGCTATTAAGCCTCCTCTCCTTTCTTCGTTGGGATGTAACTAAACTTGCGTCCCCCTCCCCCCCTTTTGTTTTACTTTTTACTATTAAAAACAATCTTTTTAAATTGAAGTATAGTTGATTTACAACGTTGTGTTAGTTTCAGGTGTACAGCACAGTGATTCAGTTATATAGATATAAAACTGCATCCCCTAATTCTACACCGATCGGTCTATGAAAGCGCTTCTCAAACCATCTCTGGTGAAAAACGTGTGTGTGTGTGTGTGTGTGTGTGTGTGTGTGTGTGCGTGTGTGTGTTTAATTTCCAGTCCCTCACAAACTGATATTTGCGGCCCTACTATGTACGATGATTATGGTGCTTATGCCACATGCCACTCACCGTGGAAGTTTGAACCCATCTATTTCCTGTTCAACAAGAGTCCACTGATCACCCGCTTGGATGTCACAGCAAGGTCAAGTTGCCTTCAGGCTTCCAGAATGGTTACTCTCAATTTCTGTGCTTTTCTTATTGTGGACCAGCACTGGTCCACGGACCACACTTTGAGTAGCACGGGTTTATAAGATGGCGAGTCCCTTAAAGGGAGGAACCATTTGTTTGTATTTTATCCATTCTTTGGATTTTTAGCAGACCACCCAAAAGATGTCCTCTCCTTTCCCAGAAAGGGATGCCTACCTATTAGTTTTCCCTGTGTTTTGTATTTGGAAAGTTCTGCCAGTATTAAATACTAGTATTATTATTAGCTTTGCGTCCACTATAGTGGATGTCATTGAATTAGAACTGCATAATAGGCAAATCTGCCTTAATAGGCTGGGATGTGGCTAAGAAAACATTTCGCGTCTGTGTCTGCATTCTCTGTTCTGTGGCCATCACATCACGTTCTCTGGCAATGGGTCATTTTGGAGACCTTGGGCAGGGTTCAGGGCAGGTTATTTGCTACTGATTAACACTTAATTAGCACCTTTTTCATGTAGCACAGCAGTGACTTTGTAAATTTAAAAATTTCAGGGGACCACTTAATGTGGAATTAAAGTACAAGTGCAATATTTAAGACGCATGAAATTGTTTTACGCATTACGGCATTAACTAGCTCTTAATTTATGCAGTGCATGCCAGCGAAGGGCAATTAAAGTGTAGCAGGGAAAAAAATTATAGATCTCTGCGTTGTCCTGTCTTTTCCTCTAACGATGCTTTTGAAGGCTTTTGCTACGTTCGTATCTCAACTCCTATTCTAGATTAGGAGTAAATGGTAAGTTCTGAGACTTGTTTGCCCCACAGGAATTGGCATTATCTCTAAGCTGACGCTACCTCTAACCATGATGTTCCTCTAGGGCCCAGAAATCCACTGTGGCCTCAGTGATTGGTCCAGGGATAGGCACATAACCCCACTATAGCCTTTGAGATGTCAGGAGACGTTTGCTGGAATTTATGGGAAAGTGAGGCTAACAGTGTCTTCCTCCGTAGTTGTTGGAAAGAGTGGTTCTCCTTTCCCCGGTCAGTGTGGTGTGAGGATGTGAGGTTGGGAACAGTGGCAGCCATTTTGTAAGCACTCTGGAGCTGCAGGGGGAGTCATTGTTTGGAATTTGGCCATAAGTCCAACACCATGGGAGGCCATATGGCAAGATGAAGAGAGACCCACTCCTGGAAGAAGTTGTGGCCTCTTCCGTTGCGGAGCACAGGCTCTGGACGCACAGGCTCAGCGGCCATGGCTCACGGGCCCAGCCGCTCCGCGGCATGTGGGATCCTCCCGGACCGGGGCACGAACCCGCGTCCCCTGCATCGGCAGGCAGACTCTCAACCACTGCGCCACCAGGGAAGCCCTGACGTCTGGACTTTTGAATTATATTGCAACCTATAAATATACTGCATATCCCACCTCCCTGCCTTTATTCATGCTGCTCCCTTTGACTGGAATGCTCTTTCCTTCCTTCTCCATCCTTCAAGTCCAAGTCCTAATGCCACCCGTCTAAGAAGCTTTCCTCGAGCTGAACCATGCTCAGGATGGCCAGAACCATGCCCCCCTCCTCTAGGATGCTAATGCCCCTCACTTGGAATTCTCCTTCTGCAAGGAGCACACGCTGCCCTGAAAAGCGTGAAGCTGCAAATGTGACTCTCCACCTCCCTTGAGAGGACCTAAGCTCTTTCTTCCGCCCCCAGCATTAGTGTTGCACCTGGTACACTGAGTCCGCAGAGTGCTGCAAACCCGTTCCTAGAAAGGAATGTTAGTGCGTAGTCGGAAGAGGAGAGAGTGCGTACGAGCATATGCTCTTCTTAGCTAGAGCCAGTAGAAGAAAAAAACCTGGGTAAATGCTGCAGCTGGGTGGATTCCTGGGCCACTGCAGCTGCTGAGAGCCGGCAAGGACTTGCGATATGAAGGAGGAGGAGTCAGTTACGAGCCAGTCAGAATATTTGTCTGTCCCTCTGTTGGTAACTTACACAGACGGATACAGTCTCCAAGTACAAAGTCGAGGGCTAGGAAAGTAAAAGTTTCCCGGTCACCTCCTCCTTCCCATACTCTATGTCCTCTTAGCAGACGGGGAGCTGAGCTGCTCTGATCCTCCTCCAGCCACTCGGAGGCTGGTCAGGTGACAGCCTCACCGTCCAGCTAGCGCTACGGCGTTGGTGGTGGTTCCAGCCGACGGCTGAGCAAGTGGTGGTACTTGCAGCTGGCCATTAACGCCAAATGGGGCCACTCTAATGGGCTCCCTTCGCTGGGAGCTGTTCAGATCTGCACTGGCGCCTGCCAGCTCCCCTGCCCAATCCTGCTTCCACCCTGCTCCTTTCAGGGCTGTTTCCCCAATAAACCCTTGACACTCCTGAGTCCATCTTACACCTGGTTCCCAAAGAACCCTCCCCAGAGGTAAAAACTGCTAACTCTTAGGGGTGTATTCTTCCAGCCATTTTTTTTCTATTCATTTATGTATTTGTGTGTACATATACCACCTAAAGATTTGTTATAATTCATTTTGTTTTTACATAAATGGGATCGTACCGTGTATGTGAACTATTCTACAATTTAAAACAATGTAGCACATCTTCATAAACAGTAGACATCAGTGCACGTAGGTATGTCTTTTTATTTGCTGTATACTATTCCACAGTACGGCGAGCCCATTGTTACTTAACCATTCTTATACTGCTAGATATTTGGGTTTTCTACCTTCTCTTATTAATAATGCTGCTAGGAGCGTGCTATGAGCGGATTTCAAATAATAATAGCAATAAACTGAACACTATTCCAGACAGTTTATAAACCTGTATTAACCAAGCCTTTTTTGTGTTCTGATGCTTTGACATCTGGGGCTTTTGCTGACCCTGGAGGGACTGCCCCTCCCAGGATTTGCCAGTTCCTAGAGATAGTAAACAAACAACTTGTCTGGGTGTACCTTTTAAATGCAAACCAACCAATCCGGCACCTGCATCCCTCACCAGTGTCGGACTCTCACACTCCAGGCCACTATCCCCCTGCCCTGATCAGACAGCTAGGGACAGCCCCAGTGCCCTGGAGCCCACTGAGATTATTCCAACTAGCCGATCCTAAACCCGCTTACCCTGCCTTGCCTGTTCCTTTTCACAGAAACCACGATAAAGGCTCTTGCCCGCCAGTTCCCGTTCTCCCTCTGCTTCCTGACCAACCCCAGTGCTTCCCCGTGTGCCCCTCCCCCCGCGGCCTAGCCTGCCCCCTCCTCTTGGGATTTGTAAGTATAACCAATTATCTTCTCTATGGCCGTCATCGCCTGCTCTGTTGGCATCACCAGACCTGAATAACAATAAAACCTATGGGGCCTCCGAAACAGGAGGACCTCTCATTGGCAAGGTGGAACAAACATTTTCTTTTTCTCCCGAAGGTTCCAGAATGCTTTCACTTGTGAACTCTTTCTGGGCGAATGGAAGTGCTAAATGTGCTGGGTTACTTAGGGCAGACACAGAAAAGAACTTCCTGCTGAAGGCCGCAGGAATTTACCACTCACCAGGGCACGGCTCCACCCCTCGCTAAAGGAGGCCACGAGGTTCGCCCCTCCCCCGCAGGTCCCTGCAGACAGCTGAGGTCATCCTCACCTGAGAAGGGAGGAGGGGTGGGATTACCGCCCTCTCCGTCGCCCTGGGGCTCTGGGCCCGGTGACGCGGGGCGTCCTGGCGGAGGCTGGCCCATGTTCGCAGCTGCCTGCCGGGAGCCGGAGCCTGTCAGCTCGAGCGGCAGCGAGGGAAGACGTTTCTGACACAAAAGCCCAGGGGAATCCGCGGAGGAGCTGGGCTGTCATTACTTATTAACAATGGGCCTGATCCCCAGCCGGGCAGGCCCGGGGAAATAGCCTGTGGGGAGGCCGGCCTCCCCGCTACGAGGTGAATTAACACTTTCAGGGCAGGAGTGAGCTGTTCGGGGGGAGGGGGTCAATTGTCACATTTTTGCATGTAAGAGGGGCCATCCTTTACATACGAGGGGCGCGCTCGTCCTCATCTTCCCCTCCCCCTCTCGGTGTCCTCATTCTTCTCTTCCGTTCTCTTGCCCCCTCTGGTTTTAAGCCGGCAAACCCACAGGATGTGGGAGACTGCGCTCCTAGGGAAAAGGAAGATTTGAGCGTGCACGCAGCCAGAAACCTGGGGTTGACGTCCTGAGAGAGGGCCCGCGGAGGCCGGGAGAGGCAGCTGGAGCTGGCAGCTCCTGGTTGCAGACCAGGAAAGGTCAGCAAACTAGCTGGTCGTTAAAGCTGGTTATTGCCTATTTTCTCCCCCCGAGGGGTCCTGGGCTCCGGTGCCAGCACGCTCTGTCCCGGCTCCGCGATCTCAGGCGGGCAGAGCCACCCACCCGTGGTGTTGCAGGTCGGGTTTCCTGGGGAAGCAGATGCTGAGACGGAGATTAGCATGCGGGACATTTTGTTAGCATTCTAGGATCAGCACCTGGAGAAGGGAGGGGCTGGAAGCCGAAGCCAGCAAAGGAGGAAACTGAACTCCAACGGTAGCCCGACGGAAGCCTCGGCTGACCCCACAGGGAGCTCCGGAGCTGGGGTGACCCTTCGGAGTGGTTCGGAACTGGGCTGGAGGGGTGAGCCTCCGGAGGCTGGCGTGGGCTGCTCCAGAAGCCGGCATGGCCCTGGGCAGGGCGGTTTCTTCAGCCTTGGGGAAGGGCTGACAGCTGAAGTCAGGCTGCAGGCAGCCCTCCAGCAGCCGAGGGTGTAAGTCCTTCCTTCCGGAAGGGGGAACACAGCCGCTACCATCACCCTGCCTCCCCCGGAGGACGGCTGAACTGAGGCTTCGCCAAATCGCAACGGGGGCATTCCTCAGGGTTCCTGCCTCCGCACAGAGGCCCGCCTGGCCTCCTTTCCTGCTGCATCTCCTCCCACCTCTCCTCCCATGCCTCTTTTCTTCCCTCTTCTCTGCAGGGACTATTCCAGAGGTTTTCAAAATTTTAAAGGCCGTCCAATCCGGTGGGCCAGCGGAACTGCCCTAATTGAGGCCGAAGGTCAGGGAGCCCCTCCCTCTGGCCACCGTTGTCTTGCTATAAAACACTTTGTAATCTGTAAAAAGCTGGCTGGCTGAACCCAGAGCATTTTTTTCCTTTCTAATTGGGCGGTTCCAAACTTCACCACAGGGGGTGCTAAATTGTCACGGGCTCTTTAATCTGTGTCAACGGGAGCAGGAAACGTACAGTTGTTATGTGTCTGTAATGTAAATTCCGTGTCCGGATGTATGTATCTGTTCGGTTTCATCTACTTTAGGAGAAGGTAGTCGGCCTAATTGGGGACACGCATTTAGGAATAGTCGGCCATCTTATCACGAGTCCTCGCTCCACAGCCCCCCAAGACCTGAGCTTCAATCAGCACCAGAGCTCTTGTTCATTAGTATAAAGGGCCTTAGAAACGAGTTCCCACTGGCGGAAGCAGTTCGAGGCGGGTGGATTGGTCAGGAATAGGAGCGGTACTTCAGCTCTTGCAGGTGCAGACCGGGAAAATCTGGTGTGCTCCGTGGTTGGTTCTCGTAGGAACGGCACCGTGGGCTTGATTCTTAAGTGGTCCTGCGTGCATCTAGCGGCTGATTTGGTGGACTGTGCGCGCCTGGAGTCGGACTAGAAGGTTAGAGAATCCCGCTGCAAGACTTCCCTTGCATTTGCCTCAGGCAGACTTTCCTGAGAGGCGGCTGCTGGAGCTTTTAAAGGATGGAGGGCTGGAACGTCACGGAATTTACAGAACCAGTTATGTGGCTGCTTTGCGTAGCTTGTTCAGAACTTGGCCTGAAGACTTCCTTTCACAATATCCTGGTGGCACGGTACGGAGAGAGGCCCTGCTCCCTCGCCCACCTCGAAAAAGGTACAGAGACTTACCAAAAAGAACCTAATGGGGTTTTTTGCAAGACCAAACTGGCTTAGGTCAATTAGCGCCAGCCTAAAACTCCACCCCAGATACTCTATAAAACCTTAATCAGCTGTGAATTCCCACCTTCTCACATCAATAACCACTGTACCTCCATATTTTCTCACGGTATGTATAATAGGGGTCTAATCCTTGCGTCCTCTGTCATAAGTTGTAAGGACTATATATATTGTGTTCTTAAACCCTGCCAAAAGAGGTTGGATTCACAAATTGGAGACTTATGTCTTGGGGTTGGGGGGAGGTTAAAAAAAAAAAATCAGTGCTCAGAAGTGTCCGCAGCAGGGAGGCCCCTGGTGTTCCTTATCAGCAGAAGCGTTTATTAAGGGCCGGTGTGCACCGGGACCACGAACTGCACCGCCGCGCGTCTCCACGTTTCTAGCTCAGATGAAGCTTGACTAGGAGCAGTGTCCATCCACACATGGGTTCTGCACACAGATAATCAGTGCACAACTCAGGTGAGGAGATTAGATTAGATCATTAGATCTGACGGCTCGGAATGCTGGTTGCCTGCTGAGGAAGGGGACCAGGGCTGTGATTTACGTTCTCAACTTGGGTTAAATCTTCTCTCCCTACAGCCTGGTCCTGAGGGGTGGAGAGTCAAAGTCACCAGGAAACAGAGGGTTCTCAGCCAGCGCTATTGTGCTCGCCTGTATCAGGTAAGCCCCAATGCTCAAGACCTTAGAGCACAACTGGTTCTGAGTGTCTTTCCGTCCCTTTCGTGGACAAAGCGTTTTCACTGTCAATATCTGGTTGGACCTTTACAGCTGCTGAAAATGTGAGGGTTGCAGGGCAGACAGCTGCATCTCCTTGAGCTCATCAGTAGCTACCTCCCTTGTTGCTTGCTGATGGAAGTCCAGATTTTTCCTGATATTGGATGGCAATGTGTTCATGGAAGGCAATCTTAACCCCAGATGATTCATAATTAATTACCCTAAGCCAATCATGGTACAAACATTACTTCTTTTTTTTCTTTTTTAAGAAAATTCTAGTTGATTTACAATGTTGTATTAGTTTCAGGTGTCCAGCACAGTGCTTCAGTTATACATATATATCTATTCTTCTTCAGATTCTTTTCCATTATATGTTATTACAGGCTATTAAATATAGTCCCCTGTGCTATACAGTAGGCCCTTGTTGTTTATCTATTGTATATATAGTAGTGTGTATATATCAGTCCTAAGCTCCTAATTTATCCCTTCCCCCCCTTCCCCTTTGGCAACCATAAATTTGTTTTCTATGTCTATGGGTCTACTTCTGTTCTGTAAATAAGTTCATTTGTGTCATTTTTTTAGATTCCACATATAAGTGATATAATGATACTTGTCTTTCTCTGTCTGGTTTACTTAGTATGATAATCTCTAGGTCCATCTGTGTTGCTGCAAATGGCATTATTTCGTTCTTTTTTATGGCTGAGTAATATTCCATTGTGTATATACGCCACATCTTCTTTATCCATTCACGTGTCGATGGGCACTTAAGTTGCTTCCGTGTCTCGGCTATTGTAAATAGTGCTGCAATGCATATTGAGGTGCATGTATCTTTTCGAATTAGCATTTTCGTCTTTCCCGGATATATGCTCAGGAGTGGGACTGCTGGATCATATATGGTAACTCTAGTTTTTTTGCAAACATTACTTCGTGATGATATAGTTTAGGGATGTCCCTGTCCGGGCCAATAGAGCTCAACAGGGATCCTGGTGCGGGGGTTTCTCAGAAGTATTTTTCTCCTCGAAGAAAGAGAAATGCTTATGGAGATTGCTGCCACCATCACCCATCCACGTTCTACAGCTTTCAAATGCTGTTGTAAGGATATGAGATATTGGAGCAGCAGCAGCCATTTTGTGACTGTGAGGGGATGATGGAACAGAAAGGTAGAAAGAGCCTGGCTCCTTGATGACCTCTTTGGCCGTCAAACCCAAGACCACCTGCCTCTGAGCTTCCTGTCATATGCAAGATTAATATACCCTTATTGTTTAAAATGCTTTTGATTGGCTACACTGCTGAGAGCATCCTAATGGGTACAATCCCCATTTAATAGTTTAAAAAGTGAGGCGAGATTAGGTCATAGAGTTAATTAGTGGCAGAGAGGGGCCTAGAATCCAAGGGTTCCAGTTTCATCCAGGGTACTCTTCTCTACCTCTGAACTCTACAGAGTCTTAGGGAACCCCGGGGTCCTCCTCAAGGCCAAGGGTGCCGATGATTAGGCTCTGTGCCCCTGTCTCTCTTCCTACACTCAAATCAGAGCAGCATGGCTTTTATCTGATTTATCTTATTGGCCTCTCACTAACATTCTGTTTGAAACAAAAGACTATGAGGCTTAAACTTATTTCAAAACCACTGTCCCACCCCTTACCGTTTACAACAGCGGCCAGCTCTTTATACCACCAGAGTGGAAAATGTAAAGAAAGTGTCTTTTCTAAGAGGAAATGTGGGGAAGGGGGGATATCTTGGTTCCCAGGTTTAAGCCCAGAGATCCTAGCAAACCGCTCACTCACATGCTTACACATTCAAGCCACAGACACACACACAAATGCACTTCTGAAGCACGTGCATGCAGACGCACTATTCACTTGATTTTTCATCCTCTTAGGCGCTCTGGAGTCGTAAGGCAGAATGAGACGCAGTGAGGCTAGCACAGGTGCTGGGGTTTACGGAAGCCCCTGGAAGGCCAAGCGTGAGCAGAGAGCTCCTGCCTTGGTTCTGGAAACTGCAGCAGGCGAGGCCACACTTGTCATCTGGTCTTGTCCTTGGCTGTTCCAGACTCCAGGGCCACCTCCATTCTCGAGACCCAGCTTGTCTTGACTTCTACCACTTGCTCTCAAGGTGCCCAGAATTGGATCTGGGCACTTCGATCTGATCGGGTGGGCTCCGCGCCACACCACATGGGCCCACCAGCCCCGCTCGGGCTGGACAGAGTTCTCAGGCAGGATGCTTCATATTTTTCTGGGGTGCCGATTCCTGATCCAATCAGTGGTAACAGAGTTAAATGACACAAAACACAGGTAGCAGCTTATGCAAAAGGAACCTGGCTCTCCTTAAAATGGGGTTATGAGCATTGCAAGTGCCTGACATTTTCTCAGCACCAGTGTAGCCTCCCGAGAACAACTGGGAACTGCCTTCCTCCCCTCTCTCAACTCCTCTATGTGCCCCCTCCTTCCCTTCCCTTCCTTCGTTCCTTCACTCAGGAAACATTTCTTCATTGCCTACTGTTCCCGTTATCTATTGCTGTGTAATAGACAGTCCCCAAACTTAGTGGCTTCCAAAGAAAACCATTTTATATCTCACAACTCAGAATTCAGGCAGGGCTCGGCTGGGCAATTCTTTTTTTTTTTTTAATAAATAAATTTATTTATTGGCTGCATTGGGTCTTCGTTGCTGCGTGCGGGCTTTCTCTAGTTGCGGCGAGCGGGGGCTACTCTTCCTTGTGGTGCGCGGGCTTCTCGTTGCGGTGGCTTCTCTTGCTGCGGAGCACGGGCTCTAGGCACGTGGGCTGCAGTAGTTGTGGCACACGGGCTCAGTCGTTGTGGCTCGCGGGCTCTAGAGCGCAGGCTCAGTAGTTGTGGCGCACAGGCTTAGTTGCTCCACGGTATGTGGGATCTTCCCGGACCAGGGCTTGGACCCGTGTCCCCTGCATTGGCAGGTGGATTCTTAACCACTGCGCCACCAGGGAAGTCCCTGGGCAATTCTTTTGCTCCTCCTGGCATCGCTGTGATCACTCAGTGGTATTCGCTGGCTGCTTGGCTGGTCAGGAAGGTCAAGGTGGACCATGACGAGTGCCTGGGCAGGAAAGGCTAGGACGTTTGGGTCACTGGGCTGCACTCCTTCTTTATGCCACTCCGGACCCCTCCAGTAGGTGAGTGTGACTCTGTACGTGGTGACTGTAAGCGTGAGCGCTGCAAGAGACAGGAATTGGAAGCTGCCAATCTCTTGAGGGCTGGGCACCAAAATGGGCACAGCATCCCTTCTGCCGTACTCTATTCGTCAAAGAAGTCACAAAGGGGCTTCCCTGGTGGTGCAGTGGTTGAGAGTCCGCCTGCCGATGCAGGGGACGTGGGTTCGTGCCCCGGTCCGGGAAGATCCCACATACCGTGGAGCGGCTGGGCCCGCATACCACCAAAAAAAAAAAAAAGAAGTCACAAAGGCCACCCAGATTGAAAGGGGGTGGGACGAGAGCCTAGTCTCTGTCCTATCTATGGGAGGAGTGTGAAAGCATGGGTGGCCAGCTTGAAGCTGTCACCTCTCCTATCTGCTGGGAATCGTGAGAGATGCTGTTAAGTAAAAGAGCGAATAACACGAGTACTGCTATTTCGTTCCCTTTTTCCTTCCTCTGGGTTAAGTCCAGATCTGGGGGTAGACGTTCCCATTTCCCCAAGTTACTAGAGAAATTCTGCTTGACATTGTAGTGGGGGTGAGCGCAGCAGGGAGATGAGAGACAGAATCTGGGCAGCGCAGGGCTACTCTTAGGAGGTCACGTGGGCTGGGGGGTGAGATCCAGGAGAGAAGACACTGCAGCTGAGATGACCGTGACGAGGAAGGGCGTGCGGGGGTAGGGTGGCAAAGAGGAAGGCGCTGTGGCGATCCTCGGGAAAGGAGGACCTTGACGTCTGAATCTGAGTTCCTTCTAAAAGCAGAGCCTGAAAATGAAGACTTGGGTGCAGGGAGTTCCTTTGGGAAGTGACCCCCAGAAAGCATGGTGAAGGGGAGGGGAAGGAAACGAGTGAAGGGTGAGCTGAGGGGCAGGTGGGCTTCTGGGGCTCAATCGTGCTGGAGCCCCCGGGAGACTCTGCAGGAGCCGCTCCAGAGCTGTCAACTGAAGAGCAGCAAAGCTGTGGTATTTATACACCAAATTCCTTCTGTCGTTGATCAAGGGTTGATCCTAGCGTCTTAAGCTTCCAGTACTTTTGCCCCACTCTGCACTGGTGACCATGCCAGGATAGTCACTGTGTCCGGGAGCTGCCTGTTGGTGACCTCCAGGGTGGCTGTGAAGGTCTGCCGAAATGGCTTATGATGAGAATTTCTAGTCCCTTTGCGTGGGACATGGACAGGGCCTCTGCCTCACACGCCTCCAGGGGGCGCCCGTCACATTGTCTCTCATGTGAAGTGTGCCCCCCTGGATGTGCCCCCCTCCTCCACCTTCCCACGAATTCATCATTACAACCCACAAGGCCCACGAATGCTTTGGGAGCCAGCAGGTTCTCTCTGAGGTACGTAACGAATGCCAAGTCCTAAGTCAAGGTCGGCTCTGGGCCAAAACAAAGACGCTGATGGGGACAAGTGGTGCATGCGGTTACCCTGGACTGGTCTCCGTGCAGCACAGAGTCCAGGAAGAAGGGGAAAGAAGCACCTTCATAAACACCAGGCCAACCTCTGGGACCCCTTTTCGTGTTTTCCAGTGCTTAAGAAACACATGGAGTACTTAATCCACTGAGGGCAGACCAAGTTAGCAGGTTCGTTCACCCTTTGTGGAGAAAGCGACTTGACCCCTCTGAGTTTCTGTCTCCCCATCTAGAGTCATCTCTGAGGCCTCTTAGTACCCTGGCAGGCTGTGATCTGTGATTCTACGGGGAAGGAGTGAGACGATGCGTCTCAGTGAACACTGGGAAGTTAAAAGTACTGTACAAACTGAAAGCTTTTATGTGACTGTAACTGTTACGGCAACACAGAGCGCTCTGTGGAAACAGCCTCCACCTCGGTTTATGTCCTCCTGTAGGAGCCCTGACCCCACGCTCCATCACCCTGCCTCCCAGACTCCTAGCAGGATCTCTGTGTCCTTGGTTACTCCATGAAACCTATGCTGAAAGACTCTGCCTTTCTAGTGGTCTCTTCTTGACAGGGGAAGAGGGCACCCCAGACCCCTAGTTCATCCATATGCCCTAGGATGCCTCGGGCCACACCACAAGGGACCCATTCACCAGTTCATGCCCATTACTGCATTCTGCGTGGACTCTGATGGGTGTGTTGAGACAGGCAGGCCTTTTTGTTCCAACTGCCCTCGGTTAGGGGGCCTTTTCCAAGGTCCTGATTCTAAAATTATCTCTAGACTGCCTCCTTAGGATGCTCTTGGCTGCAGGTGACAGAAACCCCCAAGACAGGAAGAGCTCCAAGATGATACTTCAAGGCTCCTCTCCTCTCTAATCCTCTCAGCTCTGACTTTCTGGGTATGTGTGTTCAGTTTCAGCCTCCAGCTGGTCCCAAAAAGGCTGCTGAAGTTCCGGGCATCACATGCAGGTCCACAATCTCTAATAGCAAAGAACAGGCCCTTCCAGCCAGAAATGATATTCAAAATATTCAGCAACCAGTACAGCAGGGTATGGACCAGTGAGAAGAAACTCTAGCTATACTGGCATGGGCCTGCTGAATGTCGGTGTTTCCAAGGTTGCTTCTGTAAGAAGAAGGAGGGCCCCCACCAGAATTAGCTCATAGCTCATTGGCCGGCAGTGGATCACATGACCCCACCAGTTTCTGGGGTTTAGAATGGTAAAGATTTTGCCATGAATTGGGGATGGAATCCCCTTTCTTTTCTTTTCTTTCTTTTTTTTTTTTTTTTTTTTTTGCGGTACGCGGGCCTCTCACTGTTGTGGCCTCTCCCGTTGCGGAGCACAGGCTCCAGACGCGCAGGCTCAGTGGCCATGGCTCACGGGCCCAGCCGCTCCGAGGCATGTGGGATCTTCCCGGACCGGGGCACGAACCTGTGTCCCCTGCATCGGCAGGCGGACTCTCAACCACTGCGCCACCAGGGAAGCCCGGAATCTCCTTTCTTGAAGGTGGACATGTGAATTAGATTCAAGTTCCTTTAGCAGGTTGGAGGCTGGGGGAACCCATCAATCTCACTTGCTTCCCAGGCTCACACCTCCCCACCATCACCCCTCTGAAATCAGACTCCTTATGCCGGCCTCAGATCCACTGTTAAATCGACTTGAATATCTTGTGTGTGTGTTTTAACAAACTTTTTATTTTGAAAACACTGCAAACCTACAGATTTGAAATTGCAAGAATAGGGCCACAAACTCCCATATACACTTCACCCAGATTCACCCATTATTGACATTTTACCATATTTACTCTTTCTCTCTCTCCACACACACGCACACACACACACACACTCAGTTGTTGTTACTTTGGTGGAATAATTTAGTCAGTGGCAGACATCTTTTTTTTTTTTTTGCTTTTTTTAAAAAACTTTTTATTTTATATTGGAGTATAGTTGATTAACAATGTTGTGACAGTTTCAGGTGTACAGCAAAGTGATTCAGTTACACATATACATGTATCTTTTTTTTGTTGTTTGGCTGTGCTTGGTTTTTGTTGCGGCATGCAGGCTTCTCTTTAGTTGTGGCGCACAGGCTCAAGAGCACGTGGGCTCAGTAGTTGTGGCACGCAGGCTTAGTTTCCCTGCGGCATGTGGGATCTTAGTTCCCTGACCAGGGATCGAACCTGCGTCCCCTGCATTGGAAGATGGATTCTTAACCACTGCACCACCAGGGCAGTCCCCCATGTATCTATACTTTTTAAAATTCTTTTCCCATTTAGGTTGTTACATAACGTTGAGCAGAGTTCCCTATGCTATACAGTAGGTCCTTGTTGGTTATCCATTTAAAATATAGCAGTGTGGGGCTTCCCTGGTGGCACAGTGGTTAAGAATCCACCTGCCAATGCAGGGTACACGAGTTCAAGTCCTGGTCTGGGGAGATCCCACATGCCGCGGAGCAACTAAGCTCGTGCGCCACAACTACTGAGCCTGCGCCCTAGAGCCTGCGTGCCACAACTACTGATCCCGTGCGCCTAGAGCCCGTGCTCCACAACAAGAGAAGACGCCGCAATGGAAAGCCCGCGCACGGCAACGAAGAGTAGCCCTCGCTCGCCACAACTAGAGAAAGCCCGCTGCAGCAACGAAGACCCAACGCAGCCATAAATCAATCAATCAATCAATCTAAAATATATATATATATATATATATATATATATATATATATATAGCAGTGTGTACATGTCAATCCCAAACTCCCTATCTTCACTCCTAAATCTTAAGTGTGATTCTCCAAAGAACAAAGACATTTGCTTACATAATCACAGTACAATGATCACATTCAGGAAATTGAACATTAATGCAATACTATTATCTAACACAGAGCAGATACTCACATTTCACCAGTTGTCCTGAAATTGTGCCCTTTAGTGATTGCTCTGCTCCAGGGTTTTATCCAGGATCACGTATTATTTCTGGCCACCTGGTCACTTCACTCCCGTTCAGCCTGGACCAGCTCCTCAGCCTGACCTTTGTTGTTCCTGATACTGACAGTTTTGAAAAGTACAGCCCCTTTTTGCAAAATGTCACTCAGTTTGGGTTTGTTTGATGTTTTCTTATGGTTAGATTCAACTGAGCATCTTGGTTTTGCCCCTTTGCTGCTTTCTGCAACTGAAAAGTGCTTTAAGCTTTTATGAAAGTTATCTTTATGATGTCTGCAAAGTATAAATATTATTCGGTTCAGTTAGGCCCATTTCATGGATGGACAGACTGAACACTTCTAAATGAGTCAATTTGGGAGAGCCTAGGATAAGGTTAATCGAAGAGGGCTTGTGACCAACCAGCAATTTCTGCTCAACTGTCTGCCTTTCTACCTCTCCCTTGCTCACACCCCGTCTCCCCTTCTCCTTGGGCTTAATTGATAGGTGAATTAATGAATGTTTGGCCAGGCGGCGGGGGCGGGCCAGGAGGCTGTTTAGAGCCTGCAGAGCTTGCTTTTTAGGTAAGGTGGGGATGAGTCTACCAGCAGCCTTCCAGTGACAAGGGCGTGATGAATTTCCCCCCATTCTTTTGATATCAGTGCTTTTGTTAGTTTGCATTTTATTCAGTGCCTTTTCTCTCGGCAACTCAAGGCCTTTTGCAGAGTCTTACGTAACGAAAAAGAATTCTGCAAGGTAGGCAGACCAGGCAAGGCCACAATACGTAAACCACATTCCTTATACACACATGCAGCAGCCTTGCTGGGGCCCATCTGTGTTGGGGCAGCGACATTTGACATTTGTGGCACTTAGAGACCATAAGGGAGCAAAGACATAGGCAGAGGGGGATGCGGTTGCCTTTGCTAAGCTCCAAGGAGGCCCCTCTCCCTGTGCTTGGGTGACTGACTCTTAAATAAGAAAAGGGGGGACTTTAAGAGAGAGGTAAGGGAGGGAGGAATGATCAAAAGGAAGGAGTCAGTACATACAGGAAAAGGTGCTCAACAACCTTGGTCATCGGGAAATGTAAATTCAAACCACTCTGAGATCATAGTGTACCCATCAGAATGACTAATACGTCAAAACTAATACTAAGTACCGGTAAGGATGGGTAGCGACTGGAACTTCATAGGCTGCTGATTGGCTAGAACTTGGCACAGCCATTATGGAAAACTGAACGGTAACCACTAAACTGAACAGATTCTCACCCTATGACCCAGCAGTTTCCCTCCTGGGGAAATACCCACAGATGAGTACATACGTTCACTAAAAGACCTGCAAAATAACGTTCATCACACTATTCCATTAGCCCCGAACTAGGGACTCCCCAAATGTTCATCAGAAGTACAAAGGATAAATAAAGTGTGGTGCGTTTATGTTGTGGGATATTATGCAACAATGAAAAAGGACAACGTACTTCTTTGTATAATGTATAGACACTCTCATGTACAGAATGTGGAGTGAAAGAAGACAGACAATAAAGACCGAATTCTGCATAATTTTATCTACATAAAGTTTAAAACCAGGCTAAAGTAATCTGTGGGGGCAGAAATGAGAAGAGTGGTTACCTACTGACTGGGAGGCATGAAGGGGCCATCTGGGGTGCTGGTAATGGTCTGTATCTTGACCTTGGTGCTGAAGAACACATAAGCTTACTTTGTAAGAATTCATTGAGCTGTACACTGATGACGTGATACTTCAAAAAAGTTTTATAATAAGGCAGGGGGGAGGAAGAGTTAGGGAAACACAGACGTGTCTCTGTTGGCGAGCAGGTTGGATTCCACTAACTGTCCTTGAATCCGTTTGTTCCTTTATCCAAAGGGACCACCACTCACTCCACCTGTTCATGGCAGCAGAGGTAGTATACCTTTTTATTTCCTGGCACTTAGCCTTCCATCAAAGTTTGTGGGCCAAAATTTCATAAGCAGAGAAGCTTCTATTTAGAGCAAGGCTAAGGGCATTAGCGATTTATGACTTCATTCATTGATTCATTCATTCAGCCATCAAAGACACGATGAGTTATGTGATTCTGGAAGCCTTTGGCTAGAACTATTCATTTCTAGATGTCCTCTCATCAGCAACAGGACATTTCAACCCATCTGGGGAAAAAGTCAGAGGTGGGATGGGGACTTTAAAAACTGCCTTCTATCCCATGTTCCCTAGATTTCTGAATTGGGAGGCTAATTCCTGCCAGAGTGGAAGATGACAAGGTAGTGACAGCTTTGAAAGAGGGTGTACTAGTTTCCCAGGGCCCCCATAACAAAGTACTGCAAACTGGGTGGTGTCAACAACAGAAATGTCTTGTCCCATCGTTCTGGGGGCTAGAAGTCCAAGATCAAGGTGTGGGCAGGGCTGGTTCCTTCTGAGGGTGTGAGGGAGAATCTGTCGCAGGCCTCTCCCCTAGCTTCTAGTGGTTTACTGGCAATCTTTGGCGTTCCTTGGTGTGTGTCTGTCTCCAAATTTCCCCTTTTTATAAGGACACCAGTCATACTGGACTAGGGCCCACTCTAATGACCTCATTTTAACGTGATTACCTCTGCAAACCTTATATCCTAATAAGGTCACATTCTGAAGTACTGGGGGGTTAGGACTTCAACATACAAGCATATCTCGTTTATTGCACTTCGCTTTATGGTACCTCACAGATACTGTGTTTTTTACAAATTGAAGGTTTGTAGCAACCCTCAGTTGAACAGTGCCATTTTTCCAATAGCGTTTGCTCACTTCGTTTCTCTGAGTCGCATTTTGGTAATTCTTGCAATATTTCAAACTTTTTTTACTGTTATCATATTCGTTATGGTGATCTGTGATCAGTGGTCTTGGGTGTTACTATTGTCATTGTTTCGGGGTGCCACGAACCGCACCCATGTAAGATGGCGAACTTAATCGATAAATGTTGTGTGTGCGTTCTGATCTCTCCACTGCCTGGCCATTCCCCCATCTCTCCCCTTCTCCTTGGGCCTCCCTATTCCCAAGACACAACGATATCAAAATTAGGCCAATGAATAACCCTACAGTGGCTTCTAAATGGTCAAGTGAAAGGAAGGGTCGCATGTCTCTGACTTTAAATCAAAAGCTAGAAATGATGAACTTAGGAAGGCACGTCGAAAGCCAAGATAGGCCGGAAGCTAGGCCTCTTGCATGAAACACTTAGCCAAGTTGTGAATACAAAGGCAAAGTTCTTGAAGGAAATCAAAAGTGCTACTCCAGGGAACACACAAATGATAACAAAGCAAACAACCTTATTGCTGATATGGAGAAAGTTCTAGTGGTCTGGATAGAAGCTCAAACCAACCACAACATTGCCTTAAGACGAAGCCTAATCCAGAGCAAGGCCCTAACTCTCTTCAATTCTATGAAGGCTGAGAGGGTGAGAAAGCTGCAGGAGAAAAGTGTGAAGCTAGCAGAGGTTGGTTCACGAGACTGAAGGAGAGAAGCTGTCTCCAGAACGTCAAAGTGCAAGGTGCAGCAACAAGGGCTGATACAGAAGCTGCAGCAAGTTACCCAGAAGATCCAGCTAAGATCATTAATGAAAGTGGTTACACCAAACAACAGATCTTCAGTGTAGGCGAAACAGCCTTCTATTGGAAGAAGCTGCCATGTAGGACTCTCATAGCTAGAGAGGAGAAGTCAGTGCCTGGCTTCAGAGGACAGGGTGACTCTCTTGTTAGGAGCTGATGATGCAGCTGGCAACTTTAAGTTGAAGCCAATGCTCATTTACCGTTCCGAAAATCCTAGGAGCCTAAAGAATTATGCTAAATCTACTCAGCCTCTGCTCTATAAATAGAACAACAAAGCCTGGATAATAGCACATCTGTTTACAACATGGTTTACTGAATATATGGAGCCCACTGTCGAGACCTACTGCTCAGAAAAAAAGATTTGTTTCAAAATATTACAGTGTACCCAAATGCTCTGATGGAGATATGCGGTGAGGTTCATGTTGTTTTCATGCCTGCTAACGTAACATCCATTCTGCGACCCATGGATCGAGGAGTCATTTCGACTTTCAAGTCTTATTATTTGGGAAATACATTTCATAAGGCTATAGCTGCCACAGATAGTGATTCCTCTGATGGATCTGGGCAAAGCCAATGGAAAACCTTCTGGAAAGGATTCACCATTCTTGATGCCATTAAGAACTTTCGTGATTTGTGGGAAGAGGTCAAAATATCACATTAACAGGGATTTGGGAGAAGTTGATTCCAACCCTCTTGGATGACACTGGGGCGTTCAAGACTTCAGTGGAGGAAGGAACTGCAGATGTGGTGGAAATAGCAAGAGAACTAGAATTAGAAGTGGAGCCTGAAGATGTGTCTGAGTTGCTGCAATCTCATGATAAAACTGTAACGGATGAAGAGTTGCTTCTTATGGATGAACAAAGGAAGTGGTTTCTAGACATGGAAACTACTCCTGGCAGAGATGCTGTGAAGATTATTGAAATGACAACAAAGGATTTAGAATATTACATAAACTTAGTTGATAAAGCAGCGGCAGGGTTTGAGAGGATTGACTCCAGTTTTTGAAAGAAGTTCTACTGTGGGTAAAATGCTATCAAACAGCACTACATGCTACAGAGAAATCGTTTGTGAAAGGAAGAGTCGATTGACGTGGCAGACTTCATTGTCTCATTTTAAGAAATTGCCACGGACACCCCGACCTTCAGCTACTACCACCCTGATCAGTCAGCAGCCGTCAACATAGAGGCAAGACCCTCCACCAGCAAAAAGGTTACGACTCACAGGAGACTCAGATGCTGGTTTGCGTTTTTTGAGCAATGACGTATTTTTACATTAAGATATGTACATTTTTAAAGACATAGTGCTATTGCACCACTTAACACATTATTGCCCGGGGGATTTTTGCAGAAACTAACGCCTGTGGCCGGCGATTTGTTCTGTAAGTGAATATTGAAACACCCACGTTTGAGTAAATATCAACAACATTTTTGCACTTAATGTATTTATTTGAAACTTTGAACATGTCTTACTAAAGCATTCTAATATTTCGTTAGAGTGTGATAGGCGGTATAGCAGGCACCTCTGTGCAGGGGAACAGAACATCTATTACAAATATACCGTGTTTCACTGTGCTTTCCCCTGGAAGAGCAGACTCTAAACTTTCTGGCGGCATTTTTTATTTTAGTCCTGTGGGTATCATTTCCTCTAGAAGATGTTCGTTTATTTTACCTGATGGTCGACAGGGTGGGTCTTTGCAGGGGGCTCTTTCAGAAACACCACAAGAAGGACCAGGTGCGGGACTACCACTACGTTCACCAGGATGGTCAGTTACCCATTTTCTAGCTACTGCTAACAAAAATTGCTTGTAAGACTTTTTATTCTGTGCACTAAGGCTACAATAAATTTTTTTTTTTTTGCGGTATACGGGCCTCTCACTGTTGTGGCCTCTCCCGTTGCAGAGCGCAGGCTCCGGACGCGCAGGTTCAGCGGCCATGGCTCACGGGCCCAGCCGCTCCGCGGCATGTGGGATCTTCCCAGACCAGGGCGCGAACCCGTGTCCCCTGCATCGGCAGGCGGACTCTCAACCACTGCGCCACCAGGGAAGCCCAGGCTACAATAAATTTTAAACGCATTGAATACACCACAATTAATCAAATAGAAACCCACTTTCTTATACCATTTTCCAGTTTTCCAGAGGATATTGGAGTTTGCCAGATATTGATCAGATCGATCAGCTCCTTTCATATATTTGTCGTACTCTAATATACAAGTGGGCTTAGTTATCTGATGGCCGGTCCTCCTGTCTAACTTTCCTGTAGATGCTGTGGAGGAGTCATGAATAATGTCGCCATGCGGACTAACCTCTTGTCTTTCCATATAAGAAGAATCACTTCTCCCTTCTGTAAGAATGTCATTTCCCCCCCTGTAGATTTTTAGCTTTCTCCTTTAATTGGTTTGGTAGACCACGACTCTCTTATAGTCCCACAAACTCTGGTTTTATTTTTCAACAATATTTCAGATGTGGACACACTGTTGTAATGATTGTCTTGGTAAATATGGTGCCATGAACCAAGATAAGGTTGTAGGACCGATAATATTGTTTCTTGCAGTTTCTTTCCTTCACCCGTGTAAATCTCAAGGTTGCGTATATATCCAGTTTCACTTTCGCTAAGCACCCTGACCAAAATTCCATATCTTGTAAATTTTCCGGGATTATAGGTTTTGAATCTGAGTCGTCCTCTCCACTTTATCTTTGCCTCCTCAAGTGATAGCCTTGTTTGGGTATATAGATCAGTTGAAATGTGGGTAGAAAATAATCCAGAAGAGGTTTAACTTTTGAAATTCTGTCTGCAGGAAGCGGAGCTTCTGAGTTATCGTTAAAGTGAAGAAATGTCATTATTTGTTTGAACCTTCTTCTCGTCATAACCTTTGGAAAGGTAGGTGTTTCAAGTAAGGGATCAGTTGGCCAATATTCTTTCCAGTGTGACTTTCTTACTTGTCCCATCAAAATTACTAATCCAAGAAACTTCTCCGTGTCACTATTGGTTACATCAGTCCATTTTAAAGCCTTATCATACTTTTTATATGATTTTTCATTGGGTTGGTGATACAAGTTTGTTTGAGAAGCGACCAACTTGAAAAAGCCGTTCCAAAAATTAATTCTGTTGTTTTACTAACACTTTGCAGGTTATTATATTCAATAGTTACACCTGACACACCTGTAAAGTCTTCTAATTTTCGTGAAATGTGAAGTCTTCGAATTTTCAATCCACTCTTCTGTAGAAGCAAAGGCGCATTCTCCAGCACCGTGAGTTTCATTTTCATTTTCCGTATCAGAATCAATCACTAAGGTTTTTTGTCTTTTGTTTGGTCTAATATTCACATTGTCCGAATCAGAACTATATTCTGAAGAACTGTCATCTTCTGAGATGCTAGTATATATGTTGCTCGGACAATCAGAGAAAGTATTGGTATCTGCATAAAATTCACCAGGAAATTTTTCTTCACTCCAAACTTTGCGACGCGTCATTTTTGAAAATTTTACGGTAGTAAACTTGCATTTATAATATACACAAGGTTGGAACAAAAACCTAAAGGAGCAAAATGTGAATGATAGTGAGAATCATAAGTTGTATAATGGACCCTTGATCAATTTTAAGCTCTAACAGCTTCGCATGGTGATGTTAATTGTATCACTCTCTAAAAACGTATTGACATGTCTCCGGTCAATAAGGTTCGGGTAGCAAAAGATGTATTAATACGTCTCCGGTCAATAGATTGTTAATTGACTATAGTATAGTGTAAACGTAACTTTCATATGCAATGGCAAACCAAAAATGGGTGTGACTTGCTTTATTGTAATATTCACTTTATTGCGGTGGTCTAGAGCCAAACCCAAAGTATCTCCGAAGTCTGCCTGTATATTTTGGTGGGGGATACAATTTAGCCAGAGGGGATGACTCCATTCAACACTGTCCTTCCCTGTCCCAACACTGTGTCTGGCTGATGAGGGACCGGTAGCTTCTTCTTTTTCTTTTTAAATTTAATTTTCATTCTATATTGGAGTATAGTTGATTTACAATGTTGTGTTAGTTTCAGGTGTACAGCAAAGTGATTCAGTTATTCATATACATATATCCATTCTTTTTCAGATTCTTTTCCCATATAGGTTATTACAGATTATTGAGTAGAGTTCCCTGTGCTATACAGTAGGTCCTTGTTGGTTAACTATTTTATATATAGTAGTGTGTATATGTTAATCCCAATTCCTAATTTATCCCTCCCCCCCACCTTTGGTAACATAAGTTTGTTTTTGAAATCTGTGAGTCTGTTTCTGTTTTGTAAATAAGTTCGTTTGTATCATTTTTTCAGATTCCACATATAAGTGATATCATGTGATATTTGTCTTTCTCTATCTGACTGACTTCACTTAGTATGGTAATCTCTAGGTCCATCCATGTTGCTGCAAATGGCATTATTTCATTCCTTTTCATGGCTGAATAATATTCTGTTGTATTTATGTACCACATCTTCTTTATCCATTCCTCTGTCAATGGACATTTAGGTTGCTTCCATGTCTTGGCTCTTGTAAACAGTGCTGCAATGAACGTTGGGTGCATGTATCTTTTCGAATTATGGTTTTCCCTGGATATATGCCCAGGAGTGGGATTGCTGGATTATATGGTAGTTCTATTTTTAGTTTTTTTAAGGAACTTCCGTACTGTTCTCCATAATAATTGTACCAATTTACATTCCCACGAACAGTGTAGGAAGGTTCCCTTTTCTCCACGCCGTCTCCGCATTTATTGTTTGTAGACTTTTTGATGATGGCCACTCTGACCAGTGTGAAATGATACCTCATTGTAGTTTTGATTTGCGTTTCTCTAATAATTAGTGATGTTGTGCAGCTTTTCATGTGCTTTTTGGCCATCTGTATGTCTTCTTTGGAGAAATGTCTATTTAGGTTTTCTGCCCATTTTTTTATTGGGTTGTTTGTTTTTTTTTGTTTGTTTGTTTGTTTTGTTTGTTTTGTTTTTTTGATATTGAGCTGCATGAGCTGTTTGTATATTTTGGAGATTAATCCCTTGTTGGTTGCTTCATGTGCAAATATTTTCTCCCATTCTGTGGGTCGTCTTTTTGTTTTGTTTACAGTTTCCTTTGCTGTGCAAAACGTTTTAAGTTTCATTAGGTCCCATTTGTTTATTTTTATTTCCATTTCTCTAGGAGATGGGTCAAAAAGGATCTTGCTGTGATTTATGTTATAGAGTGTTCTGCCTATGTTTTCCTCTAAGAGTTTTATAGTATCCGGTCTTACATTTAGGTCTTTAATCCATTTTGAGTTTATTTTTGTGTATGGCATTAGAGAATGTTCTAGTTTCATTCTTTTAATGTAGCTGTCCAGTTTTCCCAGCACCACTTATTGAAGAGACTGTCTTTTCTCCATTGTATTGTCTTGCCTTCTTTGTCATTGATTAATTGACCATAGGTGTCTGGATTTATTTCTGGGCTTTCTATCCTGTTCCATTGATCTATATGTCTGTTTTTGTGCCAGTACCATACTGTTTTGATGACTGTAGCTTTGTAGTATAGTTGAAGTCAGGGAGCCTGATTCCTCCAGCTTCATTTTTCTTTCTCAGAATTGCTTTGGCTATTCGGGGTCTTTTGTCAGTAACTTGTTAAGCACGTGGGGAGGGGAAAATGGTTGGCCTGAAGGAGAATTAAAGTGTCCCCCAGAGAGAAGGAAGAAGAGCTATGGAAACATCATCATGGCTGCAGGCACAGGCTCAGAAGCCAGGCAGGTTTAGTTCAAATTCTGGTTCCACGCATGGACCCCCACTCTTATTGTATGACCTTGACCAAGTTAAAGTTAGGTTCTTTAAGCCTCTGTGTCCCCATCTCTAAAGTTGGGACTCGACTTCCCACTTCCCAGGGTAGTCCTAGGGCTCAGCTTCGATCGTACATGTGAGGTGTATTTTGCTGGGCTTCATGCCGGACAGCACATAAGACAAGTGAGGAATTATTGTTTGGTCCTGGAAGAGATTCAAGGAGGGCAGAACCGTTCAGTCGGGGTTGTAGTAGCTGTGGAGAGAGCAGTTTTAAAATGATTAACCATTTTTTCAGTGATTTAAGGCATATAGGGGTCTGTTTTTTAAAATGCAAACCCTGTAGAAGGGTTCTAGGTGAAAAGGGCCTCTCCGCAGTATATGCCCTAGGCCTTCAGGCCCACATCCCTAGAATTTTTTTTGATACACAGATGGGACCACAGCAGATGCTATCTGTCGTACCCACTCACCTCCCCTAGATCACCTCCACCCACTGCCAGAGGCACCTGCAGACATTTCTATCAAAGTTTACCTCTTCCTGTATCTCTCTGTGTCAGGATGATCGCTGGCCAAGGAGATATCTGCTGGAACTTGGGGTTGGCTGGAAGTAAGTGTCCAGGAATGAATGCCCCTCGACCAATGAAGGACTGGAGTTGGTGGATAAATACCCCAGCTTCCTAGCCCCTTGGTGGCATGGTCCTGAGGCGCGTTCCACACAGACCCTTAGAGGGTCCCCACGGGACTGAGCCCCAGATGCCTACAGCAGGAACCCACTCACTGATACAGCCTTTATCGGCATCGCCCCGCCCTGTCTCGCTTCCCTCTTCCTCACTGTGCTTCCTGGATCACCTCCCAAATAATGACATGCACCCAGATTCTTGTCTCAAGGTGTGCTTTGGGGGAAATCCAACGAAGACTGGGACAATACTGTCGCACACTGGTCTGCACGGAACATTCTTCAGCCAGCAGTATGGCTCCCAGACCTTTTCCCATCAGCACATACTGAAGGTCTGTTTATCATTCGAAAGTCTGGGTGCGCCATGTTTAATTTAGCCAGTCCTCTTCCGATGGCCATTTAGGTTGCTTCCAGGTTTGGCCTGTTATGAACAACGCAGCAATGAGCAGCTCCGTGCACGTATCTTTCTGCAAATGGGCAAATCGATCTGAAGGATTACTTTCTAGAAGTCCAATTGCTAGGTCAAAAGCTAAGGGAACAGTTTAGCTCAGGACCCGAGGGTGGAGCTGGAGTTCAAGATTGGAGGTGACAGCAGTAGAGCGGCTCAAGCCTGGGGACACTGTTCGCAGTAAGGAACCAGCCTGCCTGAAGAGGGGCTTCCCTTCTGCTTCCCCTGGAGTCAGTGTTTCCAAGAAGAATCCCACCGTCCGTTTCACCTGCCCACACCCCGCTGCCACGTTCATGCCGTATAGTTGTTTCTCGAGCCAAAGTCTCCATTATTCAGATGAAGAACGACTTGTTTTGAGAGAACGCACTTCTGAGATCTTCCTTCCGGCTGATGAAATTAATTTTGAAGGTAGGAGGAATCGGGGAGGAGGCCAGGAACGAGTCCATAGCACACGCAGGGAGTGTTTTCTATAATTTGGCGACGCTTTCCACTCGTGTACACTTACAGCGTTTGCCTGCTCATAAGCCTGTGCAGAAAACAAATTTTAAAAGCATCAGAATACTTCTTTGTTCTCCTCTCGAGTTATTTTCTGGCTGCTGGCTGCCTACTTGATCTCACCTTAAGATGCAGAGAAAGGTGCCCCAGACCTTGCTCTGGGGACTTGAACTATCAGAGAGATGAGACGTCCAAGGCTGGAAGCGGCAATGGCAACCACTGCTCAGCAGGTCAAGGTTAAGGGCAGAGAGGAGGGAAAGGAGTACTCTTTCCCTGTCTTTTCCTTTTTCTTCTTTCTCTGGTGTTTCCTTTTCATCCTCTTTGTTTCCTTTTGTCATTGGAGGCGGGGAGCAGGGGCAGAGACGACACACACCACACAGCCAGGACTCATGTGGCCTTAGGGGATGTTCTCTCAGCTGCATGGGGACCATCCCACTCCTGGAGCTGTGAGTCATGGGGTCTGGAGAGAGAGGTGGCAAAGGGAGCTGGTCCTTCCTGGCACCCCGGCAGAAGTGGGAAGTTGAATTCTGACCCTGTTGCCGAAGGTGTGCAATTCAAAGGAGGGATGTGGTCAGAAGTGATTGGGAGGGGTGGTGATGCTGAGCGGCGACCTTATTTATTGAGCGCTGACCCCCTGCCAGTCCCGTGTCATCAGACAGCCCACAGTTCTCTTCCTTCATATCCAAGGGAAGCCACTGTGGCTGAAGCGTGGCTGAGGAATCTCAGACGTGCACAGTCTCCAGGTGGCTGCAAATCCCGCCCCTCCCCCAGCTCCTGCTGCCCGTCTTGCGCGCTCCTGACTCCCCCGTTGAGAAGCAGTAGAGTAGCTGGGAACGGGGACTCCGGAGCCGCACGGTCTAGGCTAGAATCCCAGCACTGCCACTGACCAGCTCTGAGACCTTGGACGAGTTACGTAACTGCCCGTGCCCGTTTCCTCCTCTGGTTGCTGTGAGGGTCGGTGTTTGAGAACTGATTCTAACAGTGCCTGACGCATGCCCGGCACTGAGTATAAGAAGTGTTTGTTAAATTAAAGTGGTGGTGTGGCCCCCTGGCCTGTGAAATGTAGCAGCCTTGTACTGAAGGTTTGGAGGTGATGGTGGGCGGTCACAGGACAGTGAAGGACGAGAAGCCACCTAAGGACGGACACACCAAATCTATAGCTACACGTGGAACCGTTTCCTCAGAAAACTAGCTGAGCAGCTCCTTCACGTCAGCAAACCAGAAAAGAGCCACATCGAGGAGGGAAGGACGGGACTTCCCCGGCGGTCCAGTGCTTAGGACTGTGCTTGCAGTGCCGGAGGCCTGGGTTTAATCCCTGGTTCGGGAACTAGGATCCTGCAAGCCATGCTGCACAGCCAGAAAAAAGGAGGGAAGGAAAGGCTGAGACACACTGTCACCATAAACCCCACCCTGGCATGGCGACCCACCATCAGGAGGGAACTCACAAGCCCGGAGCTTCTCCCTGAGGAGTGAAGGGTTTAAACCCCACATCGGGAACCCCAACTTTTAAGACCTGCACCGGAGGTATGAGTCCGCGAAACACCTGGCTTTGAATGTCTATGGGGCGCGCATCCACGAGACCCAAAGGTCCATAGCAAACCGAGAAAGAGCTCTCAAAGGGCCCATGTGCAGAAGGAACTTCAAAGCGAATGTCCCACAATATCCTGGCTGACTACCCTCATTAGGCATCCATCTCTGGCCTCTGTCACCTAAGCCTCCGAGGGCTGCAGTTTTGCAGTTTACTTCCTCTCCCTTTTGAGACCTTTCTCCCTCCAACTCTCTTGCCCAAGCCTGGAGGAGTCTCCGCCTGCCTGTGGAAAACTCAAATTTCTCATGTCTCTGGTCCCAGAGCAAGTTATCTCCCTGTGTTCCAACTTCTCCATTCTGGGTGCTGGCCTGCTGTGGTCCTTCTTCGTGAAAACGTTGATGTGTTTTCCTGAGCGGAAGCCCCATCCACCCTGGGTCTCCATCCTTAGTGACCTATACGTGATCTTAGTTAATCTTAATGATGCTGAGTTCTGCGGTTACCCATTTTATAGCTGAGTAGATAATGACCTAAAGAGATTGTCACAGAACCACTTGGTCATGGAGCTAAGGTTCAAACCCAGTTCTGTCTGCCTGCTCCTAACCATATAAGGACCCCGTATTGCCTTCCCATCCCCCAAAAAAACGATTTTAAAGGAGACCAGAATTTCTGTGCCTTACTCTCTGAGTGACCCTAGGTTCCGCTAAAAACACTATTGCTCCTACCACTATGCAAAACAGTATGGCGGTTTCTCAAAAATTAAAAATACAACTACTGGCTGATCCAGCAATTCCACTTCTGGGTATTTATGCAGAAGAGTTGAAAGCAGAGAAGAGAGATTTTTCACACCCATGTTCATAGCAGCATTATTCACGGTAGCCAAGAGGTGGATGCAACCCAAGTGTCCAACAAAGGATGAGTGGATAAACAAAATGTGGTCTGTCCACACAATGGAATATTATTCAGCCTTAGAAAGGAAGGAAATTCTGCCATGTGCCGCTACGTAGATAAACCCTGAGAACGGTATGCTAAATAAAAGAAGCCAATCCCATAAAAACAGACTGTATGATTCCACTTGTATGACGTAGCTTGAATGGTCAAATCCGTAGAGACAGAAAATAGAAGGGTGGTTGCCAGGCACGGGGGAGGAGGAGAAGAGGAGTTATTGTTCAGTGAGAACAGTTTCAGTTTTGCAAGATGCAAAAGTTCTGGAGATCTGTTGCACAACGATGTGAATCTGCACTGTCCCCTTAAAAAATGCTTGGTCAATTTTATATGATGTGGTTTTTACTACAATTGAAAACTCTGAAAAACTAAAAAGAAAATTTTAAACATGCTTGCTTCTCAAATGCTCGACGTTTAACCCACCCTCTGACCCTGCGTGATTCTTTTGAAATCTCCTTTAAGAGCACAAGTCCTGGACCGATAGATCTGACTCTACTGGGAAATTGCTAAAGCTTGCCCAGGCCATCTCCAGGCAAGATGTTTCTTTACACCTGCTCTGCCCAACTGTGCCGAGTTCGGAGAATCTTAACACGTTGCGGGTGTCAAGACCCTCTTAGAATCTGATAGAAGTTGCCACCCTCTCCCCACCTCCACACCCTGAATGCACACATGCATGGACACCAATCATTTTCCTCATGATTCAGAGGATTCCTTGCTACCCTGGGTCCTCTCCATGGTCTTTGAAGGACCCCAGAATGAGATTCCCTGTGTCTCGCTCACATCACAGCGCCTCCCCTGATGGGTTCAAAGATTTCATTGTTAGTCATCTGCCTTCCCTCTCGGTGAAATCAGGGAAAGGGAGAGCTTCTTATAAAAAGGTTGCATGTGGCATCTTATTCTACCAGAACGGTGTTATATTATCTGTGTGATAAGTCACCGTAAGACATCTCTATGTGTACAGAGTTTGTGTGTGTGTGTGTGTGTGTGTGTGTGTGTGTGTGTGTGTGTGTGTGTGTGTGTGTAAGTATAGCTACTCTAGGGGCAGTTAATTAGCATTTGGAAGAAACTAATCAGGAACCCAGACTCCAGAAGTGGCTACTGAAGTACTTCACATCTCCAGATCTAAATCTACACCAAAAAAAAAAAGAAAAAGGGCTTCCCTGGTGGCGCAGTGGTTGAGAGTCCGCCTGCCGATGCAGGGGACACGGGTTCGTGCCCCGGTCCGGGAAGATCCCACATGCCGTGGAGCCGCTGGGCCCGTGAGCCATGGCTGCTGAGCCTGCACGTCCGGAGCCTGTGCTCCGCAACGGGAGAGGCCACAACAGTGAGAGGCCCGCGTACCGCAAAAAAAAAAAAAGAAAAGAAAAAGAAATAAAT
Organism: Stenella coeruleoalba; assembly: GCF_951394435.1. Classification (NCBI taxonomy): domain Eukaryota; kingdom Metazoa; phylum Chordata; class Mammalia; order Artiodactyla; family Delphinidae; genus Stenella; species Stenella coeruleoalba. Next base: position 31,070,126 of record NC_137152.1, read on the forward strand.
TGACACCAGAAAGACCTTTAATTAGCACAGGTATCTTAGAAATATCAAGAAACATGGTTTAAGAACAAGGTCCTACTGTATAACACAGGAAACTATATTCAGTATCTTATAATCAACTATAATGGAAAAGAATCTGAAAAAGAATGGATCTATGTATACGTATAACTGAGTCACCTAGCTGGGCATCTGAAACTAACACAACATTGTAAATCAACTATACTTCAATAATAAAAAAAGATTATGGGGGGACTTCCCGGGAGGCGCAATGCTTAAGAATCTGCCTGCCAATGCAGGTGACACGGGTTCAAGCCCTGGTCCGGAGCAACTAAGCCTGTGCACCACAACTACTGAGCCTGTGCTCTAGAGCCCGCGAGCCACAATTACTGAGCCCGCGTGCCACAACTACTGAAGCCCATGTGCCTAGAGCCTGTGCTCCGCAGCCAGAGAAGCCACCACGATGAGAAGCCCGTGCACCGCAATGAAGAGTAGCCCCCGCTCGCCGCAACTAGAGAAAACCCACGTGCAGCAATGAAGACCCAACGTGGCCAAAAATGAATGAATGAATGAATGAATGAATGAATTAAAAAGATTACGGGCTCCTGACACCCTCAGCACGGTGCTCTAATCTGGAGTTCCATTTGGCCTCCTACCGTCTTCCCATGTCCAGAGGACTGTGGTGCCTGGTTCCCCCAGAAGTTCGGCTGACGCCACCAAGAGAGTATCACTGCATCTCCGTCAGAAGGACGCTGTGTGCAGAGTGCATATTGGAGCACCTGCAGATGGAGTGGGTGTTACCAAGCCTGCAAGAACAGGTTGTAGCACTGTCCTTGTACCTGCTTCCTAATAATCATCATCTAGCTGGTCAAATTCCACCTGAGGTTTGCTTTCATTCTAACATGCCACCTGGCAGTGGGTGGTGAGGAAGGACAGGTAGGGCCCCAACCGATTTCCCTGGCACCTTTCCTGGCAGCAGGATCAGCTCGGGGACGCCCACCAGCTGTCCAAGTTGGATGAGACTTTGCTGTATTCAGGAATTAAACCGTGCCATTGGGACTCAGTTTCTCCCTCGCTCTCCTCCTGGCCCTGGCTTCATGCTTAGATTCCCTACTGATGGCAAGATGGTGGCAGCATCTCCTCATATGTACTCTGGTTCAAGTTTGGCATGGAAAGTAACGAGGATATTTTCCTGAGAGCTCTAATGAAAGTCCCCAGAGTGAGTCTGATTACCATTTTGACCTGACTTGCATCAGGTAACCATCCCTGCCTGATCCAATCACTGATGCTGGGGAAAAGATGTTCTGATAGGCTGGGCATAAGTCACATGCCACTCCAGGCAGGGGTGTCAGCTCCCCCAGAACCCCATGGCTTGAGAGTAGTTAGGGGTGAGTGGTGGATGAAAAGCTGCCCACAACTTCTTTGCCACTCCTCTCATTGAGAGGTAGAGTCCATTTCCCCTCCCCTTGAATCTAGACCAGCCTTATGCCTTGTTTTGACCCCAAACATATGGTAGACGTGACACTGTGTAAATTTCAAGGCTGGGCCTTACGAGATCTGTGGATTCTGCTTTTGCTTGCTTGGAACACACCCTCACAGAATGCTGTGAGGAAGCCCAGGCAGCCATGTGGAGAGGCCCACGTGGGGGAGAATCTTGGAGCCCTGGCCAGTATCCCCAGCTGATCTCCCTGCCAGCACCCAGCACTACCTGCCAGCTGTGTGGGTGGAGCCATCTTGGACGGTCCAGACCAGCTGGGCCTCCAGACACCACAAGGAGCAGAAGAACCACCCAGCTGAGCCTAGTCCACTCACAGAACCATGAGAAATAATGGTTATTGTTTGAAGTCATGAAGTTTGGGAAGAGTTTGTTACACAGCCATTGACAGCTGATACAGAGTGGCCCCCCAGTTGAAAATCAGAAGGTTTTCCTGGAAATTAAGTGAGCGAATACTAGATGGACAACGAACAGGAGTCCACCACAATCATCTACTCTGTGTAGTCAGCTCTGCCTGGCCCTTGATGGACTGAAGAAAACACGGAATTTCCCGTAGCAGCGTTCCAGTGTCTGCTCACCAGTTTTGTCAGTGTCCAGAGGCAGTTGCTGCAGCAGCTGGGGAAGCTTCCTGATTGCAAACTCACAGCTCCAGCAGTGGATTTTTTTTTTTTTGTGGTACGCGGGCCTCTCACTGTTGCGGCCTCTCCCGTTGCGGAGCACAGGCTCCAGACGCGCAGGCTCAGCGGCCATGGCTCACGGGCCCAGCCGCTCCCCGGCATGTGGGATCTTCCCGGACCGGGGCACGAACCCGTGTCCCCCGCATCGGCAGGCGGACTCTCAACCACTGCGCCACCAGGGAAGCCCAGCAGCAATGGATTTTTAAATACAGCTGCTCCATTGGTGGCTCCCCTGGCAGGTCAGGATTGCAGGATTCTGGGAGTCATTTCTGGAGACCCAGCCTAGAGTTTTCACAACAGCCCTTCTGTAATGGGTTGGATGGTGGCCTGGCAGAAGCTCTGTCCACGTCCTAATGCCTAGAACCTGTACATGGGACCTGATTTGGCAAAAGAGGCTTTATAGATGTAATTAAGTTAAAGATCTTGAGATGATATCATCCTGGATTACCTAGGTGGGCCCTAAACCCAATGATACATGTCCTTATAACAGAGAGAGGAGGAGAAAACACAGAGGAGAAGAGGGCCGTGCGAAGACAGAGGCGGGAGTGATACAGCTACAAAGAATGCTGACAGCCACCAGAAGCTGAAAGAGGCAAAGGATTCTTCCCTAGAGCCTCCAGAGGGAGCGTGACCTGACCTTGATTTCAGACGTCTGGCTTCCAGAATAGTGAGAGGACCCACTTCTGTTGTTTTAAGCCACCCAGGTTGTGGTCGTTTGTTATGATGGCTTCAGGGAACGAATACACCTTCCAACGATTTTGTAAAAGCACCGGCTTCCCTGTATTAAATCCCTTTCTGCATAAAATACCTCGAGCAGTTTCTGTTCCTTGCACTGAACCCTGAGTGGTACAACTCCTTTCCCATCCTGTCAATGGAAGACCAAGCAAGCCAGAATGCATATGGTGAATAGGACCCAGGGACATACTTAGGTTTGAGGCTTATAACATGGTACCATCCGTGGTTCTGCCGGCAACCTCACAGGCAGGTATAGTTTTGGGGCAGAGTTCACCTCTGCCAGGAGCCCAGAACCTTCGCAGTCTGGGAATACGGAACCAGGCGGGACCCAGGGATGCCCGCCTCTCTTTCCTTTATCCCACGGAGTCCAAAAAGAGCTGGAAGCCACCACAGCAGGACGGAGAGTCTCTACCCGAATGTCGATAAGAGGCTCCATCCACAGTCACTTCCTAAAGAACAGGCGGTCTTGGTCTGCTCTCTTTCTCCATACCGCAGCTCTACGTTTCAGCAAGAAGATGTGGGTGACTCTGAATCTGTGTCTGTGTTTCTGTGTGGACACGTGTATGCATTTCTGTGAGCTTTCTGTGTTTGGTGTTTGGATGTGTGCATGTATTTGTGTCTGCATATATATAGGTATGCGTGTGTATTGTATGTGTGTGTGTATTTATGTGTGTGGAGGGGGGAGTCGGGAGAAGTAGTGCCCGTGGTAACTGTTAACACCGTACACTTGGGAGGCCGGAGGTGGTCTCTTGCTGCTCCTTGCCACGGTGCTGTTAAAATGACATTGCTGTGGAAAAATCCTTTCGTTCTGCAAGCGTAACCATTGAAAACCAGGATGGGCGAATTCTGCTCCATGGGAACTCATGGCATCTGCTTCATCCATGGAGCTCCTAAGCCAGAGCGCTGCAGCCCCTCGTGGCCATTGTGTTGGGGATCAAAATAAAAACCATGGAATTCTCTGCCGGTAAAAGTGACATCACCACGATGCTTCTCGGTACATTCTCTGTGGCGCCTGTGTTGCTGGTTATTAAGTTCACATTTTGCACCTGGAGCTGTTCTAGCCACTGGCTGGACTGAGAGAAGTCCATCCCCATCCGGGCCTCTAGGAAGCTCTTGACGTGATGTGGTACCATCGACACTGGGTGAGGCAGGGGACAGGGAAGATGCCGGTGACTCAAGCAGCTCTGTCCCTCCTGCCTTGAGCCCAGGTCTTTGGAAATGGGGCTTCCCGACCAAGCCCCCACCTTGGACGTGGGCTCCCGCACGGAATTCGGCTTCCATGCTGCCTGCTTCGTCCTCTGTCTGCTATCGGAGGGGCCCTGTGATTTCCGCATGACTTCAGAATCCTGACTCTGAACGCCCCTCATGGGGTCTGGGGCCCGGCTGCCCCCCACCCTTCTGCATCCCCAGTGGCACAGTCCGTCGGCCAGGCCGCGCCGGGCCCCTGCCCAGCTGGCTATCCCAGTATTTGTCGCTGCTGCTGCCGCCGAGACTGAAGCGTCTAGAGCTTGGGGCCTGGCCACGCTCGCCATCCCATCTGTATAGTCCCCAGCCCTGGTTCTGACAGCTGCTTTGGCAAAAGGCCCATATCAAACTTCAGCCTTCAGATCTCTTCAAATCCCCGCCCACTAGCTGGGGTGCTCCCGAGAGGGCAGTGTTACCCGGAAACCATCGCCGCCGTGCCAAGCATCGCCCAGGGCTAAGTGAGCGCCGTGACCCTGGGGCTCAGCCAGCCGATGCAGCAAAGCCAGCCTTTCCAAGTGGGTTCAGAGGAGCGAAAGGCAAGGAACAGAAGCCGAGGGGAGGGCCGGGGGCTGAGGAAGGTGGGAGGGGGACACCCTCAAGAACCTCACTCTTGCAGGAGAGGATAATCAGCGGCAGTGCTATTAGTTTTTGAGCGCTCACTGTGTACTAAGTGCTGGAGGTGCATCTTCGCACCAGACCTCACGACAACATGAATTATTCCTGCCCGTTAAGGCCACCACGCCGGATGCTCTGCTATGGATTTCTCAGACCTGTTGCTGGCCAAGGTCCTCTGGCCGAGTCTGGATGAGTCTGGAGCTTGGGGACAGACACAACTGGTTCCGTCCCTCCTCCCCACCCGGCTCTGTCTCCGCTCGGGGGCGCCTGGGCTCCGGCCCCCGTTCCCCTCCCTCCTTGAGGCTCAGAGCATGATGGTTGCCATCAGGGCCAGGGCTCGAGCAGCCTCTGTGCTGATTCCTGTGTCATTCATCACACAGGGCTCTCTTGGAAGTCTGCGTTGAGAAACAAATGTTTTCCCCCTTTAGTAAATCACGCGAAACATCACACATGGGGACAGCTGGTTAGAACACAAGCTACTACTTTCCTACAAGGTGAGGACCCTGAAGACACAAAACGTATGCAGGGCCATGCACGGGCAGTGCCCGCCTGCCAGCTCAGCATTTCCTGGCTTCCCTCCCCACGCCCCTGTACCTTGGGCTCCAAGCCAGCTGGATACCATGTCTCCCTCCTCAGCCCTTGAGGAAACAAGGTCATCTTTCTGGTTGGTTACCCAGCCCCTCCAGGTGCCTCCCCAGTATCTCGGCTTGATTGGCTTCTCCTCTCTGGTTCTTGAAACCAGAAATCTCCCCAACATGGCTCCTGCATCAGAGCTGGGAAGTAGGGGGACAGTGGTGTATAAAGCAGTGTTGGGCTGTAGACTAATCGTGCTATTGGACCCCTTTTTTTTTTTATTTTTTTGCGGTACGCGGGCCTCTCACTGTTGTGGCCTCTCCCGTTGCGGAGCACAGGCTCCGGACGCACAGGCTCAGCGGCCATGGCTCACGGGCCCAGCCGCTCCGCGGCACGTGGGATCTTCCCGGACCGGGGCACGAACCCGTGTCCCCTGCATCGGCAGGCGGGCTCTCAACCACTGCGCCACCAGGGAAGCCCTATTGGACTCTTTTATAGCCTCTGCTCTCTGGGTTGCTCTTTCTCCTCTCTGTCTTCAAGCTCCTAGACCCAGGCTCCCAACTTTCGAAAGCTGCTCTTACGAATACATTTTGTGTCAGTCATTTATACCTTAGTATGAAGTTAACAGTGAAGTAATTCTCTCTCAGGAGGATTTGCATTTGAATCTTTCTGGATGGAAATCATTCTGCAATGAGAGATTTGTCCCCATTAAAGGGATTTTGACTCATAATCTCATAAGGCAGAGAGAGAGACATGGGTGAGGGGGCGGGGCATGATGCTTCTGCAGACTGAGAATCCTACAACTTCGTCTCCCTGTCCTGTTTCCAAACTGTCTAGCTTATGTCGACTTCTTCCCTCCATGCTCTCTTACTCTCTCCCAGCTTAAATTGATCCTGGGGTTTGAGAGGTTTTGTTGACTCACCTTTGTGATTCGTGTAAGAATCGTGTAAGATTTCAGGTCTGGTGGGAACTTGGAGGTCAAATCATGCAAGTCTGTAGATGAAGAAACAGAAACTCAGGCTGAGGGAGAAGTGAGATGCCCGAGATCCCGCAGCAAGTTATAGCAAAGCCGGGACCAGGCCCCGGATTCCCTGGCTCCTAGCAATGTCCTTTGTACCAAGACCCAGAAATAACTCAGCCAGACGCTGGTGCTCTTTGCGCAGTGAAGTCCAGGCAGAAGCTGTCTGCTTTGCTGAACCACAGAGCATGTACCAGGGGTCTGGCCCTTCCAGGGTTAATGACACGGGCAGCCTTTGTGTGGCTTGGGAGGAATGTTCCTAGAGGAATTCGGTCTAGAAGAGGAGGCCCAGGGAGCTCTCCTTATGGCTGCAGGGTCGAGCAGAGCTCACTGTTTCCACCGTCCAGACAAACACTTCTCCTCAAGTTTACAACACAGGGCTTTAGCTTTGTTTTCCAAGCAGCCCAGAGCCCTTCACGCTTCCAAAACAGAGCCACCGTTGGCTGTACCCACCAGGCCGGCCTTCTTAGTTACTTCCTCCTCACCAGCCAGCACAAGGCCCCCTCATCTATTTGAGATCAGCCTTGGCCTAAATTTGCTTGGAATTGATCTCAGAAGTACAGGCCAAAGGCAGAGGACCAGAATCAGTATGTGATCTAGTGGATTAGCAGACACTGGCAACAGGCAACCTGAGTTCAGATCTCCCCTCTGCCACCTCCCAGCTCTGTGCCTTTGGGCTGTTTGCTTAGGCTCCCCGTGCCTCAGAATCCTCCTTTGTCATTGACGTTCTGGCACGGAAACCACTTAGAATTTAAACGCTTAGAACGGTGCCTGCACATAGTAAGTGCTCATTTAAAGCGACCCGACCCGTAATGTCTTTGGTGCCTCCCCTCAGAACCTCCCAGATGTCTCTCCCCCGAAACTAAGCACTCCGAGCTTTGGTTTAAAGGGGTTGGGGGGTACGTTAAAAGGAACCTGTGTGGAAATTTCTGGGATTTATCTGAAAAATTGAAATGTACTGGCCATACTCATTTCATCTTGACATCGGGCTAGGCCAAACCAAGAAAATTAATAAGATGAACAAGTCCTGCTGTGATATGGAGAGAGAGAGAGAGAGAGAGAGAGAGGGAGAGAGAGAGAGAGACAGACAGACACAGACACAGAGAGAGAGAGAGACACGGAGAGAGGGAGAGACACGGAGAGAGGGAGGGAAAGGGAGAGCAGAAGCAGGTGGAGTGCAGGGTTCTCCCCTGCCCTGCCCCCCTTGAAATTAGCATTATTCTACATCAGGTCATTGTTCCATAATTGTTTGTTTTGTTTTGTTTGACATGGTCTTTGTTTCTAATGCACAGGTTAGTGCTGAGAAACCAAATAATGAGGAAAAGGAGGCGTAACGCCCTGGGGGAGCCAGTGCTACATAAATGTTTTAACTTTCGAACGAACTTGAATTCTGTGCACACACTGCCTTCATTCTCACCCCTTAGCCTGTGCGGCACTACATCTGGGTAGCTCTGAGCTGGCCACCAGCGTGGCCCAGAAACATCACCTGTTCCCCTTCTGCAGGCTGGGTATTGATTCTCAGGGATGACTGGGGAACCGCTGTGCAGAAGCTGCTGTCCGGGCTGCTCTGAGAGCCCCAGTGGCCACAGTTTGGTGTTTATGGGCTCAGGGCAGATTGAGCAGCCAGCTGTCTGCAGCAAGAAAGTCCCTTGGCCGAAAAATATATCCCCTACTGTCCTGCGGTAGATGCCTGAAATTCCACCATTAGCAATGCATTCCTTTGGGTATGCCACACCATTCTCGGGCCACAATTTTCACGTAAAAATGCCCCTCGGGGGAGTAACACGTGAAGATCCTGACACTTAGATGAAAGAGTGTTTCAGATCCTTCCTGAGAGAGGAGGTGAACATTGGCTATCTTGCTGGTGGGGGAGTGGCTGGGGGCAGGGCAGAAGGAGTGTGGAAGAAGGGGTGGGTCATGGAGCACTGAGGGCCAACTTGGACCACTGGGCCATTGTAACACTTTAAAAACGTGTCCTAGGGCTTCCCTGGTGGCGCAGTGGTTGAGACTCCGCCTGCCGATGCAGGGGACGTGGGTTCGTGTCCCGGTCTGGGAGGATCCCACATGCCGCGGAGCGGCTGGGCCCGTGAGCCATGGCCGCTGAGCCTGCGCGTCTGGAGCCTGTGCTCCACAACGGGAGAGGTCACAGCAGTGAGAGGCCCGCGTAACGCACAAAAAAAAAAAAAAAAAAAAAAAAACAAAAAACGTGTCCTTAAAGTCTTTGACACTCCTTCCAGTGAGAGGTGGGGTTTATGGCCTCTCCCCTTGAACCTGGGTGGATTTGTGACCGCTGAAGCACCCGATGTCACCTCTGAGGCTTTTGGTCATAAAAGGCCACACAACTTTCTCCTGGTTCTCTGGAACATTCGCTTTTGGAACCCGAGATCCTCAGGTGAGAAGTCCGACTACTCTGAGACTTGATGCTGGAAAGCTCACTCTGAGACCGACCTGCCAACCAACCCTGCCAAGGTTCTAGATATGTGAGGGAAACTTCTAGAACAATCCATCTTGCCAGCTGAACGCCACCGAGAGACCTCCCTCAGGGCCTCCGGAAGCAGAAGAGTTGTGCAATCAGACCCCACCCAAATTCCTGACCTATGAAATTGTACAATATAAGGAATCGGTTGTTTTTAGCCACTCGGGACTGCAGTAGTTTCTTCTGCAGAAGGAGCTAACAGGGCAGCCATGTTCCAGGAACTGGCCTGACGAGAGTCAGTGTCACAGACGGCTGATATAGGTGCTTCTGGGAATTGGCGCCGGCAGGGGTGGAGCTGGACTCACCCATAGAACAGCCTGCTCCATCAGAAATCAACTACCTCAAGTCCCTGAAAATAATGCCGAGCCCACCCTTGAGGCCTGAACCTTCTGGCCCACAACAGGCCATTATCTGCTGGAGCACAGAACCCTCTGCAGATCCAGGCTTGGGAGCAGAAGACTTCGGGGAGTCCTTCTCGCCCTCCTTTGCAGACAAGGACATGGACCTTCCAAGATTAGAGGCAACCTGCAGCTCCCCTGGGGTCCGTGACGGGACCTGGTGTCTGGCTCTTTAGACCCCTAGAGGAACAGTGTGAGGTTTGGTGGGAAGAGCATAGGCGTGGGCTCAGAAGCCAGAAAGGCCTGGGTTCGAGACCTGGCTTCTTCACCTCTTGGCACACACAGGAGTCAGGCCTCTTATTTGCAAAATCAGCAGGTTGGGTTTCCAGCCCCAGGGTTTTCCATTTCTGACCTGGGCGACCTCTGGAACAGAGCTGTGGGCTAGGGCTAGGACAGGAACTAAAGTAAAGCCATCGAAAGTCCTGCAAACCAACCACAGCCAGTCCTGGTGGCGGCCCCTTAGGATCTGTCCTCCAGATGCCCAAGGACCGTGCATCCGGGGCGGGCCTCTTGAATAAGGCGTCCAGGGATTCCAGATCCCTGACTTCATCTAGAAGAGGGTGAAGGGATGGAGGGAGCAAGGGGCCTGAGCCATAGAGAAGGCTCTGTGTCCCCAGCCCGCTAACCACCACGGGCCACGGGGTTCAACACGCTTGCCTCGGAGTCCCGCATCTCAGGGCCAGGAGCTGAGTAATTATCTTCTGACTCCTGCGGGTGCCTGCTGAGAGCTTGGCGCTCCGGCGGAGGTCCCCGTGCGCACAGAGGACCCTGCTGGTGCGCACAGAAACTGGGAGTGCCAGCGCCGTTGGGGGCCGCCGCTGCGCCTGCTGCAGGCTCTGTCCCTTCAGACCTGTCCTCGGCCTTCCCTGGGGACTCTTTACTCGCACGTGATCAGCTGAGGATTTACTTGGCGCAGTTGCAACATCCATCTCTCAAGAACCTCAGATGGAGCAAAAGTCGCCATAATCCCGAGATTCTCCCTCTGAGTTCCTGAGAGGAAAGGAATCAACCTCCCTGCCTTGGAGACTACAGAAACAGCTTCAGAGAGGGGCAGACTGATCCACCCTCCGGTGTTGGGGGCAGGACTCCCCTTCCCGCCCCACTCCCCGTTCTGTTCTGGCCCTTAGAGGACGCAGGAGGCCCTGGCCGTACCCATGCTCTCCCTCAGCCCCTGGGCGCCCCAGCGCCCGAGGGTGGGCCTGGCACGGCCTCTGCCTTCGTGCTGGCGCGCCCCGGGCCTCACCTCGCTTTGCTAAGCCTCCACGCTCTGTCGAGTCGGGCCCAGCTGTCGCTGCTGTGGCCAAGCCTTGACACGGAGCGGAGCGCTGAGGTTTGTTTTTATTTTCCGTTTCCAAGGCTCCTTCTCTCCCAGGAGCAGGAGGTGCTGGGGAAGCTGTAATTTGCTAAACAGGCATTAATCTTCACATCAATCCCGAGAGGCAGGTAGAGCTTCTCAGTCAAAACACACAGGGTTGTGATTAGACGTGGCTGGCAGGGTAATGCGCAGAGATTTGCACCTCCCCGGCCCAGCCCCGGCTTCCCCCACCTGGCAGCTGGCGACCTCGCCCCTGGGCTGTGGCCCACAGAGAATGTCGTCTTCGCAGAAGGGCAGGAGAGCCAGGCGTCAAGACCATTTCACTGGGGCCCGGCCCCTCAGTCTTTCTCCACCCCTCCCCTCTTGGACAGGGTCTAGAAAAAGCGGCATGGCCTTGGAGGAAGGCAGACCTGGGTGTGAATCTTTGCTCTGTCACTGTTTTCCATTCAACAAATATTAATGAGCCCCTGTTATGTTCCTGGCACTTTGGGGTTCTGGGAATACATTGATAAATGTTGGGGTTTCAGGAGGGTCAATTAATAACACTCCTTCCTTCTCGTCCCGGCCAGTTGAGAAATAGACGTAGAAGTCCAAAAGGCGGAGTTCAGAATGTTCTTTATTACAGAGAAGGCTGTACTGGCACTTGGGGCTTGAGATCTGTCCCAGTTGTCTTGCTGACACTGGCCCCAGCATTGATCTGACCCGCTCAGCCACGGGAAGGGCTAAGGCCCACAGGGAGCAGAGATGATGTACTCCTCTGGGTGGGCTGTGGTCCAGACGGGACCCACAAGGTGCTGAGACCCCCGGGGCCTGGATTCTTTGCTCCAACTCATCAAGTAAGTCACTCGCTTTGTTGGGGTCCCCCGAAGGTAGCCCCTGAGATGAGGATGTGAGTGCATGGGGGGTATTTGGAAGGGGCCGCCAGGGAAAATGGGGAGGGCATGTGGCCACGGGCCAAGAGTCACAGAGCCTGGCGTGTGCTACGTTCTCAGGAAATGATCATTCTGTTCCTCCCTCATGCTGCAGGCAGGAACGGGTGACCCTAGGATGTGGCAGTCTGGCTGCCTCACCATCCTGCTGCTTGGGGAGGTGGGGCGGGGACAGGGGATATTAATGGCCATGGAGATGGGAGCACCTGGACTCCCCTGCCCCTGACCAACAGTGACAGGGCAAAGATGAGGGTGGAAAGGACAAAGGTGGGGTCACTGGCGGGGAGCCGCAGCCCCTGCCTGTGACTCGAGGGGGAAATACGATTACTAAATGATTCTCAAGGACTCCGTGCTCCATGATCTTCCCTCTAGTTCCTAGGTCTGGACTTCTGTGACCCCAAACTGCTCTTCCCTTAGTGCCAGAGACGCCACAGCGAAGATGGGCACACACGTGCACACACAGGTATACATGAATACAGACACGCACAAACATATACGCGCATACACATGCGTGCACACTCAACACACGCACAAATTATCCACATTCACAAATACACGTGTTCTCATATATACAATGTAGGCAACACACACACACACACACACACACACACACACACGCACGCACGCATATTCATTCACCCGCACATACTTTTTCTGCTGGTTTCTGTGATCCCATCGGGCAGGAAAGGTCTTAAAGGGCAGCCCTGGGGACGTGACCTCTTCAACAGGAATCGGCCTCGGTCGTTGTGACCGTCTGTACCCTCCCTTCTCCCTCCCAGCCCCCAAGAACTAGTCAGGAGGAGGGCCCGGCGCTGGCTTCAGCCATTTCTCCCACAAACTCGCAGATCCGGAGGTGTCCAAAGTGAGGGCCTCTTCCCTGGAGCATGACCTGGCGGCCCAGCCGCTGTGTCAGGGGCTCCCCCATTTGAGGGAAAAGTGAGAGCAAGGCTCAGGGCCAGGCCTTTGCTGGGCGGGACTGGTGTTCTGGGCTCCAGGCCAGTGCTCACCCACCAGCCCCGCATGTCTGCAGAGCACACTCGGAGGCCAACGTGTCTGTCCACCAGACCAGGGCCACTGCCTGTCCCTGCTACTGGACAGGGGCCGTGGCTTCAGCACAGGCAAACCGTGCTAGGCACACTCCCACCTTATCCAATGGGTAGGTCAGCCTGGCACAGAAAGGCCCTCTGGCCCTCATGGCCAGTTTGGCTTTAGCCAAGAAAAGGGCATTTCTGGGGGCTGGCGGTTCTGTGGACGGCCGAAGGTCAAAGGGAGAGAGATTGTGGTCATTGAGAGAAAGGGCGCGGGGCAAAGGAGCTGTTGCTTTTCGAACCACGGACACTGGTGTCTCATCCTAAGTGAGCAGGGAGGGGGCCACCTTTTTCTAGATCCGACTATTTTAGGTTTCCTCTCCTTGAGTGGCTGCAGTGGGAGCTCCCTGTGTTTTTCAGGCTGGCAGCGGGTGAAGCAGAGATGGAGTCTAGAACATGCCAGATTGGTCCACGTCGGGGGTAATGTTCATCAGCCCGGCAGGAGGGGAAGCCACCCAGCCTGGGCGCTGGCCCAATAACCAGCTACCTCCCAGGGCAAGGGGTCTGCTCTATTTGCTTGCATTAATCTCAACCCCCAGAGAAGCCTCCCCATCCATTAAAACGAACTTACAATCTGGGGACTAACCTCTAGTTAGAAACAAGCTCAAAGCTTTCTCAGTTCTGCTCGTAACTCCCATCATCAAAAAGCCCGCCAAGGGAATGGAAAGAAAACTTAGTTTTGCTGGCGAGGCATTGTTCTAGGCTGGGAGTCAGCCCGACAGTAAACCACGAGTGGCCACCTGAGACGTGAGGTCCACACGGTCCCCCAGTGGTCCCTGGTAGAATTGCACCCCAGCTGCCCCAGCGGGGACCTGCCCAATGGCGTTTCCTTTATTGGCTGTGCCCCATCCCCGGCCCATGGCCCGTGGTCACCAGGAAGCTCTGCTTCCGGGGACTGGCTGTTGGCTGGAGCAAAGGGCTACCTGCACCATGGCTCTGGTCCTCCAGCAGGCTGGCTTGGGCTCGATCACGTGGCGGCCAAAATTCCAAGAGCAGCAAGTGGACAGGCACCGCCGTGCAAGTGCTTTTTAAGCCTTGGCTTACCGTACTGTCTGTGACTTGCCACACCAAGTCAATATCCAAGTTCAAGGTCGGTGTGGGAGGGCACTACCGAAGGGCAGGGAAGAATTTGGGGCCAATCTTGCAATCTGCCCATCACAGGCAGGGGGCGCCACCCAGCCTAGCGAGGAGGGTCTACTGGCATAGTCTTCCCCGGGCCACGGCCCCTTAGCTTGCTGTGCATTTATGGCGGCCGGAGCTGTGTCGGACTTATATCCCCAGCCCCAGATCAGAGCACCGGGCCAGAGTGTAGAAGAGGCTTGTCGAGTGCGTGGTCGGATATTGAATGCACGTTGCTTCTGGCGGCCAGGGGGCCAGCAAGAACACTTCAGCCTCATCCCACCTCTCCAAAGCCCTCTATGGCCTGGGGTCCTCATTGGGTGTCCTTGTTCCAGACCAGGGACAGCTAGGGCTCGTGCCGACAGATGATTACTTCCACCTCTCTCTTGTGAAAAATGGCCCATGTTTAAGGATTCATAAAACTTAGAGAATGCATCACTGAGCCTATAATGCCGTGAGAGCTCCATGTAGGGAACGACTTAAAAAGAAGATTCATCAAACTAATTACCTCTCCCCCCGCCCCCACCCCCACCCCGCCCCTGTTTCCGCTTGGCCTGCTCAGAAAGATGTACAACCTCATCGGCTGGGCTGCTTCGAAGCCAAACTCCCGGGCCTGCTTGTGTGGGAGGGACAGTGAAAAACCCTAGCCTCAATCTTTCTCCGGCTTTCTGGGCAGACAAGAGTTTTCCCTGCTGATTCATCTATTCCAGAAGCAAGGCCAGGACGCCTAAGGAGTGAGGGGAGGGATGGAGGGGGGGGATACTGAGAGCAGAGCAGAAAGGCTCTCTGTCATCCATCTCTCTGAGGCAGATTCTACACATCCCTGTATGATGCCTCCTGCCGTGTCCCCTGGGCCACCTCTGGGTTCGCCCGCCACCATGGTGGACAGTGCCTGAGCCTGCTGACTGCTTCCCACCTCAAGTACCTACCTCTCCCTCTCTGCCTCCCTGACTGGGGCTTCCTGTGGAGGCTCGGGAGCTTGGTAGAGGGCAAGCCTCAGATGCCTCCTGCCGTGTCCCCTGGGCCACCTCTGGGTTCGCCCGCTGCCATGGTGGACAGTGCCTGAGCCTGCCGACTGCTTCCCACCTCAAGTACCTACCTCTCCCTCTCTGCCTCCCTGACTGGGGCTTCCTGTGGAGGCTCGGGAGCTTGGTAGAGGGCAAGCCTCAGTGCTGGGGTTTGACACCACCAGAGGCAACCCCAGCCAGTGGGGAAGGAGAGTCTGTGGATAAGTACTCCAGCTTCACAGCTGTAGTGGGCTGAATGGTGGCTCCCAAAAGGTATGTCCACCCGGAACCTCTGAACGTGAGCTTCTTTGGGAAAAGGGTTTTGTAGACGTAATCAAGTTAAGGATCCCGAGATGAGATGATTATCCAAGTGGACCCTAAATTCAATGACAAATGTCCTTAGAAGAGAAGTGACAGGGAGAAGACACACAGAGGAGAAGGTGACGTGAAAACAGAGGCAGAGATTGAAGTGATGCGTCCACAAGCCAAGGAAAACCAGGGAGTGTCAATAGTCACCAGAAGCTTGAAAAGAGGCCTGGGATGGATTCTCCCTCAAAGTCTCCAGGAGGAAGTGACCCTGCCGACACCTTTATTTCAGACTTCCAGGCTTCATAAGTGTGAGGCGATACATTTCTGTTGTTGTAAGCCACCCAGTTTGTGGTACTTTGTTACAGCAGCCCTAGGACACTAATACAGATGCCCTCAGTGGGGTGGTTCTGAGATGTGTTCAAAACAGTTCCTAAGAGGGCCCCCAGTGGGATAGCACTCATCGATACTCCCTTATCAGCTTTTTAATCCGTCCCTGTCTCACTTCCCCATTGCCCTATTGGGGTTTCCTGGGATCGTTTCCTGCACCCAAGTCCCTGTCTGCTTTGGGGAGAACCCAAACTCAGGGCACACAGTCCTATACCACTTATTCCTTCCTTAATTCATCCCATCACCATTTACAAAGGAGACAGTGCAGAGAGTGACTGTAATAGACCAAATAACGGGTCCCCAAAGAAATCCACATCCTAATTCCCAGAACTTGCAAGTGGTACCTTATATGGCAAAAGGGACTTTGCAGATGTGATGAAGTTAAGGATCTTGAGATGTAAAGATCATCCAGACTTACCCAAATAGGCCCCATATAATCATAAGAGTCCTCCTAAGAGGGAGGCAGGAGGCCAGAATAGTAGGAGGAGAAAGTCATGTGACCGTGAAAGCAGAAGTTGGAGTGACGCAGCCACTAGAAGCCAGAAGGAGCAAAGAATAGATTCTCCCTCCGAGCCTCCGGAAGGGACCAGCTCTGTCACCACCTTGATTATAGCCCCATAACACTCATTTCAGACTTCTGACCTCCAGAACTGTAAGGTGATAAATGTGTGTTGTTTTAAGCCACTAATTGTGTGGTCATTTGTTACATCAGCAGTAGATCACTCGTACAGTGGTTAAGAATACAAGTATCGGGATCGGGCGTAACCAGGTTGAAGTCTTGCCGCTCATGGCTGTGGACCTTGGGCAAGTTACTCACCCTCTCCGAGCCCCAGTTTCCTTAGAGGTCAAATGAGGATAGTCGTTCCTGATGCTGCTGTTGTGTGGACCACAGAGGGTGAGTGGTCGAGTCACGGCAGTGCTGATAGTTCACTGAACGTTTACTATTAGTCACTCACTGTGCTCCACCTGTCGGAATACAAGGTCAAATGGGACACGGTCCTTGCCTTTGGTAAACAAAATGCAATTCTGGTCGTTAAAGGGATCACAGCCTAGAAGCATGGATGAGACAACGAACGTCTGGGAAAAGGGGATTTCTAAGCCATAGCCCAAAATGGAACAAAGGTGTTCCTTGGCACCTTGGGTCACAGCAGATAGGGCCTCGGAGCTGCAGCGCCTCGACATCCCCGCCTTGCTTCAAAGGCTCAGTGGTACTAGAAGTCATAGTCGTAAGAGCAGTGGTAATGGTAGTAATAATTACTATTGTTACCGGAAGGGGGACCCTTCTAGGGCCCAAGAGTGGGCTCCTGTCTAACACTCGGAAATGAATTATCCGAGGAGACAGATGTACCGACAAACCAAAAGGCTTTATTGGAAAGGGGCGCTTTAGGGGAGAGCAGGAGGGTAAGGGAACCCAGGGGGACTGCTCTGCCAACGTGGCTCACAGTCTTAGGTTTTATGGTGATGGGGTTAGTTTCCGGGTTGTCTCTGGCCAATCATCTTGCTCATGCCCATATTTGGTCTGACTCAGGGTCCTTCCTGGTGGCATGCGTATCTCTCAGCCAAGATGGATTCTAGAGTGAGGGTTTCTGGGAGGTTGGCAGGACATATTATGGGCTGGCATCTCCTCCCTCCTTTTGGCCTCTCCCGAATTCTCCTGTTTAGTTTTTGGTGGCAGCGCCATGTTCCTTATTGGGACCTCCTGTTGTGAGACAGCACATGCAAGCGGTTATTATCGTGCCTGGCCAAGGTGGGCGGTTTCGGTCGGTTCCCTAACACTATCGCCACAGCTCTGACAGCACCAGTGCCAGCCCTTAGGCTCCAATGTGCTGGTGGATGCTTGACCTCCCATTTCAGAAACCCTCCTCATCGTCCCAGAGTCGCTCAGAATGGCAGCTGTTTGGGGTTCCTGAACCCAATTCCAATGTGTGTGTGGGGGGGAGGGGTTCCCCCACACCACCAACAAGCAATTCTCTGCGACACCAGCTGGGTGTCCTATAATTCAACTAAATTCTGATACCATCTACCCAGAAATAGCGTCAGATCCCACAGGTTAAGGGCTCAGTCCTATAAGACTGCCCTCCCCCAACTTCAGACACCTGTCAGAAGCTCAGGTTATCACCTGTGCTTCTGAATAACTGGCTACAAATTGGAGGTTCCAATGTCCCCCCTCCTTGGAATTCAGGTGCCAGTCCCGAGTCCAGGTTGTCACCTGTATTTCTGACCAACTGGCTACAGAATGGAAGTTGCCATGACCCTCTCCTTCCTTGGGTTGGATTAATTTGCTAATGTGGCTCACAGAACTCAGAGAAACATTTTATTTACTAGATCACCAGTTTACTCTAAAAGGCTACAACTCAAGAAGAGCCAGATGGTAGAGATGCATAAGGCAAGGTGTGGGGAAAGGACGTGGAGCTTCCATGCCCTCTTTGGGCTCACCACTGTCCCCACAACCCCACATGTTCACCAACCTGGAAGCTCTCCGAACACCGTCCTTTTGGGTGTTTATGGAGGCTTCATTACATAGGCACGATGGATTAAATCATGGGCCATTGGTGATTGATCCAAACTCCAGTCCCCTCCCTTCCCCTGGGGTTGAGGGGGATGAGACTGAAAGTTCCTACCCTCTAATCGCACGGTTAGTACCTTTGGCAACCAGTCCCCATCCTTGGGTTACCTAAGGGTTTTCTAAAAGTCACCTCAGGAACATCACAAAAGACAGCTCTATTGCCCTTATCACAGGAAATTCCAAGGGTTTTAGGAACTCTGTGCCAGGAACCCTTCGGAGAACGAATATCTATTTCTTATTATAAATCACATTATCATAGCAGCCATGCTCACCGCAAAGTCTGGGCTCCCTAGTGCCCTAGAAACTCTGCCTCAGCTGAGGCACGCCTTGTGTGTGGTGTGGGGGGAACATAGAAAGTTCCATATGGAATTTAGAACTGCTGCTTCTCTCTCCTCTTTTTTTCTCTGGTCAGACACCCACCTCTTCCCTGCCCAGTGAGTCTTCGATGTGGCCCCTTGGAGAGCTGGGGCTTGGAAACTACCTGGTACGCAGTGACGCTTGCCCTTGGTAAATGAAATGAAGTTGTCACCTTAAGAGACAGTGCAACCTTGAAGCAGGGATAATGAAACCGAGCAGAATCCTGTGGGGCCTTCCTGGGTACAGAAGCCCTTCTGTGTCCCCTGTTTCTTGTTTGTAGAGAAAAGAGTTTAGTCTCCTAGGCCTTGCCTGAGTTCCAAAGGGCAGACTCAAGCAGTTACTAATTAGGGAAGTGGGAGAACTCAGAAACAAAGGAAAAGCAGTTAAGCAAGAAAAGTAATGACAACAGTTCAGCAGTAAAACAGAGTCCTAGTTCCTCCTCTAGGGATATACATAACAGTCTGACACATATCTTTGAGTTGTTCTGCAGAAACTAAGACCCCACCCAGATGGAGGAGGGTGACTGCATGCTGACCACAAGCACGTAGATCCCAGACTGGTTGGAACCAGAAGGTTGATGATTAAGATTCCTGAAACACCACCCTGTTACCTCACCACCAACCAATCAGAAGAAACTCCACAAGCTGCAACCCTCACCCCAAATGTTACCTTTAAAAACCCTTCCCTGGAAGCCATTGGGGAGTTCCGGTCTTTTGAGCATGAGCTGCCCATTCTCCTTGCTTGGTGCCCTGCAATAAATGCTGCACTTTCCTTCACCACAACCCAGTACCAGTAGATTGGTTTTGCTGCAAGGTAGGCGAGTGGACCCAAGTTTAGTTCAGTAACAACAAAACAATGGCACCAGTGTCTGTGAAAAAGGGTCCCCAAGGCACGAGCCAGAGGGATCCCTTCTGTCTGGAATCAGAAACAGCAACGTAGAGGAAGTAGCATTCGCACTGAAGACACACAGGGACAGGGGCAGGGAGTTCTGGGAGCTAATAGCAGGAACAGAGGTGGAGTGGGGAAGGGATTTGCAGAGCCCCAGGAAGGAGCTGTCCCAGGTGACCTCCTCTGTGTCTGGTCACAGAGGGAGCCCTCTGAGCCCATCTCCAATCCTGGCCTTGCACACTCAAAGCCCTGGCCACGCTCCACCATGGCAGCAGGAACCATTTGAAAGCCAGCTGCCCAGACAGGCGAGTGGTGGGGCTGGGGGCCAGGAGGAGGGGAGCACCCCAGGCAGCCATCCCCATTTGGCCTGGGGCTGGTCTTTCTTTTGGGGTGGGGGGGATGGGGGATGCCATGGAAGTCTGCAGGAAGGAGATACTCAATACAGTGACTATAGGACTGGAAGTGTGCTTGCTGTCCGTACTTGCTTCCTTTCCCCTCCCCTTCCCCGGTGGGATGGAAAGTCAGCCATGAGTCAAAAGCTTTCCAGTTGACCCAGCAATTGTTGCAAGTTGTCACCATGGAATACCTGACACAGGTGAGCTCATTACAGTGTAGTTTATAATAACGAAAAATTGCAAGTGACCTAAATGAACCTTAGGAGGTATATTTAATAAATGATAGTGTTTTCATACAACAGAACACCGGGCGGCCATTTAAAAACTCAATGTTGATCTATTTTTATTTTGGAAAACACGATCCGTTGTTAAGTGAATAAAGCAGTTTTTGAATTAATTCATATAGCACATCCTAATTTTGTTTAAAGATATCTGTTTATATGTAGACATTTGCAGAGGTGAAATTTGATGAGATGTACACTACCCTGTGGTAACGATGGCAATCTCTGGGTGGGTAGAACTTTGGATGATTTTAGTTTTCATTATGTTGCTCATCTATGTTGTTGGTTTGTGGGGTTTTTTAAAAATATAGTTAGCACAATGCCACTTACGTCATTTTATTTACTTTTTAAAGTTGTAAATACTTTTTATTGAACTATAGTTGATTTACAGTGTTGTGGATTTTTTTGGATTTCTTTTTTTGGCTGCATTGGGTCTTCATTGCTGTGCGCGGGCTTTCTCTAGTTCCAGCGGTGAGCAGGGGCTACTCTTCGTTGCGGTGCACGGGCTTCTCATTGTGGTGGCTTCTCTTGTTGCGGAGCACGGGCTCTAGGCATGCAGGCTTCAGTACTTACAGCACGTGGGCTCAGTAGTTGTGGTTCGTGGGCTTCTGTAGTTGTGGCTCACGGGCTCTAGAGTGCAGGCTCAGTAGTTGTGGCACACGGGCTTAGTTGCTCCGTGGCATGTGTAATCTTCCCAGACCGGGGCTCGAGCCCATGTCCCCTGCATTGGCAGGTGGATTCTTAACCACTGCGCTACCAGGGAAGTCCTACGATGTTGTGTTTGATTCAGGTGTACAGCTAAGTGATTCCATTATATCTATATATCTATATATATTCGTTTTTAGATTCTTTTCCATTATATGTTATTGCAAGATATGGACTATAGTTCCCTGTGCTATATAGTAGGTCTTTGTTAGTTATCTATTTTATATATACTAGTGTGTATATTTTAATCCCAACCTCCTAATTTATCCCTCCCCCCTCCCTTTCCCCTTTGGTAACCATAAATTTGTTTTCTATGTCTGTGAGTCTGCTTCTGTTTTGTAAATAAGTTCGTTTGTATTATTTGTTAGATTCCACATATCAACAGCATCATATGATATTTGTCTTTCTCTGTATGACTTCCTTCACTCAGTATGATAATCTCTAGGTCCATCCACGTTGCTGAAAGTGGCATTTCATTCTTTTTTATGGCTGAGTAGTATTCCATTGTGTAGGTATACCACATCTTCTTTATCCATTCGTATGCTGATGGACATTTAGGTTACTTCCACATCTTGGCTATTGTGAATAATGCTGCAGTGAATGTTGGGGTGCATGTATCTTTTACAACTTCTGTGATTTTAAAGGGCAAGGGTTTCTTTACCTGTACTTCCTCACTTGTAGCGGTATCTTGCACCTCCTATCTAGGCCGCGTGAGCTCCCCAGGGAGAAGCGTCCACAACGGGGGACACTGAGAGTCCTGGATTGATGGGGTGTGTGGTCAGGACGGCCCACAGAGCTGTGAGACAGAATCCCAGCTCTCGTGAAGGAGGGTCAGGGTGGTCACTGTTGTCTGAGAGGCAGGACCAGGCCATAAACTCAGAGGGAGGCCCAAGGGCAGAAGGCAGAGTCTGGAAGGAAGGGCAGGGCAGGGGGCTCAGGGCTGTGGCCAGTCGCGAGGGCCAGAGAACTCCATCGTGCCCAGGTCACGCTGGGGCGCTGGGGCCTTAAAGCAGCCACACAGGCCCCGAACAAAGAGCTGCTCGGTACTCTTTGAGCTTGGCACCGTCCTTCGCTCCACGGTGAGAAAGAAGGAGTTAACATCTGGAATCTTCCGACGGAAGCCGCTCTCAGAGCGCACGAAGCCACATTTGTGAAAAATGGGCTCAATTTCATATTTGGAGAGCAATGAAATTGAAATCATTTCAAATTTTAAATGCCCAACATATTGAGACCCACCCTCTGATAGATCTTCCAAATGAGTTTGCAAGCTCTCCATGCCCAGTTCCAGGAGGGGATTCACTTCCTTGCCAAAAATGTTCCTCTCCTTGAGTTGGAAGACAAGAGGCTCCGGGCTGGCAGGTCTCCCTGAGCCTGTGAGCCCTCGGTGAGTTGCCGAGCGAGCGCCTTCTGCACGGGGCTGGAGGAAGAGTTTTCCTTCCTCTCGGGTAATGAATTTGATCGAATGGGACTGTCTGAATGTCCAGATAGCGTGGTGATAGGCACCCCATAAACACAGAGATAAACAGGTAGAGAGAGATGGAGGCAAGCATAATTTGCTTCTAAGTGCCTTCTTACTGGTATAAAAAAAGCAAGAAAATAAAGTGGCTGGAGGCGCTTGCAATACTAATGTAAGGAGGAAATTAAGTGCTAATTACAGCATTAAGGATAAATGAAGAGGATGTACGTGGAGGGGGCAGGGGTGGCAGAGGTTGCGGCTACCCAACCATGGCCCCGAGCTGCACCCCAAGGTCATCTGCAGTCAGTTCCCACATCACCTCCACTTCCTGCGACTCTACCAAAAGACATTCTCTAGCTCAGCGGGCATGCATGGCTTGGGCTGGGAAGTGGGAGCAGCCTGGGTGAATGGCCCCGGGGTACAGGAGTGACCCTCAACCAATGAGAAATGGGAATTGAAGAACAAATACCCCCAGCTTCCTGGCCTCTCAGTGGAAGGCTGATTCTGGGTGTCTTCCGTGTAGTTCCCCCCTCCTCCCCCGCAAGGGGCACCCCGGCAGCATTGCATCCCAGTTGCGCACAGGACAGTCCACCCATTAACAGACCTCAATTGGCTTTCCCCACTTCCTTTCTCACTTTCTCACCCAGTCACTGTGCTTCCCGTGATCACCTCCCAACTCCCAACTCGCACCTTGTCTCAGGGCCCATCTGCTTTGAGGACAACTCAAATCAAGACAGGAGGTTCGGCACCAGCTGACCAGTGAACTGGTCAGAAGTCCAACCTGACGCTCGCACACAGCGTCAGCAATGGCGCGGGGCCCGCTCTCAGAAAGACCCCATGCTCAGCCGATGCCGTCTTGAAATTCTTAATCATTTTATCTTTAAACCTGTGTTTCGGGCTTCCCTGGAGGCGCAATGGTTGAGAGTCCGCCTGCCAATACAGGGGACAGGGGTTCGAGCCCTGGTCCGGGAAGATCCCACATGCCGCGGAGCAACTAAGCCCGTGCGCCACAACTACTGAGCCTGCGCTCTAGAGCCCACGAGCCACAACTACTGAAGCCCGCGCGCCTAGAGCCCGTGCTCCGCAACAAGAGAAGCCACCGCACCACAACAAAGAGTAGCCCCCGCTCTCCGCAACTAGAGAAAGCCTGCACGCAGCAACGAAGACCCAACGCAGCCAAAAATAAATAAATTTATTAAAAAAAAAAACCCTGTGTTTCATAAGTGACATCTGATGGGACACTGGAGCATGCATGCGAGCAGCACAGATAACACTGGCTGGCAGCTCTGGGTCTGCAGACAGCCCAACCCAAGCGATTCCCTCGTGACCCGGGGTGCTCATGCACACCTCCGGGCAGTCCAGGTCACCGCAGAGCCCCAGGGTCCAGATTGATGGTGCTGCTGGTGGTGGCTGCAGCAGAAGCAGCAGCTGTGGCAGAGCAGAGAGGAGGGGCTCCGTGTGGGGTTAGCCCTGGGACCTGCGGTGGGAGGGCAGCTTGCCTGTCAATGCCTGGACCCCATCCCTGCGGCATCTGTACAAACATTAACTCTCCAGTCTGAGCCCCTGGACAGGAGCTGCCCAAGCTCAGACAGTACACTTTGTCAGTAAATTTTTTTTAAATAAATTTTTTAAAATAAATTTATTTATTTTTGACTACGTTGGGTCTTTGTTGCTGCACGTGGGTTTCTCTAGTTGCTGCGAGTGGGGGCTGCTCTTCGTTGCAGTGCGAGGGCTTCTCATTGCAGTGGCTTCTTTTGTTGCGGAGCACGGGCTCTAGGCATACGGGCTTCAGTAGTTGCGGCACGCGAGCTCAGTAGTTGTGGCTCACGGGCTCTAGAGCGCAGGCTCAGTAGTTGTGGCGCACGGGCTCAGTTGCTCCGCGGCATGTGGGATCTTCCCGGACCAGGGATCGAACCCGTGACTCCTGCATTGGCAGACGGATTCTTAACCACTGCACCACCAGGGAAGTCCTGTCAGTAAATTATTAAAAAATAAAAGTATACACATGGATGTTGCAGTAAAGCATATCAGTGAGCTGTTAGAGTTTTTCAAAGAGTTTAGAATCCCAAGGTTTGAAAACCACTGCAACATTGCATGACAAATACCCACAGGCTCAGAAACAGAAACTAAGTTTAAAGATCATCAAATTCAACACAAAAGAACACGATTTTCATAGGAAACTTTGGATGAACCAATTATTAACAAAAAGGACAATTTTTAAATTGTTTTCCTTGTAATTGAAGATACAGTAATAGAATACATAAAGAGGCATTTTGAATTATATATAAATCATGAAGCCACTGTCAGTTTCTTCTGTAACCTGTACAAGTTACAGGAAATGTCAGACAAAATATTAAAGTGCCTTGTATACATTTCCATTTAAAATTAAATTCAGACTTACGTGAAACTGATTTGTATAGCAATTTTTTTAGAAACTCTTTTAGTAAAAAAAAGCTCCATCAGAATCATCGGCTCCAAATATACTGAAATTTTTAAATTTCAAAATATATTTTGAAACAATTGATTAGATATGTATCCCAATATTGTCGCAGCCTATGAAAATACTCTTAACAGTTCTTGTAACAGTTGCATCAGCAGAAAGATCCTTTTCAAAATTCAAAATTACCGAAGTTACCTGCAATTTCGCATTTGCCGAGAGTGACTGGTGTTGCTTTCAATTTGTATTGACTGAAAATGAAGTTGCTAAAAGTATAAATTTTGATGACCTAATAAATGAATTTTCAGAAAAGTGAGTCAGAAAAATATGATCAGTCAAGATATCACATTAGTAAAGTATTATTTATTGTACCACATAATGTTATGACACCGAAAATATTACTGTTTGCAGTTTATACGTTTATATTGTTATTCGTGTATCACTGTTACTCCTATTGTGTTTTATAAATCATAAAACATTTCTAAAGGAAAAAGCTGTATATTTTTGTAACTTTAACAGTACTTTTTCCCTGCCTTTGGAACAAGGGCCCTGCGTTTTCGTTTTGCGTGGAGCCTCACGGGTTACGTAGGCAGCCCTGCCTGCCTAGTTTGTTTAGGCCTCCAGGCCTGACACTGACTTTTTTGTTTTTCTGGTTGTGCCGGGTCTTAGTTGCGGCAGGCGGGCTCGTTAGTTGCGGCTCGCGGGCTCCTTAGTTGCAGTACACAGGCTCCTTAGTTGTGGCATGCGAACTCTTAGTTGTGGCGTGCATGTGGGATCTAGTTCCCTGACCAGGGATCGAACCTGGGCCCCCTGCATTGGGAGCACGGAGTCTTAACCACTGTGCCACCAGGGAAATCCCTGACACTGACCTTCTCTCTTTTTTTTTTCCTGTTCTGAAATTTTAAAAAAATTTCTTTTAAATTGAAGTATAGTTTATGTACAATATTATATAAGCTACAGGTGTACAATACAGTGATTTACAATTTTTAAAGGTTCTATTCCATTTATAGCTATTATAAAATATTGGCTCTATTCCCTGTGTTGTACAGTATATCCTTATAGCTTATTTTATACATAATAGTTTGTTCCTCTTAATCCCCTACCCCCTATCTTGCCCCTCCCCACTTCTCTCTCCCCATTGGTAACCAGTAGTTTGTTCTCTATATCTGTGAGTCTCTTTTTTGTTATATTCACTAGTTTGTTGTATTTTTTAGATTCCACATATGAGTGATATCGTACAGTATTTGT
The DNA here is from genome assembly GCF_951394435.1 of Stenella coeruleoalba. NCBI lineage: Eukaryota > Metazoa > Chordata > Mammalia > Artiodactyla > Delphinidae > Stenella > Stenella coeruleoalba. The sequence continues at coordinate 31,095,839 of NC_137152.1, forward strand.
CTTTCTCCGTCTGACTTATTTCACTTTGTATAATGCCCTCCAAGTCCACCCATGTTACCGCAAATGGCAGTATTTCATTCTTTTTTACAGATGAGTAGTATTCATTGTATATACGTACCATTCATCTGTCGATGGACATTTAGGTTGCTTCCATGTCTTGGCTATTGTAAATAGTGCTACAGTGAACATTGGGGTGCATGTATCTTTTTGAATTATGGTTTTCTCCAGATGTATGCCCAGGAGTGGGATTGCTGGATCACATGGTAACTCTATTTTTAGTTTTTTGAGGATCCTCCATACTGTTTTCTACAGTAGCTGCACCAATTTACATTCCCACCAACAGTGTACGAGGGCTCCCTTTGCTCCACATCCTGACTTTCTCTCTTCTTAATCCAGCTGCGTCATGAGGTTGGCATTAGTCATAACAAGAGGTAAACGGTAAGGACTGCAGAGAAAGGAGTTCTTGGACCTGAGACCTTCCTGAACCTCTGTTTCACAAACTAGGTCTTTGTCATTCAGTCTTTGGCTGCAGGCTTCCCTTGGAAAGGAGCATAACCTTGGGCAAGGAAGTTCACTGTACCTGAGGATAATGCCCACGAAAGGACGTGGCTGTGAGCCATCAGTCATGGGGGCTGGGTAGGTTGGTCCTAAAGGGGGATCTGGGTAGAACAGGACAGTATTCCCCTCAGTCCGCCCCTTGCGTTTCATTCACTTGCTTCTTATAATGAGTTGACTCCCCTTGAGAAGAGCTTGTCCAGCATTCTGGGGTCTTACTTTCTGGGAAACTTAAAAGAAAAGGGTTAGTAGGAGAACTATAGCCCCTGCTGCTGCTGCAGTTGATTTTGAAGCCATAGTTAATGATACTTCTCCTCCACCACCAGCGTTTAGAGATTCCCCTCAGCTAACACCCCTGTCGTCTAGTTGCCTTTCCTGGTCGGGTGATCAAGACCCTCATCACTAGAAGGTCTGAACCCTGGGTTACCATGGCCTTCTTAGGCTGTGACTGCTGTACTTGTCCATGTACCATTAACCCTGGACATTAAGGGCACCAAGAGATTCCTCAGGGGATGACTTGGGAGCCAGATTCCTCACTGTCCTCGTTGTGTAGCAGCAGCTCTATCTCCTCCTAATGATCAGGGGTCCATTACCACTGCCAGGATGGCGATGCCTTTCTTTGCCTACTAGTCACTTGGCGTAAGGAGCCCAGAGATTGGGAGACCATTGAATCTTAAAGTATAATGAAAACCATACTGTGCCCCGAGGTAAGCATTTCTCTTCTGAGAACCAGACCTGTAGATCTATTATGGGGACTGCACAAGTTCCCCACGTGGGTCAATGGGATCGATAGGAATCGGGACACTGCTCCTTCTGTCTCTTGGTTCCTGGATCTATGTATCCTAACTATTGGGGCTACAGCAGCAAAGCGATAATCATTGTGGATTTAGAGTATGGACAATGTCCCGAAGGATGGCATCCCACCCATACAGAATATTTTCTCCAAACTGGGGCATCAGCTCCACCATTCACAGGCCATTCCTCTGCCTTATGGTGCCAGCAGCTTCTGAGTGATGCAGTGTATGATAGAACCAGAGCATCCTGTGGTTAACGTGGGTTATGTGCCCACTGTCATGCCTCATGTGCCGTAAAGAGGGTCCCCCTGTCTGAGGTGATGGTGCGTGAGGTGGCATGTTAGTGAATCCAGGGCTCCGGAAGCCCACAGGTGAGGTGCTTGCTGAGCCCCTATAGTCAGGAAAGGTAAGCTCATCCCACAAATACCTGCTGATCCCAGTCAAGTTGAATCATTGCCCTTTCCAGGGTGGAAGTCAACTTGCTACCGAGTGGTCAGCGGGCCTCTTTGAGGAATGGCGGCATATTGGGAGTTCAGCATTGCTCTCTGTTAAAGGACAGGTTGGACATTCAACAGTGCCAGTAGCCAAGTCAGCCTTAATGAGAGACAGCGATTGGGTCCATAAATAACCTCCGTCCCTGCTGCCGCAACTACTTCATTCACACACCTGTTATGCCATCGTGCCGGCATTGGGGTGGCCAGTGACAGAGGACGGCTGATGTCACCTGGCAGAATCATTCTTTCTACCTGGTTGTTTAGCGCCTCTTCTGTGGTTGGTGCTCTCTGGTGCATATTTATGTGTGACACAGATATCTTCATATTTTGTGCATGCCCCCATAGGTCCCTCCCTCCACAGGGCTCTTCCCCAGATTCGTTTGTCCCTGATCTTCTAATCTTTCTCCTTTCTGGACCCTGACCAACCAGCCCAGCCATTTGCCACTGCCCATGAGTCTATATATTTTCTTACTTCAGGCTACGTCTCTTTCTGCCCAAGGTGAATTAGCAGGTGCCTCAGCTAGATCTCTGCCCATCGAGAGGATTTCTCCTCACTTCTGTCTTCAGGGCCACCCCTGACTGAGGCTATAACGTGGCAGCCCCCCATTTGGGGCTTACAACCATCTACCAAGTTGATCCATGTGTGATCCAACCTCAGCCCTGTCCATTATCTATCAGCTGGTCATAAGGGACCCCTACGTGTCGCCCCGTGAGGTCAGCTGAAGGGAAGATGCTGGTGCAACAGTGGTGGATGACCTGGCCTCTAGATCACCTGTTCGTGCACCTTACTTGTGCTCTCTGCTCCTGCTTGTATCCAACCCAGCCTCGGCTCATAATGGGTGGTTATGGTCACATGTTCACTTGATATCCCATATTTAGATGCTCCAGCTCCATCAGGGCCCAGTAGCATGCAGGGAGCTGCTCTCTGAGTGGCGTGGCATGGCCTTGCTCCAGAAGCCGGCTCTAGGCATCTGCATTGGTGATCTTCTGTCGGGGCTGGCCATAAACTCTATCCAGCATCTTTCCCCACTATACTTATCTCAAGTATCAGGCCTTATAGTCTAAGAAAGAGGGCTGCTGGTACCTCACCCTGAACTTACTGCAGAGTTCCTTCCTGCTCTGGGTCCCACACAAAGCTGGCAGCCTTCTCTATCACTCAGTTGATGGATATCTCCTGAGGAGGCTTAACAAACCTGGCGCTCCTTTCTTAGTGGTGGGACATGTGAAATGCCGTAAGTTTGTCTTTGACTTTGCAGGGGATGTCCCAGCATGCCCCAGCTCACTGGGTCCCTCAAACGTTCACTGGTGTGGTAGGGCCCTAATTTTCATAGAGTTTATCTTTCACTTTCTGGAGCTCATGTGTCTTATCAAGACCTCCAGCATACCACTTCTTGCCCATCTGGTAAGATTAACATGACGCCAGCAACATGGTGCACCCGTGTGATGTTTTGCAGAATGTCCAGATGGTCCAGGGCCCTTCACGTTATGAGAGATGTTGGGAAAGTTAACATAGCCCTGAAGCAAGACCATCCATGTCTACTGTTGTCCATCGCACACAAATGCAAACTATTAGAGATGGAAAAGAATATATTTGCGAGATCCATGGCCACACACATGTGCCAGAAATAGAGACTGAGCAAAGCAGCTGCAATTGGGGCTGCGGCTTGATCGCGTGATCTACTCTCATTCGCCACGATGCATCCAGTTCTTTTAGGGGCCAGACTGGTGAATTAAATGGGGCGAGTTGGGGACTCCCCACCCTGCATTCTTTAAATCATTGACGGTGGCCCTAATCTCTGCCATCCCCCTAGGATGTGCTATTGCTTGTGATTTACTATTTGGCTTGGTGTGTGAGGGGGCATTTCAGAGTCTTCCATCTTCTTACTGCGGTAGCCCTTACTCCACAGGCCAAGAAACCAATATGGATGGGGGTCCTGCTAACCACTGAGTATATCCGTTCCAATTAGACACTCAGCGACCAGAGAAATGACCACTGGGTAGGTTCATGGACCCAGTGGAACCACCATCGGGCAGACCTGGGCCGGAGCTCCATTTATTCCCTGGCCCCCATGTTCTTCCCATGCTAACAGGGGGCCCATGGTGGTGTCTTATGTCCCTGGTATCGAAGTTTATACCCCGAATCCTTAAAAAGTCTGTGTAGTCTCATTTTTCTAAGGCTCTGTTACCCAAGTAAACGGCCACAGGACTCTTCAGAAAAGGAATGCGCCTCAACCAGTGAGAGGTGGAAATTGCTGGAGAAGTCCCCCAGCTTCTTTGCTCACGGGGGACAACAGTTCTGCTCCACCTCATCTCACAAAGAGTCCCCAGTGCCCTCGCACCCAGTTGCTCACAGAGGTCACCCGCTGTGGAGCTCACCCTTGGTTGGCCTGCCTTCCTGCCCTGTCTCACTTCTCCAGGCCGTCACTCTGCTTCTTGGGACCTCCTCCCAAGGGAACAGCTTGCACCTGCATCCTTGTCTCGGGATCTGCTCGTCCGGGACCCACACTAAGACAACAGTGCAGAAATAAAGCAACCTGAGAGGTCACCCATCTCCTCTTGACCTTTAGGTACTTCCGGTCTGTTTGCCCAGTTCTGCAGAAAAGGTTCCATCAGCTTCTACAGTAACCCAGTTTAATTTTCAGTTCTCATTGTCAGCCCTTGCTTTTTCTTCTCAACCCTCAATCCCTCCCGCTAGAATTTAAAACCACTTCATCATCTTCTGATTTTTTTTTCCCTTTTTCTGAGAGATGGAGAATAGCTGACCACCGACTTTGGTGTAACAGCCCCTTATATACTTGAGTGTGGGTATTCGTCTTTGCTTCTCCAGGCTTAATAATCCAAGTTCTTTGAAAGAGTGCCCATCGGTCCCGTTTGCCAGGCTTTTAATCATCTTTGCAGCTGTAAGCTGTCACCCCCAGCTGCTCACCATAGACCAGCCTGCAGGCTTCTGGAGACCACCAGATGCGTGTTTTAACCTGGAGAAGTTCACAGGAGGGGAGGTACCCCAGCTGCTGTAAATCACCTTCTCCCTCACCTCCTCCCCAAAGCCAGAGAACAAGCCCCAGCTTGCTGTTGAAGGCCATAAAACTTTTCTTTAAACGGCCCCTTTGTTGGGCATGTTCATTGTAGCTAGCGTGCAAGTCCACTGAGGGCCCATAAAACTTCCCCAGGCTTTGTGCAGGTGACCCCACGTGCCTGCGCCTTAGCAACCCCACCCTTAAGCCCACAATGAAACTGCTGCTGGGTTCACCCAGAGACACACGGGACTCAATTTACCTTGTGATTTGTTTGTTAGCTTTACAAATGGCTTTTGAGGCCAGACAACCCCTCCTCACCCCGATGACTTGAGAGATGGAAGCCCAGGGACGTCCCAGGGAACTGTCGGGGCTCTCGCGTCTCCATGGAGATTTCAAAACAATTACCCTCAGGGAGAAACTGTGGCTGCCCGTGAAGGATGAGGCAGCCTTCGGATGCAGCTGGGCTCTCCTGTCTCCGGTGGGCAAAGGTATTTCGCCTCTTACCCTCACCAGCATGGTCCAAGGCCCGATTCCTTGGAAGCCCCAAGGCCGTCACCTGCTCCCTGACGATGAATCCACTCCAGCGATCCCACCAGCCTTGGCAAGTGAAGTCCAAGAAAAGCCCATCAGCTGGGGGATGACATTGACCTCATACATAGCTTAGCGGTTAAGAGCACAGGGCTTCAAACAACCCAAATGTCCATTCGCAGTGGAATGGATATTTGTACAGTGGAATATAAAAGAATAAAGCGTGAGAGTAGTTCTTAAAAGTTCTCATCACGAGAAAACAAATTTTTGTAACTGTGTAGTGACAGATGTTGTCTGGATTTTATTGAGGTGATCACTTTGCAATATATCCAAATGTCAAATCATTATGCTGTACCCCTGAAACTAACATAATGTTATATAGCAATTATACCTCAATTTAAAAAATCAAAATACATTTTTAAGAAAAGAACAAAGCATGAATGTACACAGCTACGTGGATGAATCACAGACGTCCTGCAGAGTGAAAAAAGCCAGACATATGAGTAAATACTACATGTTTCTATTTACATGACGCTTAAAGAGAGGCAAAGCTGAATCTACGGTAGTAAAAGTCGCAATAGCAGTTACCTCTGGGAGGCAAAGGGGGGTGGAATTAACTGGAAAGGGACATAGGAGAGCTCTCTGGGGGGTGATAAAAGTGTTCCAGGTCTTGGTCTGAGTGCTGGTCACGTAGGTATATACACATATAAAAAAGAAATTGAGCACTTAAGATCTGTGCTCTTTCCTGCATGTAAATTATACATCAGGATACTACTGGGGAAAAAGCCCCAATTTCTAACCTACATAACTATGAGCTAATAAATGGCTGTTTCAGGCTGCTAAATTTGCGGTCATCTGTCATAGAGCCATAGAAAACGAATACACCTCGGTTGTAACATTGGCCCTGCTTCCAGTTTACTGGGTGACCAAGGGTATGTCACTTACCCTCTCTGAGCTTCAGCTTCCACAGTCACTGACAACAATAACTCATCGCCTGCCTGCAGGATTCAAATGAAAATCAAATGACTTAACGTACGTGAAAGCATTTGCAAAGTTATTAAGCGGCTTATAAATGGAAAGTTTATTATTGTCACGTTCACAATAAACCCCCAACTTTGACCACAGGAAATGGTTTAGAATCAACCAACCCAGGGCTGATAAGCCCCTATTTTGTTACAGGCCCTCAGCCGTCATGTCAGCTGGACATGGGCCTGTTTAGTGTTGCATCTGGTGAGCTTGGAGAATAAATGATGTCAAATTCACTCCCGAACGCTGCCACCCGGATGTCATTTTGTCTCTGCTCGGATTTGATTTAGGCAGATGCCTTCATGTTTATTTACTAGTTTCTTTACCTTCCCAAAGTAAAATACATAGGGATTTAATTTTCACTTGCTAGAAACTTCTAGAACTTCTGAAACCCTGCAGCTCTCCCTCTGACAGGAAAATATTGCCCTGTCATATGACTCTGAGTTAGCCCCAAATCCTGTGGCTGTGGCCTTCTTAAAATATTATTATCACTGTATCTTTGTTTACAAGTTAAAATCTTTAATGGACTAAAATATCTTCCACTTACAGTGATCGAATTAGAGCATAATACTTCATCCATGAATCCGTTCTTTTTTCTTTAAATTTTTTTCATTTCTCCTCCTGCCTTTTCCACACGTGTGCCTCACCCTCCCCGCGTGCTCCCAATAGAGTTACAGTGTACTTCTGATTGGATCACTATTCAGTGTTTATCTTATTAAATGTCTCAATGTTTGGTAAATATTTTAGACCGCTGATCCATGTAGTGAATTATGGTTATTCCTTTTTTTTCTTGCACAATCCTTCCCCTGGAGCTAATAGTCATCTGGCTTTTGGGTTTCTTAGTTTTCTACATATTTATCAGTAATGCAACTGTAAACTTTGCCGGATGTCTGAATCGGCTCTGAAGATATTCAGACACATCTAGGATTCGATCGATTTCATTGGCAAATCTCTCTCCTGGAGCCTTCTGATCTGCCCCGATCTGGATGGGCTGCCCTCTAGGCCCGGTACATAAATGATTTTTAGTGTTATTTTTAGTGTTTTACTGAGCGCTTATTATGTGCCAGGCACTATGATATTTGAAGCACACAACAGTCTTATGAGGTTCATATTTGTACGCCCAGGACACTAGGTGTTAAAGAGGTTAAATAACCCCATTAAAAGATGGGCTAATAAGTGGAAGAATCTGGATTTTAGCCCCATGATTCTTTAACTCCACAGCCCTAGGTTGGTTGATTCTAAATCATTTCCTGCGGTCAAAGTTGGGGGTTTATTTTGAACATGACAATAATAAACTTTCCACTTATAAGCCACTTTATAACTTTGCAAATGCTTTCACGTACGTTAAGTCATTTGATTTTCATTTGAATCCTGCAGACAGGAGATGAGTTATTGTTGTCAGTGACTGTGGAAGCTGAAGCTCAGAGAGGGTAAGTGACATACCCTTGGTCACCCAGTAAACTGGAAGCAGGGCCAATGTTAGAACCGAGGTGTATTAGTTTTCTATGGCTCTATGACAGAGGACCGCAAATTTAGCAGCCTGAAACAACAGCCATTTATTAGCTCATAGTTCTATAGGTTAGAAGTCGGGGCCTGGCACGGCTGGATTCCAGCTCAGGTTCTCACAAGGCTAAAATCAAGGTGTCGGCCAGAGCTGGAATCTTGCCTGAAGCTCAGGGTTGCCTTTCAGGTTCATTCAGGTTGCTGGCAGGACTCAGTTCCTTGCAGTTGTAGGACTGAGGTACCTGTGTTTTTGCTGGCTGTTGGCCAGGGGTTACTCTCAGCTCCTAGAGACTGCTTTCAGCTCCTGGCAATGGAATGGAAAATCTCCCTGATACCAAGTGTCTCTCAGGTGTTGTATCCTTCTCAGTACCAGGAGCCCAGTTCCTTTTTAAGGACTCACCTGTTTAGGTCAGGCCCACCTGGGATAATCTCCCCCCAAACACACACTTTTTTTTTTGCAATTTAAGCAAATTTTCTTAACTTATAGTGTTTAGTATTTATTTTGTTTCCTTGCTTTGGTTTTCTTCTTCAGGACTCCCATTACCTTTATTTTGTATCTTTTTGCCAATCTGAAATTCTGCCATATTCTCTCAAATCCTTATCTTCTTCGTTACTTTGTTTTTAAAATAAATTATTTATTTTTGGCTGCGTTGGGTCTTCGTTGCTGCGTGTGGGCTTTCTGTAGTTGTGGCTAGTGGGGGAAACTTTGCTGCAGTGCGCGGGCTTCTCATTGCAGTGGCTTCTCTTGTTGCAGAGCACAGGCTCTAGGCGCATGGGCTTCAGTAGTTGTGGCACGTGGGCTCAGTAGTTGTGGCGCACGGGCTTAGTTGCTCCGCAGCATGTGGGATCTTCCCGGATCAGGGCTCAAACCCGTGTCCCCTGCATTGGCAGGAGGAATCTTAACCACTGTGCCACCAGGGAAGCCCTGTATTATTTTTTAGATTCCACATATAAGTGATACCATATGGTATTTGCCTTTCTCTGTCTGACTTATTTCAATGTGCGTAATATTCTCTAGGTCCCTCCACATTGCTACAAATGGCAATATTTCATTCTTTTTTATGGCTGAGTAATATTCCATTTTACATTTATACCACATCTTCTTAAGCCAGTCGTCTGTTGATGGGCACTTGGGTTGTTTCCACGTCTTGGCTGTTGTAAATAGTGCTGCTATGAACATTGGATTGAATGTATCTTTTCGAATTAGAGTTTTCATCTTTTCTGGATATATACCCAAGAATGGGATTGCTGGATCACATGGTAGCTTTATTTTTAGTTTTTCAAGGAACCTCCATACTGTTCTCCACAGTGACTGTGCCAATTTATATTCCCATCAACAGTGTAGGAGGGTTCCCTTTTCTCCACACCCTCTCCAGCAGTTATCAATGTTATTTGTAGAGTTTTTGATGATGGCCATCCTGACAGGTGTGAGGTGATACCTCATTGTGGTTTTGATTTGCATTTCTCTAATAATTAGTGATGTTGAGCATCTTTTCATGTGCTTGTTGGCCATCTGTGTGTCATCTTTGGAGAAACGTGTATTTAGGTTTTCTGCCCATTTATTAATTGGGTTGTTTGTTTTTTTGATATTGAGTTGTATGAGCTGTTTGTATATATTTGTCAGTTGCATCATTTGCAAATATTTTCTCCCATTCCATAGATTGCCTTTTCATTTTGTTGATGGTTCCCTTTTCTGTGCAAAAGCTTTTAAATTTAATTAGGTCCCATTTGTTTATTTTTGCTTTTATTTTTTTTTGCCATGGGAGACTGATCTAAGAAAATATTGCTATGATTTATGTCAGAGAATGTTTTGCCTATGTTCTAGTCTGGGAGTTTTATGGGGTCATGTCTTATACTTAGGTCTTTAAACCATTTCGAGTTTATTTTTGTATATGGTTTGAGGGAGTGTTCTCATTTCATTGATTTACATGTAGCTGTCCAGCTTTCCCAACACCACTTGCTGAAGAGACTGTCTTTTCTCCATTGTATATTCTTGCCTCCTTTGTCATAGATTAAGTGACTGTAGGTGTATGGGTTTATTTCTGGGCTCTCTATTCTGTACCATTGATCTATATGTCTGTTTTTGTGCCAACACCATACTGTTTTGATTACTGTAGCTTTGTGTAGTATTGTCTGAAGTCTGGAAGGGTTATGCCTCCATCTTTGTTCTTTTTTCTCAGGATTGTTTCAGCAATTCTGGGTCTTTTGTAATTCCATATAAATTTTAGGATTGTTTGTTCTAGTTCTGTGAAAAATGTCCTGGGTATTTTGATAGGGATTGCATTAAATCTGTAGATTGCTTTGGGTATGGCCATTTTGACAATATTAATTCTTCCACTCTAAGAGCACAGGTTCTCTTTCCATTTCTTTCAATCATTTTCAATTTCCTTTATCAATGTTTTATAGTTTTCGGCATATAGGTCTTTCACCTCCTTGGTTAAGTTTATTCCTAGGTACTTTATTTACGTGATTTGCAACTGGATTTTTTTTTTTTTACTTTCTGATACTCATTATTAGTGTAAAGAAATGCAACAGATTTGTGTATATTGATCTTGTGTCCTGCTACCTTACTGAATTAATTTATTTTAATAGTTTTTGTGTGGAGACTTTAGGGTTCTCCATATAGAGTATCATGTCATTTGCAGATAAGGACGGTTTTACCTATTCCCTTCTAATTTGGATACCTTTTATTTCTTTTTCTTGTCTGATTGCTGCAGCTAAGGATTCCAATACTATGTTGAATAGGAGTGATGAGAGTGGGCATCTTTGTCTTGTTCCAGAATTTAGCAGGAAAGCTTTCGGCTTTTCATCATTGAGTATTATGTTGGCTGTGGGTTTGTCATAAATGGCCTTTATTATGTTGAGCTATGTTCCCTCTGTACCCACTTTGGTGAGAGTTTTTATCATGAATGGATGTTGAATTTTGTCAAATGCTTTTTCTTTGTCTGTTGAGATGATCATGTGGTTTTTGTCTTTCCTTTTGCTAATGTGGCATATCACACTGATTGATTTGCATATGTTGAACCATTGCATATGTTGAACCATTCTTGTGAACCAAAAGAACCATTCAACATATGATTTGCATATGTTGAACCTGGAATGAATCCAACTTGATCATAGTGTATGTTCTTTTTATGTATTATTGGGTTCAATTTGCTAATATTTTGTTGAGGATTTTTGCATCTATATTCATCAAAGATATTGGCCTGTAATTTTCTCTTTTTTTATAGTGTTTTTGTCTGGTTTTGGTGTCAGGGTGATTGTGGCCTCATAGAATGAATTTGGGAGTCTTCCTTCCTCTTCAATTTTTGGAATAGTTTGAGAAGGATAGTATAAATTATTCTTGGTATGTTTGGTAGAATTCCCCAGTGAAGCCATCTGGTCCTGAACTTTCGTTTACAGGGAGTTTTTGTTGTTGTTGTTGTTTGTTTGTTTGATTGGGTTTTTTTACAGATTCTATTTCACTTCTATTGATCAGTCTGTTCAAATTATCTATTTCTTCTTCAGTCAATTTTGGCAAGCCGTATGTTTCTATAAACTTGTCCATTTCTTCTAGATTGTCCAATTTGTTGGCATATACCTAACTGTTCATAGTATTCCCTTATAATTTTTAAAATTTCTGTGGTATCAGTTGTTATTTCTCCTCTTTCATTTCTTATTTTGTTTATTTGGGTCCTTTCTCGTTTCTTCTTGGTGAGCCTGGCTAGAGGTTGTCAATTTTGCTTATCTTTTCAAAAAAGAACAGCTCTTGGTTTTATTGATTTTTTAATCTCTTATTTATTTCCTCTCTGGTCTTTATTATTTCCTTCCTTCTGCTGACTTTGGGTTTTGTTTGTTTTTCTTTTTCTAATTCTTTTAGGTGGTAGGTTAGGTTGTTTATTTGAGATTTTTCTTGTTTCTTAAAGAAGGTCTGTGGCACTATGAACTTCCCACTTAGAAATGCTTTTGCTACAGCCCATAGCTTTTGTAAAGTTATGTTTTCATTTTTGTTTGTCTTGAAGTATTTTCTGATTTCTTCTTTGATTTCATCATTGTCCCATTGGTTTTTTAGTAGCATGTTGTTTAGTCTCCATGTGTTTGTTCTTTTCCCGTTTTACTTCCTGTGTTTGATTTCTAGTTTCATACCATTGTGGTCAGAAAAGATGCTTGAAATTTTCTATTCTCTTAAATTTGTTGAGATTTGTTTTGTGACCTAGCACGTGATCTATCCTAGAGAATGTTCCATGCATGCTTGAAAAGAATGTGTATTCTGGGGGTTTTTTCTTTTTGGTTGTAGTGTTCTGTAGATATCAGTTAAGTCCAACCAGTCATTTAGGACCACAGTTGCCTTATTGATTTTCTGTCTGGATGATCTGTCCATTGATGTCAGTGCAGTGTTAAAATCTCCTACGATTATTGTCATTGTCAGTTTCTCCCTTTATGTCTCTTAGTGTTTGCTGTGTATATTTAGGTGCTTCTGTATGGGGTACATATATGTTGATGTGTGTAATATCATCTTCTTGTATTGATTCCTTTATCATTACATAATGCCATTCTTTGTCTTTCTTTATGGCCTTTGTTTTAAGTCTACTTTGTCTGATATGAGTATCGTTACCCTCGCTTTTTTGTCATTTCTATTTCCATGAAATGTGTTTTTCCATCCCCTCACTTTCAGTCTGTGTGTGTCTTTCACCCTGAATTGAGTCTCTTGTAGGCAGCATATTGCAGATTCTTGTTTTTTCATCCAGTCTGCCACTCTGTGTCTTTTGATCTGAGCATTTAGTCCATTGACATTTAAAATACTTATTGATAGGTATATACTTATTGCCATTTAAATCTTTGTGTTCCAGTTGTTTTTGTAGTTCTTCTTTGTTCATTTCTTCTTCTTTTTGTTTTTCCTTTTGTGGTTTGATGATATTCTTTTGTAGTATGCTTGAGTTCCTTTCTTTTTGGTTTTTGTGATTCTCTTGTATGTTTCTGATCTGTGGTTACCATGGAGTTCAAGTATATTGACCCATAACTGTATCTACTTGCTTTAAACTGATAGTCATTCAAATTCAAACACATTCTAAAAGATCTACATTTTTATACTCTTCTCCCCACATTTTGTGATTTTGACATCCTATTTTACAACTTCATGCTTATCCTTTTACTGTTTATTGTAGTTATAAACACTTTTACAAATTTTTAATTGTTTTTAAATCTATGTACTGTCTTATTTAAGTGATCTTCAATTCTTACTATATATTTGCCTTTCTTATTGTGGTTTTCCCTTTCCTATAGATCCTTGCTTCTTCTCTATTTAGAGAAGACCCTTCAGTGTTTCTTTTAGGGTAGCTTTAGTATTGTTGAGTTCTTTTAGTTTTTGCTTGTCTGAGAAATTCATTTTCTTTCCTTCTATTCTAAATGATAATCGTGCTGGGTAGAGTATCCTGAGTTGCAGGTTTTTCCCTTTCAAGACTTTGAATATATCATATCACTCCCTTCTGGCCTACTGAGTTTCTGGAGAGAAATCAACTGATAGCCTTATAGGGGTTCCCTTGTAACTGTCTCTTTGTTTTCCTCTTGCTGCTTTTATTTATTTATTTGCCATGCTGCACAGCTTGTGGGATCTTAGTTCCCAGACCGGGGATTGAACCCAGGCCACAGCAGTGAAGGTGCCAAGTCCTAACCACTGGACCACCAGGGAATTCCCTCTCTTGCTGCTTTTAGAATTCTCTCTTTAACTTTTGCCATTTTAATTATGCTATGTTTTAGTGTGGGTCTATTTGGGTTCATTTTTTGGGGGATCCTCTGTGCTTCCTGTTCCTGGATATCTGTTTCCTTCTTTAGGTTTGGGAAGTTTTCAGCCATAATTTCTTCAAATACATTTTCAATCCCCTTTTCTCTCTCTTCTCATTCTGGAACCCTTATTATGTGTATGTTGGCATGTTTTATATTATCCCATAGATCTTGTATGTTGCTTTCATTGTTTTTTCATTTGTCTTTCTGTCTGCTGTTCTTCTGACTGGGTGATTGCCATTTTTCTGTCTTCCAGATCACTTATTTGTTGTTCTATGTCATTTAGTCTGCTATTCACTGCTTCTAGATTGCTTTTTATCTCGGCAATTGAATTACCTATTTTTTATTGGTTCATCTTTGTAGTTTCTAGTTCCTTGTTACAATGATCTGTGTTTCTATCGATAATCTTTTTAAATTCTGTTAGCATTTTTATTACCACCTTTTTTAACTTGGGTCTGATAGACTGGTGAGCTCCGTTTCATTATTTGTTCTTTCAGGGGATTTCTCTTGCTCTTTTAATTGGGAGTAGTTCCTTTGCCTTTTCATTTTACTTAGTGTTCTCTGTCTCGAAGAATTTAGGAGGAACAGTTACCTACTGTGGTCTTGAATGGGTGTTTTGATGTGGGAGCATTCCTGCATAGACTGTGTGTGTCTCATGTCTTTGGTGGGAGGGCTGGTTTTGATATGGACGCCAACCACGTCTTTCTTCAGGGTGTGCTGGCTGTTATCCCCTTGATAGGGGGTGTGGTTGGCGTGGGGGGAATTAAAGCCTATGCAGGGTGTCCGGCAGGACTTCTTCTCTGCTCTGTAGCTGTTGCTGCCCTGTCAGGGGCAGGGTCTACTCCCCAGTTGTTGGAGTAGAGAACCTGAGGGTCAGGTTCAATCAGGCTCTGTTGTCCTTGAGTGCATGCCCTGGCCCAAATAAGGTAATTGCTGCGGCAAGTGAGGCCCATGTGCTCACGGTAGACCTATGCGCCACCTGTGTAGGCATCTGCGGCTCTGCTCAGAAGCAGCCCAAGGTCACATCCTGTCCCCTGTTTTGTTCGTCCCAGGTCTAGTGCAAGGCTGTGGTGTTGAGTAGGCTGGGGCCGCAGGGTCGGGGCATTGTGGCGCAGGATCTGAGGTGGCTGGGCTTCAGCCTGAGATCTGGGCTGCCTCTGTGGCAGTCTTCTCCCAGGACCTGTGTGTTCCGGATCCAGTGCTAAACTGCAGTGTGGAGTGGGTGGAGGCAGGGTGCTCTGGCTGGGACACTAACTCTGCTTGCTCCTGAGCTTGCTGACAATAGCGGTCGCCTCGCCACCCGGACCGCACCCTAGGCCCCCCAGGCTGTCTGTGCGTAGCTAGCTCCACTCATTTCCCAGGGCCTGGTTGGCCCAGATCATCAAGCTGCGGTGTAGAGTGAGCAGGGCTGGGGTGTTTGCCCCATCAGATCGGGGAGTGTGGCCAGGCGGCAGCCACCAGCGCAAGGCTTTTTCTGCCCTGATTGTTGGAAAGCCGTCATGTGCGCACTCCTCTCAAGTACAGTCTAGGCTTCTCCAGCCCTTCTGTCTGCCCATTGGTCCTCTCAGCAGCCAAGGGGGTGTGTCTCCTGCATGCAGGACCCCAGGCGTGGGATGCCCAGATTGTGGCTCGACCTGCTTGCTCTCCAGGGTGACGGTCCACCCATGTAGACCTTCTCTTCCTTTCTGATCCCTCCCGGGAGTGCAGGTCCCAAACCAGTACCTTTTTTCCATCCTACCCAGTTACGTGGAGATTTTTCTTACAGTTTGGTTGTATAGGAGTTCTTCTGCCAGTTTCCAGTTAGTTTTCTGTGAGAGCTATTCCACATGTAGATGTATTTTTGATGTTTTGTGGGAGGAGGTGCGCTCCACGTCCTCCTACTCCATCTTGAGCCCCCTCCTAATCTCCCTTTCTTAAAGTCAACCATGCAGTGTGGTACAACCTAATCATTACAATGATAGGTCACCATATTCATAAGTCCCTCCCACACTCAAGGAGAGGGGATTCTACTGACTGAGGAACCCTGGGGGCCATCCCAGAATTCTGCCTATTGCAGGAAGTATACTGGAATAGCATTCTCCCCACTGTAGTGAGGTTTTTCTTGACCACTCATTTTGAGAGTTCTATGCCTATCCAGGGTTTTGGAGAAAAAGACATATACCACTATAAAATCTGCCTAAAGGGATGCTTTTGGGCTGAGACATTATAGCTCTCCTGTTGAGATTGTAGAATGTGTTTGCTCATTATAGCAAAGATTTGTAATATAACTGGGGGTCCTGTTTGTTCATTGCAGATTTTGATAGCCTGAGTTTCTTAAAAGAATCATTCACCAGAAATAAACCAGTCACAAGACGACGAATTCTGTATGATTTTACTTTTTTGAGGTATCTGGAGTAGTCAAATTCATAGAAGCAGAAAGTAGAATGGTGGTTGCCAGGGCCTGGGGGGAGGGGGAATGAGGAGTTATTGTTTGTTTGATGAGTATGTAGTTCCAGTTTTACAAGATGAAAACATTCTGGAGCTCTGTTACATAACAATGTGAATATATTTGACACTACTGAACTGTACACTTATAAAAGGTTATGATAGTAAACTTTACGTTATGTGGAGGGTTTTTTTTAACCATGGTTACAAATAAAAATAAATTTTAAAAAAATCATTCACCAAAGCTTTTTGTGATCTGAAGTATGAAACAGCTTTTTTTTTTTTTTTTTTTTTTTGCGGTACACGGGCCTCTCACTGTTGTGGCCTCTCCCGTTGCGGAGCACAGGCTCCGGACGCGCAGGCTCAGCGGCCATGGCTCACGGACCCAGCCGCTCCGCAGCATGTGGGATCTTCCCGGACCGGGGCACGAACCCGTGTCCCCTGCATCGGCAGGCGGACTCTCAACCACTGCGCCACCAGGGAAGCCCTGAAAGAGCTCTTAAAAGCAGCCTTGGGATCAGGAAAAGTTACTAGAATGTCATAGTGCTTATGGAGGATTTGTGTTCTTGACATTCATCCTACCCTCCTTTTCTGTGCCTTCCTGTACTGCAGGGTGTGGGAAGCTAGTGTGCCGAGTGTGAATTGGATTCTAGCCGTTTGATACTCTTGTGGGTTACTTGGAGGGTGGGAGTGAGGCTGAGACGACGTTCCATTGACAAGCATGGTCGTAGGGCAAGTAAGTTCCTGCAGTCGTTTTCCAGTGCCCAACACTAACCCCATGCGTGTCAGTTGGCAGTTGTGGCAACAGGATACGAGTCTTCCTGACCCCTGGATCGCAGCTAAAGCATCACGCTCTTGAAACCACCAGTCCCTATACAGCCTTCAACCTTTCTGGCTGAGGTCAAGGTAGAGTAGCTCCCCTGGCAGGCCAGTCGTTCTGTGGTATCATTCTGAGAGTCAGTCCTGGAGGGCCAGCCCAAAGCCTGAACCTCCCATTCTTTTTTTTTTTTTTTTTTTTTGCTGGGCCAGGTCTTAGTCGCGGCACACGGGCTCTTAGTTGCATCTAGTTCCCTGACCAGGGATCGAACCCGGGCCGCCTGCATTGGGAGTGCAGAGTCTTAACCACTGGACCACCAGGGAAGTCCCGATCCTCCCATTCTTACAACAATTTTGCAAATACCCAATACCCTGAATTAAATCCCTTTCTGCTTAAAATGGCTGGAGTGATTTCTTTTCCTGCAACTGAACCGTAAGTGTTCGTGATACGTGACGATCAGGCCAGTGGATGTTTTGGAATTTGATCATGCCATCATGTGAAGGTTTGGTGGTACCTGATGGAGGCCTTCTATGTAAATGGGGCTTTGGCGGTTATTCCCATCTGCCCCGCTTTCGCCCTGCTCCCTTACGCTGGGCCTCAAACCCAGCTGGACCTCTGCTGCTGCTGGGCAATGCTTTATTTCTGTCCTTTCCCTTTTGTAGCTACTGGAAAACTTTTTTCCTCTTGTCCATCCGCCTACCTGATTGTAGCAGACTCTAAGGCTCTCCACCCAAGGCGTTTCCCCCCACCTGTTCCCTGCTAACAGAATCCAATTTTGTTTGGGCATTAGGCAAAGATCTCTTAATTTTAGGTAATATGTTTTATGATGGGTTTGTGACACAGTCTTGGCTAATAAGGGGAAGTCTCCTGGGAAGCTTCTGAAGAGAATGTTTCTTCCTGACAAGAGACGAGAGTGAAAGAGTTTTCTCATTGCCTGACTGTCTGTGACTCTCTCTCCTAAAATAAACACTTGATGCCTGGAGCTACGGCAGACATGTTGACACTACAAGGTAGCAAGCATGGGGAGAAAAAGTCAATAACTGAGGATGGCAGGGCAGAGTGGCTGATAGAATCGGTACCTCCATACAATCAATGAACCATGGACACACCTTGAAACTGCCCACCTCCAGACTTCTGCCTGCTAAGCAGTAAAGGCCTTTGGGATATAAGCCACTATTAGTTGGATTTGGGGGTACTTGAAGCCAAAATCCTTCCTAACTGATACCTCCAGCCCCTTCCTGATAACTCTCAGCAGATGCCCTTGCCTTTGAGTTTATAGAGAAAATGAAGTCCCCTTCCGGCCCACCCCCACCCCCTGACATACAAGATTTCTTCCCCTGCTCTTGTCTCATAGCCAAGGGCCTCTTATCTGATCTGAGGCTAATCTCTCCCTTGTGTTCCCGACACCAGCTCCTCTGCAGGGACCTGGGCAGTCGTCTTTCTCTCCTGCATCTTCCATCTCCTGCTCTCCCGTGGCCCCTTTCCAACTGTGGACTTGAGTAAGTACCCAAGGCTGTGTGTACTGGACTGGGTGGACATGTCTCATCCTAACCACCAGGTAACTGCTTCTCAAGGGCCCCTTCCTGGTCCCCTGGGTGAGGCCCCGGAGGTGGGCTTGGAACTGTTCTCTGACCCCAGAGTGAGCGGCTGCCCAGCTCTGGGGATGGACTGTGGGGTACTCAGGCCAATGCCTGCTTGCCACTGCAAGGCGCTTTTTTTCCTTCTGCCTTTTCTCCTGATGTTTATTGAGAGCATATTTTCTTTATCTTTAAGGCTTTTACAGCTTTGTATTTTTGCCTCTGTTGTTATGATTTATGCTACTTTTACTGGCTCTTTACCCTCAGCACATAAACATGTTTAAGTTTTCCACAGCTTAAAAAAATAAAATAAAAAACCCTTCCTTGACCCCGCATTCTCATCGAGTTTCAGCGTCCTCTCTCTCTCTCTCTCTCCCCCCGCCCCCTTCTCTTCGTCGTGAGCTCTTTGGGAATCCTCTGCACGCACGGTGTTTCTTCACATCCCACTCAATCCTTAACTCTCATCTCCAAGACAGGAAACTCAGCCCAGCCTTGCTTAGCACAATGGGGGTTTTATTGGCAGGATGCTAGGAATCTTGCACGACTGTGGGAAGAAAAGAAGGAAAGGGATGCAGCTGGGCCACCAGATCCCCTGGGACATTTTTCTGTGGCCCTCACACTCTCTCTCCTCCCAGCTTCTTTTGGAATGATGTCATTCTTTCCGCCACGTTATGCCCAACTGCTCCAGACCCTTCTACCCCACGGCTCCCTTTAACTCCAGTTTGAAAATCTCAGGGAAGGATTCTGATTGGTCCAACCTGAGTCAGGTATCTTCCCATGGATCAATCAGCCATGGCCCCAGGAGGCAGAGTCCCATAGCTGAGACAAAACCTCAGAGGAGGGGGATTGTGAGGTAGCTTCTCAGCTGGCTTCTCCCTTACCAGCAGCATTTGCTTGAAACTCCTCTCATGCACCTCTTGGTGCCCCACCCACGTGGTACAGGCCTTACCTCTTCATCCCACTGCTGACATCCCGCTTCATGCCTGAAGCCATGAGCTCTGCTCTGCCCGTATATGAAACAGGTCAGCAATGCTGAGAGATTATGGTACCTCTGGCTGGCTCAACCATGACCCTCGGGTGTAGAAACAGCCCAGCTTCCTCGAGAGGGCAAATGTGAGGGCCATAGAGATGTGCCCCCAGGTCCCCTTCAGGGAGGGACTTGTGGCCCCGTTGTCAGCAGAAAACCACCTCTCCCCAAAGGCACCTTCCTGGGGTAGCCGGCATCCAATGATTGGTTATTTCATCCACCGTGGGACAACTCTGACAGGCTCTACACGCTTCCGCATGTCCCATAGGGTCTGTCCAGGTTTGCCAGGCCAGCTTTGCAGTTCAAGCCCTCGCCCGTCCCAGTCCCGCTTTCTCCCCCTCCTTTCACCGATGGCGGTCCTAGGAACTATCTCACATGCCAAACTCCATTTCGGTTTCTGCCTCCAGAGAACCTAACCTGTGATAGATACCCCTGAGCTATGTGTCTCACACCATCTCCCAGGGGTCCCTGTGGGATTGAGCACCAGTTGCCCACAGTGGGAACCAGCTTGCTGATGTTCCCTTTATTGGCCACCTTCCCTTTCCCATCCCACTTCCCCACTGCCCATAGTCTCTAAATCTCCTAAAATCTACTTGCTCTCAAGTCCTTGTCTCAGGGACAACCCACACTCAGACACCAGGATTATTGTAAAGTTTTTGCTAAACACAAGAATCCCAGCCTTTATCTGCAACGTGTATCACCGTGACCATGAGCTCTTCTTGAAGTGCTTTTCTCCCTCAGCTTGCTGGGTTTCTTGACCCCTTGCTGCCCACTGCTTTGCCCACCCTTCTTCCTCTGGCCACCCCAGAATTACAGCTTGGCTTCCTCCTAACACCCAACACATCCCAAGGGAATTCAGACAGTCCCCTGAAGTCGACCATCACTACACAGGGATGACCCACCCTGTCTGTCTCCTGCCCAGATCTCTCTCTCGAGCTCTGGACTCAGATATCCAACTGCCTCCAGGCCATCTCCACGTGGCTGTCCCACAAGTGCTTCAAATCAACATGGCAGAAGTAAATTCATCACCTTTTTAAAAGCCAGCTTCCCCTCCTTACATTCCCCTTTTCATCAAAAAACATCACTGTTTTTTTGTCCCCAAAGCCAGCTATCTGGGAGTCACCCAACCTCCTACCCATCTTCCCACTGCCCCATTAGCACTTGTCCTGGTGCCAACCAACCTCCCACCTTCAGTCAGTCTCCCCATTCCCAGGCTCTGCCCTCCATTAGCATGTGACCTCGAATAACTCATCAAATCTCTCTTAGCCTCAGTTTCTACATCTGTAAAATGGGCTATTGATACTAGTACCTATTCTTTTAGAGTTGCTGCGAGGTTTAAAAGGTATTGCACGTACAAAATGCTTAGAAAAGTATATGGCACATAGTAAATACTCGATGAGTGTTAGCTTTTTATTATTGTTTTTGTTTATCCTTCTAAAGGCCTCATCAGTTTTCATCTTGTACTGTAGCCACTTACATGCCATCTTGAAATACCCTATCGGTTTGCGAGATTCTTGGGGGCAGTGCTATATCTTATTCATCTATCTATCTGTCTATGACCAATTTCCCTCTCCTCCTACTTCCTGTCAGCCACACTTCCCCTCATATCTGGTAGCGTTGGAGCAGCTAGGGGAATTTATTCTTATATCCAGCTAAGAGGAAGTTGAGTGGGGGGATGTATTTAATTAGGGTTCAGTGGGATATTTTGTGTGTACAGTCGATCTTTGAACAACATGAGTTTGAACTGCAAGGATCCACTTATACACAGATTCTTTTCATGCTCCTACATTTGCTATCTGAGGTTGGTTGAATCTGCACATGTGGAATCCACAGATAGGGAGGGCCGACTCTGGGACTAGAGCATACATGGATTTTAATATCCTCTGCTGGCCCTGGAACCAATCCTCAGAGAATGCCTTGGGCCGGCTGTATTTTTAAGATATCACTAGCCATCCCAGTGTAAGAATAGCTTCCAGAGACAGTCTCACCACTCGCCGGATTGACTCCCCAGGTGATGTAACATGAAGACTCAGGCCCAGAGGTTGTATCTCAATGTAAACGTGTCCTATGGTTCGCAGAACCAGAAGCATACAGGTAGTGGCGGAGAAACAAGGTTCAAAAGGCGTGGAATCAGAAGCTACTCTGTGGAAAACTCTTCCAATCATCAGACGAAAAATTCTAAGCAGGGGCAAGTTCGTTCTTATCCCTAGATAAAAGAAATTCTCTCCTGTCGGGAAAATATTCAGCAAGGCAATGGATACAATGACGAATGTACCATATATTCCTTTTTCCTTTCTCATGGAATATATGCGGAAGAGAATTTATCAGAATTCTTGCAGGGGACAACCCTATAGCAGTACAACAAGCAGCGAGTAGGTCTTTGTGTGAAGTCGCATGTTTTATCCACCCCAGTGATTTGGCCCACATCTTAGAGTATCTGATGCCTCTTGTTCTGATGAAGCCTGGCAATTCCAGATGAAACGTCAGGCAAAATTGCCGCTGACACAGCAAAATACCCTAAAGAAACGTATTTATCAATGAGTCAATTTTTATCCCAGAAGAGTAATTCGATTACATAATTATGGAGCCCAATACAATGTAGTGGCAATTTAAGAAGGCATTTGAATTGTTCTTGTGTGTCCTAAATTTCAGATTAACTTTATGTATTTTTTCAGAATTATTGATCAAACCCCAAATCGATCAACAAGTATGCAGCCCAAAACTGTCAGATAAAAAGTACTACAGGGCTTGCCTGGTGGCGCAGTGGTCGAGAGTCCGCCTGCCGATGCGGGGGACACGGGTGCGTGCCCCGGTCCGGGAAGATCCCACATGCCGCGGAGCGGCTGGGCCCGTGAGCCATGGCCGCTGAGCCTGCGCGTCCGGAGCCTGTGCTCCGCAGCGGGAGAGGCCGCAACAGTGAGAGGCCCGCGTACCGCAAAGCAAAAAAAAAAAAAGAACTACAGAGGTGTATTAGGCAGTTAATAAAAATATTATGTTACACTGTCTGGGTTTTGTGAGGTTTAGGTGGTAGTCTACTCTTTAAAATGCAGAATTTCCTGTGATTTCTTGTCATACCTAATTTTGTACCTGTCATCTTATATACTTTTACTTAAAGAGGGATCCCAGGATTGTGAGTGTCAGGCCTCACAAAGCCTGGGTCATCTTCTGGTTTCACCCCACGACCTTACACATGTGTGTACCATCACCCCTGTTCTGGTACCCACCACACACCACGGGCATTTCCACAGCCAGGCATGCTGGGAGGTATCTTTTGACAGAGGGAAGAACGAGCCAAGTAAAAAGGGCTTTGGTTCTATCATGTAATAGAGCTGGGACTTGAAAACCACAGAGGTGAAACGGTGGGGCAAATTCAATCAGCCAACTCCCACTTTGGGGACTGAGGCACGGGAATGTTTGGCAAATAGAAAAACGGGCGGGGCGGGGTGGGGGAGAGACCCAGAAGAGGCTGCGGTTCTGGGCTTGACCACAAGATGGAGGTAAAAGAGTGGTCCCTCCATTCAGTCAAAAACTCATTAAGAGCTAATCAAGGTAAAGTGGGTCTTTCGTGTTCCCTACCTGTGCCTTCTCACCTTTGCCAAGCCTCACTGAACTTACTATTTTTCCATTCTTTTTGGTTAAAGTCGTCACAAATCTGCGTTTTTGTTTGTTAACTCAACTGTAGCCTGCACATCGTCTTCTAGACATCTTCCCCTGCTTCTTATGGTTAAGGATTATGTTCTTATTAACTGTTATTAGAAGAATTTTCTGACTCAGAAGTTTCAGGACTTAAAGCTATAGTCTTAGTTCAATAATTGCCTGATTATTTGCTGCTATGCTTGGAACTTTCATTACCTGGCTTCTAATTTGCATGCACTTCTCCACACCCCCAAGTCGGGGCTCTGAACAGAGCGCTATCTGCAACACCAGCCCTCGTTCCCGTCTGTCTGAGAGAGATATGGTTCCATCTATTTTTTACTGGGGCCCTGTGAAGGCTGAATGACTCCTATGTTAACCATAAAAAAACCCGGAGCAACTTGCCTAAGAAAGACAATGATAGAAATAGAGTCAGGCTTCCTGGATCCAATTCTGCATTTTCCAAGCTGGCGGTGGCCGCTATCAGCCCCTTCCCCTGTAAGATTTTGGCAGTCCTCTAGCCCTTTAGGCCAACACCATTAGCTCAGAACACATCACACAGAAAGCATGGGACAGTGACCAGAATTCACCACCTTCTTGATTTCTTTTGAGAGCTTTGCCGTTGCTGAGGGCTCTTGACCCAAACGTGTACTTGGCGTATTGGTGAGGGCTCTTGCTGGAAAACGATGCTAACGATGAGAGGGTGAAGAGTACAACTGAAGAGCCGCCATGCTGTCATCCTGAGTGCCCAGATGTGTGCGCTTCTCCAGTAGTTGAGGCTACAGTGTTTGTCTTTGATGAGTCGTAAGCTTTCCTTATAGTGATGACGCTGCTGGCTGAGATTGGAGATGACATCTGTGTGAGAGGACACAGCAGATCTGACTGGCCCAGAGCCACAGCAGCTCTCGGCGGCACCTTTAGTAAATCCCCTCGTTCCTTGACTGCCCCAGGATTGACAGATCCCGTGGGACAACAGGCGCTTTTTCAAAGCAGGTGGAGGGAGCAGGATCAGAAACATCCTGGCAGGTTTCCCCTGCAAAGTGCCTTTCTGGCTCTAGATCGTGGTGGTTCTGTTTTGCCTCGTAGAAGTAGCCCGCTCTGGACAGCAGCTTGGTTCGCTGGTTGGGCAGAACAGGTGAACCAGCTCTAGACAAGGAATTAGGGGACCTATGTTCAGATGCCAGCTGTGTGACTGCGGCATCCCCCTTCAGGAATGAAGGACTTCTTCCTCCCAGCTGAGAGAGCCCCTCCAGCCAAGGCCACACTTTTCCCAGGTAGCCTAGCTCCAATGACTGATTGCCAAGGGGGCACGAAGGCTCAGCCCTCTCGCCCCACCTTCAGAAGGCGCCAAGTCTCATTCTATCTTTCAAACCCCCTGTAGAGTCGCCTAAGGCTTCCCTGAAGCCTGCATCGCAGCTCAATTTCTCCGTCTGGCCGCTCTTGCCTTCTCCCCTCCCTTCCTCAGGGCTGGATCCCAAGGGCTCTCCCTAGTAAACCTCCTGCACATTAAACTCCATCTCTGAGTCCTCCCCGTGGGGAACCCAGCATGAGGCAGTGACCTTGGAGAAGGCAAACACCCTTTCTGTACTGTGTTAGGAGGTTATCTGAAAACCCCGGAGCTATGTTCAGTGCCACTCCCAGGGTTCCCTTGGTGGTCATTTTCGCAGCTGCCCGCTACAGCTCCCACCAGCTCTTGGCAACTAGACCCACCAAAGAACCCAAAGTTTCAGAAGCCTGAGAACCCGAGCACATATGGAAGCGGCTGCTCATCGAGGCAGGTTAGCGGGCAATGCTGGGATCCTGTAGCTCTCAGCCCCAATTCAAAAAGCGCTGCTGGGCTTCCCTGGTGGCGCAGTGGTTGAGAGTCCGCCTGCCGATGCAGGGGACGCGGGTTCGTGCCCCGGTCCGGGAAGATCCCACATGCCGCGGAGCGGCTGGGCCTGTGAGCCACGGCCGCTGACCCTGCGCGTCCGGAGCCTGTGCTCCGCGGTGGGAGAGGCCACGGCGGTGAGACGCCCGCGTACCGCAAAAAAAAAAAAAAAAAAAGCGCTACTATATGATATAACTAAGGGATAATTTCCCCATTTTGTCCCTCCAACCTGGAGACAGGCCTGGGAGGTTCTCCACTCTCATTGGAGGTTGTCCATGTTGACCTTTGCTCTCTTTCTTCCTCTAGGGCGCCCTGCCCAATAGAAATCAAATTCAAGTTACATCGGGAATCTTCCATTTTCTAGGAGCCACACACACAAAAGGAAAAAGAAACAGACAAAACTGATTGCAGTCATATACTTAAGCCAATATATCCAAAAGATCATTTCAACATATAATCAATCCAAAAATAATTATTGAGGTATTTTTAGTCCTTCTTGTTCATACTGAAGTCTTTGAACTTTGGTGCCTATGTGACATAGCACCTCTCAGTTTGGACCGGTCACATGGTAAGCATCCGGTAGCCACGGTGGTGACAGTATTGGTCACAGATTATAAGTGACGGGGGTTGCAGAAGAAGGCGGATGAGGATCTGGGATTTCGAAACTGAGCGCTTCTGCTTCTAAGGCTGATGAGTTTCTGAACTCGAAGGTTCTTACTGGCCTTCACTTCTTATTGCTCCATAAATTAGGGATCATGCTATATCTGCCTCCTAATGTAGGGGTGAGACTTTATTTAACAAGCTAGCATCCCTAAAGCACCTGGCATGCCTGTACATTATTCAGAAACAATGGGCTTCTTATGGCCCCCTCAACCTCCGCCTGCAATTAGCAATACCAGCCAGGACGGACACTCGTGTTTGAAAGCAATAATACGTAAGACATCTTTATTTTGAGTTTCATTTGTGCACCTCATACAAAGTTTTGACCAGTTTTCTAATCCCAATCAGGAAAAGAAGCATTTGGAGAGAGGTAAAAATGTAAAACGTTTAATTAGCTGCCAAGGATTGAAACTCTTGATTCAGAGCCCGAAATGGCTAATAAGGTTTTATTGTTGCTATTACTTAGAGGTTTTATAGAACTATAGGCTTGCAGAGAGCTTTTCAATCACTTGAGAGAATCTAAGTTTGTTAACAGTGAGATGAAAAAACGTTCTATTCATCAGGAGAGACAACATACATAATATCTTAAGTATTTAAGAATTACGACCCTGCTATGAGAACTCCTGAAATTACTTCTACGTGGGTGCAAGAGATTCTCGTTAGAGGTACAGGACATTAATGCAGATACCAATGTTATTACCCTGCTGAGTCTGCAAGGGTGAACTTTTGCAAGTCAGGAAATAGAGATGTTTCTAGAACAAACATTAGCTGGCTCTAGTTACACATAGGGAGTTTTTTGCCCACGCGTGATTTTTGAACATTTTTCTAAAGGAGCTCTTAAGGTTTTATGGGTGATTATATTATAAAATCGTACATAGTTCCAATATGGCCTAATTTGTGATTGCTCTGAGTCACCAAAATCTCCCAGGATTCCACTGTTGAGGCTGCTGCAGTTGGAGACAAATTTGCACCAATTCCTCTATAAACGTTATCAGTGGGGCAGCCTGGGCTGGAAAGTATGTGAAAAATGGATCTCCCCGTCCTGTGTGTACCGAAGGCAAATTCAGGCCCTCTAGACTTTTGACTGTATCAGTGAGCTTCTTCTACAGCAACGCCACCTAACAACTCAAAGCTCAGTACTTAATGCAACCAGATGGCTGGCTAGGTAGCTCTGCTGATCTCAGCCGGACTCACTCATGGCTAGCTGGAGGCTGATCGCTGCTGGCTGGCCTCAGTTCCTCTCCACTCCACATGTTTCTCATGGTCCAGCAGGCTAGCTCGGGCATATTGTCATGGAGATGACACATACCCAAGAGAGAGCAAGCTCCAATGGATGGGCCATTTTGAGCCTCTGTGACATGCCTGCTAACAGCCCATTGGCCTAAGCCAGTCACATGGCTGAGCCCAGCACCCAGAGATGGGGTAGATCCAGCCACCCACTGTGGGAAGGCACGGCAAAGTCACATGGCCAAGGGCCTGGAGGAAAGGAGGGGTGAGGATTGTGGCCGTGTGAGCTACCACAGATGAGAATGGATTCGAATCATTTTCTTGGAAAGAGAAGGCCAAAACAGTAAATGCCGTCAATGTATACCTCCATTTTGAGAGGAAAGGTTTTCAACTGGCAATACCAAGCTATGCCAACCTACTCCCCATCCCCACCTCTTGGAACAGGCCTAGGCCAGAGGCCATGGGAAATTTTTGACTAAGCTCTAACGGGTAACTTGCTTTCAAGTGTACTTCTTCCTAGAGGACACATAGGTGAGTAGCCCTCAGCACCCCGTGCCTGTTTCCTTATGGTCACTTGCACTTCCGGCTCCAAGCACTGTGCAGAATTCCACGTCAGAACGCAAGAGAACGGGAGTTACAGGCCCCTGCGGCCCCGCGTTGACCAGGTTTGGGTGGTCGCCACACATGCTGAGGAGAGACCCTGCTCTCTGCCATTAGGCGGGGCGTCAGCTGGCCCCGTGCCAGGCTAGCGTTCATGCCCATCTGTCAGGGTGGCACCTGGCCCTCTTCTAGAAACAGATGGTTTCAATTGATCTTTCCTTGCCAGTCTTTCCTGCATGAACACTCCAAACGTGCCCTGCTTTATCCTGGAACTTAATGGGATCCTCACATGCTCTAGTTTCCTGTATCGTTTCCCTGGGAGCCAAATTGTTTTTCTTTTTTTCAATCTCTTTTTTTTTCCTTCAGTTTTTACTTTTCTGCAATAGTAGGATTATAAATGGATTTGTATATACAGAGGGGAAAATCAATAACCTGTATTTTCTGGGACGAAATGTAACCTCGCAGCAAAGCACCGACAATTATAAAAAACTCATTTGTTTTTCCATTTCACTGATCTTGACACACACAGCTCACCTCGTATTCCTAGGCCGAACTGACTTGGCCTCCCTGGATGTCAGAGGCTTGGCCTGACAAAACCTTTTGACATGAGACAGAAAATATGCAGGCGCATACCCGCCACACCCTCAGGCTGACAATTTAGTGGCCCAAGGACAACAAGGGATTTAAATTTGATTTTGTTTTTAAAGGAAAGGCGTGAGTTAGGGCAGCTAAATATTACAGATCTTCCAAAGGCAAGATTGCATCTTGGCCCTGAGGCTCTAGCCTGGGAGGGGACACTTGCCCCTGGTGACCTGGCCCAAGGGCAGCAGGGAACTTCCCCCAGTGCTTTGGCCTTCTGATCTCGCCTGCAACCCAGCCCGCAGACGTTTAGCTTTAGCCAGTGGAGCTGCCCAGCCACACCCAGCAATGTACAAATCACAGCCGTGGTCGGGTGCTTCTCCTGCCACATGCCTGAGATGCCACCATTTGGGTTAAATAAAAGGGGGCGGAAGGCCTTATAAGCAAACACTTCAGTATGCATGGAACAGCTGTAGTCAATAGAAGTAGAGTGCAAGCCACAGAGATAACTCAAAATCTTCCAGTACAGCGATCCCCAACCTTTTTGGTACCAGTTTAGTGGAAGACAATTTTTCCACGGAAGGGACGGGGTGGTGGGGTGTTTCAGGCGGTAATGCGAGCGATGGGGAGCGGCTGTAGATACAGATGAAGCTTTGCTCGCTCGCCTGCCGCTCACCTCCTGCTGTGCGGCCTGATTCCTAACAGGCCATTACCGGTCTGCGGCCCAGGGGTTGGGGAGCCCTGTTCTAGTAGACACATTGAAAAGAAAGAAGAAACAGGTAAAATGAATTTTAATAAGATATTTATTTAGCCCAATATATCAAAATATCATTTCAACATCTAATCCGTAGGAACAGTTGTTTATGAGACATTTTACATTCTATGTTGTGTTTTAAGTCTTCGAAATCTAGGGTGTATGTTACACTGATAGCACATCTCAATTCGAAATAGCTGCATTTCACATGCTCAGTAGCCACATGTGGCTGGTGGCCACCATATTGGGCAGTGCAGGTTAACAGTTAATTCTCAGGAAGAGAATTAAGGGACTGGGGGATAGAGACGGCCACCTTACTTTCACCCGTAAACCCTTTTGCACTGCTTGAATGACGTGCCAAGTATGTGGACCACATATTTTTTTAAAAAGACAGCATACCCTGATATTTTTCTGATTGATAACTCAATGTCGGCAAGCAAAAGGAAAAAAAGATACATTCCTACACAGTTGGTGGGACTATAAGCCCATACCACTGTTCTTGGGGGGAACGGTTAGGGTCAATGTTAGGGTTTCCAGAGAAACAAAACCAATAGGAGGAGAATATATATATATATATATATTCATCCGATAGTCATTGAAATTACATTTAAATGTGTTTTTATTATATCAGCACTGTGCTAATTGCTTTTAATCTTCACAGAAACCTCAGGGTAGAAAGTGTTGGGGATTCCGTTTTACAACATGGAAACTAGCTAAGGCTCTGAGAGGTTCAGAAACTGGGGGCTAGTAAGAGGTGGGACTTGAGTTGGAACTGATTCTCTCTGACTTCAAAGGTAGTGGACAAAGATAGGGAGAATGAACACACAGGGGCCAGTAAAAGAGACTTATTATAAGGAACTGGCTCACATGATTCTGAGGCCGAGAAGTCCCATGGTGTAAGCCCCAATCCCACGGTAGAAGACCGATGTTTCAGCTCACATCAGGCAGAGAGCCAGGCTCTCCCTTCCTCTCTTTTTTTTTTTTTTTGTTCTACTCAGGCCCTCAATGGAGTGGATGAGGCCCACCCACATTGCAGGGAGAGATGGGTCCTGCTTTACTCAGTCTACCAATTCAAATGCCAGTCTTATTTGGAAACACCGTCACAGAAACACCCAGAAACATTGTTTAACCAAATATCCAGGCCCTTCCAGGGCCCAGTCAAGTTGACACATGAGATGAACCATCACATCTACTTCTAGAAATGTATCCTAAAGAAATGACTGGCCAAGAGGGCCCCTGTATTATGGACCAGGATGTACATCTCAGCGTCTGAGTTCTTACTGGAACGTTGAAAACATCCTGAATGTTGTAAACAGATGTGCAGTGAAATTGCACCCTCTGGAGGAGGTGACTTCTAAAGACAGGCAATGAGAGAAAATCACCAATAGACAAAATCGCCCTTGAAAATAACTTGGACGGCAACATACTGGAATCTCAACGCTAAATCCTCCACAGCAAGGTCCCTGTTTCTCGTGGTGAGTTCCCGCTATAGTAGTTCGCTAGCGTGTCGGGGCCATACAGTGTGAAAAAGAGGTACCCTCGACACTAGTATCACTTAACAAGATTGGAGAGGCACATTTGAATTGAAAGCAACTGAGGAAATAGATTTGTGGCTTCCATGTGAAGTTCATTCTTTGAGTGAACTCGTGGACCAAATCGTCTCTATTTTTTTTTATACTATATGATTCTATTTATATAAACTTTGAAAATAGGCAAAACTATATCAATGGCATTAGAAATCAGGAGATTGGTTACTCCCAGAAGCATTAGGGGAGGAGACTTCTGGGGTGCTGGTAATTTTCTGTTAATCTTCGCCTCTGTTATTGGAACTGTTTTCTCTTGCTCTGGGAAGGTATAGCGTTCAGCTGACATACTTTAAAGGGGTCTAGGTGACTCTGTTGCATATTGACGTGAAAATATAAAGAATGAAGTATGTAAGGGGATGCCCCCAAATGTCATGTTTTTATCTCTAGGTGTCAGGATAGCAAATTACTTTTGTCTTTTTCTTTTCATGCGTGCGTGTGCACGCATGTGCGTAATACACTTATCTGTATTTTTACCTTTTTCTCCGATGGCCAGACTGAAGGTGAATTTCGTATGAGTTCGTAATAGAAAAATAATAATTTTGTAAGCCAGTGCTAGCCCACCACGGGGTGATCACCCAGGCCAGAAGAGTCGCAGGCCCCTCTGGAGTCCCCTGCCCTCTAGGACCTCCTAAGAGGAGGCCGTGATGTGCTCTGCTTGAAGCGCAAGGTGACATTCTCGTGGCTGCCACATTCAAAGGGATTGGGGATGCTTAGAGCCGGCGCTGGTGCTTACAGATGCCCCCGATCCTGCTGGGCCCCCTGAGGAACAGAGCTCCCCTGCCCTAACTCCAGACCACTACTGCCTGGGGCTCAAAAGAAATTAGAAATGTCTCTTGCAGAGATGGCTCCCCACCCCGGGGACCCAGCTTCCCTGTCCCCTCCCTTCAGGCTGTGGTGGCGCTTTGGCGGCCACCTTGTAGCTTGTCAGCCACTGTGGAATGTCACACCCCCAAGTGAGCTCGCGCAGCTGAACCAGCAGCCTTAGCACAGCAGGAGGGACTCAGGCAACCACAGGGCATGTTACCGGAAGAACACGCGTAGCCTGGCAGCCCTCACTTAGGTACAGGTTTAAAGCATGAGACGATCCCCTTGCAGGAGCTGGCTGTCATTTCCCGCCAGCGGGCTCCAGCCTCGAAACATGGTAATGAGAGTCACTCCCAGGTCCTGGCGGCTCCTTGCCCCGCCCCGAACAGGACCAGGACGGCGAGGCAGTGTCTCATCTAATCTGCGTAATCAACCTCCAAGCAGGCAGTGCCACAGCTACATGGAAGATGAAGGAAGCCAGGCGAGGGGGGGTAAATTAACTCACCTAAGTGTTGGGCATTGGGTTCCCAGGAAGGAGACGCTGAGGCAGAGGTGAGCACATGGGATGTTTGTTAAGTCTCCTGGAAAAGGAGGAGAAGGAAGCCGGGGAGGGAGGCCAGAGGCCGAAGTCAGCTGTGATGCAGGCCCCGTGGCAGCCTCAGCCACCCCCACGGGAAGCTCTGGAGCGAGAATGGCCCTTCAGAGTTGCCCCAAGATGGCCGGACTTTTCTACTCCAGCAGCCGTCAGTCAGTGGATGGGGACCGCCCCAGCAGGCCGTGAAAGGCTGAGGGCTGTCTGCCAATAGCGCTGCAGATAGCAGCTGGGGTGACACATCCTTCCTTGAAGGGGGACCTGGACCCCTTCACATCACCGTGCCCACCACACCAAGGCCACCCAGCTAATGGGGGACAGAGCTGCCACTGAAAGCAAGCGATCCGATATCTGCCGTTTCTGCCCGGCTACTGAGCTAAATGGCCTCCTCTGGGCTCACACAGCCCTGGTCCTCTGCCTGGACTGGGTCTTCTCTTAGACCTTCTAGAAAAGAGTGAGCCCCTTCTGGAATTTAGGTAACAAGGCTGTTCTAGCAGCTCCTGCCTCCCCCGCCTCCACCCCTTCCAACCACTCCGTTACTAAGGCCATGGGATCTTTCCATTTTTTCCCCAGCTAAGTCAGACAGTGCAAGGTCCTATCCATTTGGGGCCATTCTGCCCTCTGCCGTCCCCATCACCACCTGCAGCCCCGCTACATTCTTTAGCAGTTTTCAGATGGGCTGTAATTATCCAAAGGAATTCTATCAAAACCTAAGGAGATTCTCAAGGGAAACGAAGAGCGTTTGAAGTGCATAGTGACCCTAGAAAGTGTGGTTTCCTCATCTTGTGATAGCTTACCAGGCATCAGGAAGCCAAAGCAAAATCCTGCTTCACCGTCTTCCCTTTTCCCGTCTCAGATTTTTACTCACCCCCCCTTCCCCCCCTTCCCCCTAAACCCCCAGCCACACTAGGGCAGAGGCTACTAAGCTACTCAGTCCTGTAGCCCATCTGGAGGTGAGTGACACAGAGGACAGTCCACATAGGTAAGGCCCAGACAACCACACTCTCTCCCGCCCCTCCTTGGGGAAGGGCTGCTCTTTGCTCTGGAGAGAGCAGGATTCTGGGATCCAGACACACAAACAGCAGTGTTTCGGGAACGGTGGTCTTGCTGGCTAGAGGCTGGACAGAGAGGAGTGGCTGGGGGAGAACACTCATGTAGGAGCTGATGGGCAAAGGGCACAGGAGAAGAGGCAGAAATGGATCCCAGGTGGAGAGTGATGATAACAGCCATTGTCAGAATCCCACTCTGTCCAGCCTGGTGTTTTCGTTTGCTAGGGCTGCTGTAACAAAGGACTACACGCCGAGTGACTTGAACAGCAGAAATGTATTGTCTCACCATTCTGGAGGCCAGAAGTCCAAGATCAAGGTGTTGGCAGGGCCGGTTCCTTCTGAGGGTGAGAGGGAGAATCTGTTCCAGGCCTCTCCCCTAGCTTCTGGTGCTTTGCTGACGGTCTTTGACGTTCCTTGGTTTGTAGAAACATCACCTCCATCTCTGCCTTCATTTTCACATGGCCAGCTGCCTATATGCATGTTTCCATGTCCAAATTTCCCCTTTCTTTAAGGACACCAGTCATATTCTTTTTTTTTAATAAGTTTCTTTTCTTTTTAAATTTATTTTGGTTGTTTTAGGTCTTCGTTGTTTCGCCTGGGCCTTCTCTAGTTGCGGCGAGTGGGGGCTACTCTTCGTTGCGATACGTGGGCTTCTCATTGTGGTGGCTTCTCTTGTGGAACACGGGCTCCAGGTGTGTGGGCTTCAGTAGTTGCAGCACATGGGCTCAGTTGTTGTGGCACGCTGGGCCCTAGAGCACACAGGCTTCAGTAGTTGTGGCACAAGGGCTCTAGAGCGCAGGCTCAGTAGTTGTGGCACACGGGCTTAGTTGCTCCACGGCACGTGGGATCTTCCTGGACCAGGGATCAAACCTGTGTCCCCTGCATTGACAGGCAGATTCTTAACCACTGCGCCACCAGGGAAGTCCCCACCAGTCACATTTGATTAAGGCCCACCCTAATGACTTCATTTTAACCTGATTACTTCTATAAAGATTCTATCTCCAAATAAGGTCACATTCTGAGGTTCTGGAGGTTAGGACACCAATATATCTTTTGGGGTGAGGGGGACACAATTCAAACCATAACACTTTCATTTATTTATTTGTTTGTTTGTTTATATATATATATTTGGCTGTGCCAGGTCTTAGTTGTGGCACGGGGAATCTTCGTTATGGCATGTGGAATCTTTACTTGAGGCATTCAGGAACTAGTTCCTTGACTAGGGTTCGAACCTGGGCCCCCTGTATTGGGAGCATGGACTCTTAACCACTGGACCACCAGGGAAGTCCCCACAACACTTCCTAATTCCAAACTTAGGGACTTCCTTGGTGGTCCAGTGGTAAGGAGTCCGCTTTACAATGCAGGGGACGCAGGTTTGATCCCTGGTCAGGGAACTAAGATCCCACATGCTGCAGGGCAACTAAAGCCCACGTGCCACAGCTACTGAGCTCGCGTGCCTCAGCTAGAGCCCGCGTGCCACAACTAGAGCCCGCGTGCCGCAAACTACAGAGCCCTCACGCTCCGGAACACATGCGCCACAACTACAGAGCCCACGCACCCTGGATTCGGTGCGCCACAACTAAAGAAGAAAAAACCCGCACGCCACAACTAGCGAGAGGCCCGCACACCACAATGAAGAGCCCGCGCACCACAATAAAAGATCCCACATGCTGCAACTAACACCCAACACAGCTAAAAATAAGTAAAATAAATAAATAAATGGTAAATAAATCTTAAAAAAAGAATTCCAAACTTAGACTGGGCATCTCTGGGTTTTGTCTGCACAGCATGCCTGGCCATCTTCTTCTGGTAACAGCAGTCCTCTTCCTTATGAGTGAACCCTTCCTTTCCATGCGGCTGCCAATGATGTGACTTTGTCCTCTCATTACAGGGATGGACATATGACCCAAGCTGGCCAATCAGCAGAATCTCTCTCTCCTTCTCTGTCTTTCTATGTTCTGTAATTTTTTTTGTTTTTGCCACACCATGTGGCATGTGGGATCTTATTTCCCTGACCAGGGATCGAACCCATGCCCCCTGCAGTGGAAGCATGGAGTCCTAACCACTGGACCTCCAGGGAATTCCCTGTTTTGTAATTATTTAAGTGAGTTAGGAGAGAGAGAGAGGGAGAGAGAAAGAGAAAGAGAAAGAAAGAGAAATTGGGGATGTTCCTAAAAATTAACCCAGGCTCAGTCTGTTCATTGTATTTGCTCTTTCAGAGAAGTCCTCCTGATAACATGCCTGAACTGTGACAAACCTAAGGCTGCTGTGGCTAAGGAAACAGTCTGGCTTTGAGCTTGAACCCCAACCTCCTCATTAGCTAGCTGGGGGACTGAGGAGTTTTCCATGTCTCAGTTTCCTCATGTATAAAACATGGTGACAACAATGCTATCTATCTCAGAGTATTCTGGCAAAGATCACATATGTGAGAATATTTTGCATGAAGCAAATTTCTATACAAATGTTTGTCATTGTTAGAAAGGTAGAAATCTAGGACTAGGGGAGCCAAAGAATAAGAATTTGTTAGTGTTTAATCAGTCCTGACTTAGAGCGCTGGCATCGCACTTGCCTGCCACCCCTCTCCCCTCGGTCTTGCAGTTGGGCAGGGCCCACTGAGTTGTGAGCTGAAATTGACAGGTGTCACTTCCCAGCCCAGAGTCCATGTGTGAGAGACTACACAAGGGCATGAATACAGTGGGGTGAGGTTCATTAGGCATCACCAAATGGCAGTCTACCACAATGGTCAAACAGTCATTCATGCATTCATTCATTCGTTCATCAAATCCTTTTTGAGCACCTTGCTTGAGCCCAGCACTGTGCTAGGCCCTGGGGATGAAAAGACAAATAAGCAGGGTCATTATCCTCAAGGTGCTTGCTCCAGATGTCAAAGGGGAGGTAGGTGCAAGCAAATAATTGCAATATAGTGTGTTCATTCCTTTAAGAGAGGGGAGCACTGTCTGGAGGAGGCCAGAGAGGGCTTCCTGGAAGAAGTGACATATGAGCTAGCTCTTAAAAGGCAAGTAAGTGATTACCAGGCAGACAGGGTGCTGAAGAGTTTTTCAGGCAGAGGAAGCCACATCTCCAAGGACACCAAAGGTTGTAGAGGTTGTGGAGAGAGGTTCAGAGTGGCTGGAGCATAGGGTGTGTGCAATGTGAGTGCCCGTCTGAGGCGTTTTGATTTGATGCCAAAGCCTGGGGAACCAAAGGAGGTTTTCCAACAGAGAAGCAGCATGAGACAAAGTCTTTCTAGGAGAATGACTCTGGTGGGAGGGTGGAAGATGAAGCAGCAGGGGAAAGATTGGAGGCAGGCCAAGGAGAAGGCCACTGCATGAGTCCTAGAAAGGGATGATGAGGCTCAAACCAAGGTATGGGTGTGAGGATTGAGGGAAGAGACCAGATTCAAGCAGAATTCTGGGATATAAGAAATTAGATATTGAGATGGGAGATATTAGATATTAGATATTAGATATTGAGATGACTAATTCTGGATGATTGGTCTGAGTTCTTTAGACAGAGGTCTGGTGTGAAGAATACCAGTCTATCGGGCCTCCGTAGCTTGATGGGAATTTGTTTATTCTAATTCTCTGCTTCCCAAACAGTTCTCTGGTCTGTAGTTTGGTCTACTGAGGAGATAGACCCCTCCTGCAACCCCAGAAGAATGTCCTATGCAGATCAAAGGTTTGTGTTCAGGACCCAGAGAGGAATATCTAGTCAAAAACAGAGCTTTCTCTTACCTCCAGTTCTGCTGCTAAGAAATTAGGTCTCAATTTCACTTTTTGGCTGATGCCGTTCCTTCTGAAACAGATGGGTGCATTTTCTCCTCCACATATAAGATTGTATATGGGGTGTGAGGGAAAGAGCAAAGGGGAAGGTAACACCAGGCTTTGGGTTTGAGCAACTAGAAAAATGGAATTGCCATTTATCGAGATGGGGAAGCCTGAGGGAGGAGCAGATTGGGGAAGGTAGGAATTTAGTTTTGGATGTGCTATAGTTGAGGTGCTATTAGGCATGCAAGTGAGAAAGCAGTTGAAGTTATTCATACAAACTTGCAAGACATTACCCAGAATGCAGCAAAGAAAGAAGAAAAATATGAAAGAGGGGTTACTAGATATGGAGGACAGAATGAGGCAGTCTCATAAATGTTTGATTGGAGTCTCAGAAGGAAGAAATATAGAAGAAAGGCAATATTTGAGGGGATGACAGTTGACAGTTTTCCAAAATTAATGAAAGATATGAATCTTCAGATCCAGAGGGCCCAACAAATTCAAATAGGATAAAAAGAAATCCACATTGAGACACATTACAGTGAAACTGTAGAACCAAAAAAAAAAAAAAAAAAAAAACAAAAAGATTCTAAAAGTGGCCTGGGTGGAGGGGAGGACAATTACCTATAAAAAAAACGACAATTGGAATATCAGCATAGTTTCCAACAGCAATAGTAGAAACCAGAAGACTGTAAAATGCTCCTTTAAAAAAAATGTATATAGGGGCTTCCCTGATGGCACAGTGGTTAAGAATCCACCTGCCAATGCAGGGGACACGGGTTCGAGCCCTGGTCCGGGAAGATCCCACATGCCGTGGAACAACTAAGCCCGTGCACCACAACTACTGAGCCTGCACTCTAGAGCCTGCGAGCCACAACTACAGAGCCCATGTGCCGCAACTACTGAAGCCCGCATGCCTAGAACCCGTGCTCTGCAACAAGAGAAGCCACCGCAGTGAGAAGCCCGTGCACTACAATGAAGAGTAGCCCCTGCTCGCCTCAACTAGAGAAAGCCCACATGCAGCAACAAAGACCCAACGCAGCCCAAAAAAATGAATAAATAAAAGAAATAAATTTTTAAAAATATTTTAAAAATTAAAATTTTATATATATATATCACATACCATGTAATTCATTCTTTCAAAGTGTGCAATTAAATGGTTTTTGTATATTCATAAAATTGTGCAACCATCACCACTAATTCCAGAACATTTTCATCACCTTAAAAAGAAACGCACTGGGGGCTTCCCTGGTGGCGCAGTGGTTGAGAGTCCGCCTGTTAATACAGGGGACACGGGTTCGTGCCCTGGTCCGGGAAGATCCCACATGCCGCGGAGCGGCTGGGCCCGTGAGCCATGGCCACTGAGCCTGCGCGTCCGGAGCCTGTGCTCCAAAACGGGAGAGGCCACAACAGTGAGAGGCCCGTGTACCGCAAAAAAAAAGAAAAAGAAACCCATTGGGAATTCCCTGGCGGTCCAGTGGTTAAGACTCCATGCTTCCAATGCAAGGGGTCAGGGTTCAATCCCTGGTTGGGGAACTAAGATCCCATATGCTGCACGGTCCAGCCCAAAAATTAAAAAAAAAACAACAAAAAAAGCTCACTGCCCATTGGTAGTCACTCCCTATTCCCCTCTCCCCACAGCTCCTGGCAAGCACTAACGTACTTTCTATCTCTATATATTTGCCTATTCTGAACGTTTCATATGTATGGAATCATACAATATGTGGTCCTTGGGGACTGGCTTCTTTAACTTAGCATAATATTTTAAAGGTTCATCCACATTGTAACATGTATCAGCGCCTCATTCCTTTTTATGGCCAAATAATATTCCATTGCACGGATATTCTACATTTTATTTATCCACTTGTCCGTTGGTGGACATTTGAATTGTTTCTGCCTTTTGGCTGTTAGGAATAATGCTGCTATAAACGTTCATGTGCAAGTTTTTGTGTGGACATATGTTTTCATTTCTCTTGGGAATCTACCCAGGAGTGGAATTGCTGGGTCACAGAGTAACTCTTGTTTAACATTTTGGGGAGCTGCCAAACTGTTTTCCAAAGCAGCTACACCATTTTCCATTCCCACTAGCAATGTATAAGAGTTCTAATTTGTGTTCACTTCAGCAGCACACACACTGAAATTGGAATGATTCAGAGATTAGCATGACCCCTGTGCAAGGACGACATGAAAATTCATGAAATATTCCTTTTTTTTTTTGACCACACAGCTTGTGGAATCTTAGTTCCCCAACCAGGGACTGAGCCCAGGCCCTTGGCAGGAAAGTGCAGAGTCCTAACCACTGGACCACCAGGGAATTCCCTATTCTATATTTTTAAAAAAGAGTTCCAATTTCTCCATATCCTTGTCAACACTTGTTTTTTTAATATTTATTTATTCACTTATTTATTTTGGCTGCACTGGGTCACTTGCGGCACGCGGGATCTTTGTTGCAGCATGCAGAATCTTCAGTTGCGGCATGCGGACTCTTAACTGTGGCATGCATGCAGGAGCTAGTTCCCCAACCAGGGATTGAATCCGGGCCCCCTGCATTGGGAGCATGGAGTCTTACCCACTGGACCCACAGGGAAATCCAACACTTATTATTATCTTTTTAAATTATAGCCATGCTTGTGGGTGTGAAGTAATATTTCATTGTGGCTTTGACTTGCATTTCCCTCATGGCTAATGACGTTGAGCACCTTTTCATGTGTTTATTGATCATTTGTATATATTCTTTGGAGTTGTGTCTCTCTAAATACTTTGCCTGTTTTTTTTTAACGTTTTTATTGGAGTATAATTGCTTTACAATGTGTGTTAGTTTCTGCTTTATAACAAAGTGAATCAGTTATACATATACATATATCCCCATATCCCCTCCCTCTTGCGTCTTCTTCCCACCCTCCCTATCCCACCCCTCTAGGTGGTCACAAAGCACCGAGCTGATCTCCCTGTGCTATGTGACTGCTTCCCAATAGCTATCTGTTTTACCTTTGGTAGTGTATATATGGACATATATACACTACCACTCTCTCACTTTGTCCCAGCTAACCCTTACCCCTCTCCGTGTCCTCAAGTCCATTCTCTAGTAGGTCTGTGTCTTTATTCCTGTCTTGCCCCTAGGTTCTTCATGACCATTTTTTTTATTCCATATATATGTGTTAGGTTTTTTTTT
Organism: Stenella coeruleoalba; assembly: GCF_951394435.1. Lineage (NCBI taxonomy): Eukaryota > Metazoa > Chordata > Mammalia > Artiodactyla > Delphinidae > Stenella > Stenella coeruleoalba. Next base: position 31,135,651 of record NC_137152.1, read on the forward strand.
AACATCTTTATTAGGGTATAATTGCTTTACAATGGTGTGTTAGTTTCTGCTTTATAACAAAGTGAATCAGTTATACATATACATATGTTCCCATATCTCTTCCCTCTTGCGTCTCCCTCTCTCCCACCCTCCCTATCCCACCCCTCCAGGCGGTCACAAAGCACCTAGCTGATATCCCTGTGCTATGCACTTTGCCTGTTTTTAATCAGGTTGTCTTTTTATTGAGTTGTAAGAGTTCTTTATATATTCTTGATACTAGACCCATATGAGGTATATGTTTTTCAAATATTTTATCCCATTCTACAGGATTTTTCACTTCACTGATGGTGTTCTTTGAAGCACAAAAGTTTCTAACTTTAGTGAAGTCCGATTTACCTATTTTTTCTTTTGCTACTCATGCTTTTGCTTTCATATCAAAGAATCCATCACCAAGTCCAAGGTCATGCAGAATTACCACTGTATTTTTTTTCTAAGAGCTTTATAGCTTTAATTCTTCCAGTTAGTCTTTTGATTCATTTTGAGAGAATTTTTGTATATGGTGTGAGGTAGCGGTCCAACTTCATTCTTCTGCGTGTGGATATACAGTTGTTCCAGCACCATTTGTTGAAAAGATGCTTCTTTCCCCATTGAATTTTCTTTGTACCGAATGCTGTCTTTAAAGTGCTGAGAGAAAATAACCATCGACTTGGAATATTATGCCAAGATAAATTATAATTCCAGAAGAAAGGTGAAAAAATGATACTTTTAGAAAACAAAAACGGAGACGTTTTACCAGCAACTGACCTTCACTTAAGGAACTCCTTAAGGGATGTACTTCTGCAGGAAGGAAGGAAGGTCTGAGACTCAAGAAGGAATATTTTAGCAGCAGCATCTGTCATGCTAGAAGAGCAACCCACATCCGCAGCCACGGCATCCTGAAACCCACCAGACAGTCACCCCCAGAGCCAGGTTCTCTGTGGCAAGATTCAGGCTCTCTTTTTGTGCTGCACGTATTCCTGGGTAATAACAGAAAACTCGAATGACCCCTGGCTAGCACGCTAAGGGATCACAAGGAGGGTGGCTTGCAAAGGAAGCCTGCCAAAGCCCAGCTAGCAAATTGCTTATCTCCAGGGACGCGAGAGAAACAGATCAATCAGAACCCACAATCAGAGATGAGTGGTGGGTGGTCTGTCCATCTGTGAAAGCACACCCTGTGAGCCCTGTGAGTTGTAAGGAGATGGCATCTCTCCCTTCTCCAAGCTGCCCTGGGATGCTTGGAATCAAGCCCCGTTTCCACTTCTAGGTGGTAAAGCCCTGATCAGGCACAAACCCTGTGTCTGTCACTCCCTCTCCTCCCGTCCCTTCCTCCCACCTTACTGTTTTCTTCCTCGTTTATAATGCAACACTAGATCTACTCTGATCACAGACTGAGTCACCTTTCTAAAATATTTCCTACACAATCCAGTGGTATTTAATACCAGTAGAACGGACCTTATGTGCTCTGATCACAAATCAGACAACCATGTGAGATTTCCAGAATTCGGTTGAATATCATTTTAATATCCGGAAGTATTGAGTGGTCCTGATACCATGAAAGAATGCAGAATTCCTGTAAAGTTCAAAGGTCTTTACACCTAGGCAGGAAAATATGAACGTACCTTTTAAGAGTTCAAGAAACAAAGACTCTAGTGGGGTACTCAGCCTAGGGGGGTGCTTGCTGAATTAGGTGAGAAAACGGAAGAATTAGGTAATGTCAGGGACCCATGACCACCCCTTGGAGTTATAGAATCATTGACATAGCAGCTCTAAATGTCAGTGCAGATTCTTTTTGCAACCTCAAACATGCTGAGAAGATGATATAATGGTTTCCTTAGTGGATGTGAGAGGAATTGCCCTGCTCTCTGCCTTGCCAGAGCTCATGTGTGGCCAAAATTTCTGGTCAAAAGTAACTTAATTTCACTGGGATGATAACCTTGTTCCTTAGCGGATAACATCTTTTGACCCAGCAAAGATTTCTAATTAACTTTAGAAATGTTTAAAAGTAGCCCATATTTTCTTATAAAGAATCTTGGCAAATCAGGCATTTTCTGTACTTGTAATGTTTAAGAAGATTTAGCCTATTCAAGTAAAAGCCATGTGATTCTAACTTAAAATATGTAACTGAGGTAGACTTAGAATTTTAAGTTGAAATTGTACAGTCTTTGTATGGTACCAGAATATCCGGGAAATTTTTAAGTTCATTGGCTTTGAAAGTTTAATTTGTTTAATTTGATTTATGTTATTTAATACATCTAAAAGAGTCATGTACCACAGTGTTCATTGCAGCACTATTTACAATAGCCAGGACATGGAAGCAACCTAAGTGTCTATTGATAGATGAATGGATAAAGAAGATGTGGCACATGTATACAATGGAATATTACTCAGCCATAAAAAGAGATGAAATTGAGTTATTTGTAGTGAGGCGGATGGACCTAGAGTCTGTCATACAGAGTGAAGTAAGTCAGAAAGAGAAAAACAAATACCGTATGCTAACACATATATATGGAATCTAAAAAAAGTATATGATTCTGAAGAACCTAGGGGCAGGACAGGAATAAAGATGCAGATGTAGAGAATGGACTTGAGGACATGGGGAGGGGGAAGGGTAAGCTGGGACGAAGTGAGAGAGTAGCATTGACATATATACACTACCAAGCGTAAAATAGATAGCTAGTGGGAATCAGCCGCATAGCACAGGGAGATCAGTTCGGTGCTGTGTGACCACCTAGAGGGGTGGGATAGGGAGGGTGGGAGGGAGACGCAAGAGCGAGGGTATATGTATACATACAGCTGATTCACTTTGCTATACAGCAGAAACTAACACAATATTGTAAAGCAATTATGCCAGTAAAAATGTTTAAAAAATCTATTAATATTTGAGAATGTTCTGTTCATTCATACAGGTGAAGTACTTTAAAAGGAAAAAGAATATATTAAGTTTTGATGCAAGTCTCAAGGGGCAGGTTATGACTATCATTATTGGTCTCTTACCCCAGAGCCATTCTCTTACAAAATCCAGATTTTTTTCATTTATGGAAGGCTTTTCGACTCAGGAAAAGCTGGGCCCCTCCCCATCCCAGGAGTGGAGCTGGGGGTGAATCCTGGCTAATTGCAGTAATTCCATTCCCCTTGCCTGGCATTGGTTCAGGAAAGGAAGTGTGATGCAATTTTGACCAAAGATTAAGATGGAGAAGTCTGCTGGGAGGCTTTCCTTTCAAAGAGGAGCACAAAGAAAGAGATAAGACTCCTCCCTTCTGGCCTTGGAATGTTGTGTGAGGATGTGATGCCTGGAGCTGATACAACCATTTTGTGAGCATGAGGGGAGGCACTGACAACTGAGGATGACAGAGTGGAAATGTGGAAAGAGGCTTGGTCGCTGAGCCTCCAAATTAACCAACCATCATAGAGTATTTAAAAAATACTTCTCCTTACTTGTTTTTTAAAGTTTTCATTCAGTCCGTGTTTTAGTAACTCCTCTTCCTGTTTTAAGGATTCCCCTTCAGTTACCATTAATCTTGCATCTTCCCCTTCCTACATAAACATTTGCTTATTCTTGCTGATTTAGGTGAGGGAAAGGATATTTTCAAATCTCCAAAAGAGTATTTGGGCTGTTCTTTTTTTTTTTAAATTGAAGTATAGTTGATTTACAATGTTGTGTTAGGACCTATTTGTTCTTGTTACTTTCTAATTTTATTGTATTTTATGGTCAGATAATATGGCTTATATGATATCTTTTGGGAAATATATTCAGATTTTCTTTGAAAGCTAAGTCTCGGTTAATTTTTATAAATTTTCCACAGTTGTTTCAATAGAATATGTATTCTCTGTTGGGCACAATGCTTTATCTATGTCTATTAATTGTTGAGGCTGGGGACATCTTGAAGGCTTCTTTGCTTATATGTCCAATACCTGAACTGGGAAGACTTAGCACACCTGGCAGCTGGTACGGCTATGATCCTCGGGCATCCCTCTATCCCTATATGGTCTCTCTGCGTGGTGGTTTCAGGGTAACCGACTTCTTATATGGGGGCTCAGGACTCTAAAGACATGTGTTCCAAAAGGGATAGAATTAGGCAGAAGTCTTACAGGCTTTCGTGATCTAGCCTCAAAAGTCACGCAGCATCACTTCTGCCAAATTCTATTCATTAGAATCGAATCTCTAAGGCCAGCCCATGTTAAAAGAGAGGGGAATTAGATTCCATCTCTTAATGTGTCCAAGGATTTGTAAACCTATTTTAAAACCACACCACACCAGCCTAACATGTCTAAAGAGCAGAAAAGACGTGGACGTGTGTTTCTGGCCCCATCTCCAGCCCCTCGGCTTTTGTTTGTAATCTCGACTTGCCAGCATCTCCCAGGCTTCCGTGTCACTTCTTTTTTTTTTTAGTTTATTTATTTATATTTGGCTGCATTGGGTCTTCGTTGCTGCGTGTGGGCTTTCTCTAGTTGTGGTGAGCGGGGGCTACTCTTCGTTGCAGTGTGCGGGCTTCTCACTGCAGTGTCTTCTCTTGTTGCAGAGCATGGGCTCTAGGAGCGCGAGCTTCAGTAGTTGTGGCACGAGGGCTCAGTAGTTGTGGCTAGCGGGCTCTAGAGCACAGGCTCAGTAGTTGTGGCGCACGGGCTTAGTTGCTCTGCGGCATGTGGGATCTTCCCGGACCAGGGCTCGAACCTGTGTCCCCTGCATTGGCAGGTGGATTCTTAACCACTGCGCCACCAGGGAAGTCCCCATGTCACTTCTGTAGCCAACTCTGCCCTCATTCCAAACTGTTGCCTCTCTATTGTCATGCTTGTACTGTGTAACCTTCCTACTTACCCCCCTTTTGCTGAGCCCTGTTAACCCCCAGAACCATGAGGAATAATATTAAAATGATTGTTTTTTTTTTTTTTAACTGAGGCTCAGAGAGCTGAGCATTCTTTTCTTTTTTTAAAAATTTACTTATTTGGTTACGCCAAGTCTTAGTTGCAGCAGGCGGGCTCCTTAGTTGCGGCTCGCCAGCTCCTTAGTTGCGGCATGCACGTGGGACCTAGTTCTCTGACCAGGGATCGAACCCAGGCCCCCTGCATTGGGAGCACGGAGCCTTAACCAGTGCGCCACAGGGAAGTCCCAATTGTTATTTTAAGTCACTAAGTTTTGAGATGATTTGATAGGCAGCAGTAGGTCACAGAAAACCACTGTCTTATTTTGAAGGCTGGTTTCCTAGCACAAAGGTTAGAGGAGGGACGCTATCCTGGTCATTCGGAAGGGATGAGGTCCCAAGTGACTCCACCCCCTGTGAGGCTGTACATTCATTCCTTCAGCTGCAACATTTTGGCCAAGACTAAGAAAGCTTATGTTTGTGAAAGTATTTTCATGAGCCCAACACCTTTCTTGATGCTTACTGTAAAACTTAAGAATGAACAGACTTCTGCCTGGAAGCTTTGAAGTTGAGTCTCTTTTTTTAAATTGTGGTAGGAACACTTAACATGAGATATACAATGCTGTACAGCAGAGTTCTAGAACTTCATCTTTTTTTCTTTTTTTTTTTTTTAAGCTGTGCTGCGTGGCTTACGGGATCTTAGTTCCCCAACCAGGGATCGAACCCGGGCCCTCGGCAGTAAAAACGCCGAGTCCTAACCACTGGACTGCCAGTGAATTCCCTAGAACTTGTTCATCTTGTGTGACTGAAACTTTATATCCATTGATGGACAACTCTCTACCTCCCCCTCCTCCCAGAACTGAGTCTTAATTGAATTAATTTTTTAAATTAATAAAGCATAGGAAAAATATATCCCCATTTTATGTTTAACAAGTATCTAATCTCAACAGTAAAGTAGCCAAATGTATAAACTTCACATTTCTCATTAAGAAATTCTTGAAGTTTGAGACTATAGAAGACCAAAAAGTATATGCTAAATAATACATTTTCACAATGAATTCTTCCGGATGCCCACTATTATTGCCAATAAGAGCCCAAAATAAATGTAAGTTAAACCACAAAAAAGGATGGCAAATTTTAACTAATTTCAAAGCTTTCTTTGAAGACTGAAGACATTAGAAAATATCGAATATGTTTTTAAAATTTTTTTAATTGAAGTATAGTTGATTTACAATGTTGTGTTTCAGGTGTACTGCAAAGCGATTCAATTGTACATATATATACATATGTATTCTTTTTCAGATTTTTATCCATTATAAGTTATTACAAGTATTGTAGATAATTCCCTGTGCTATTCGAATACATCTTTAAAAATAAGACAAATTACAAGATGATAGATTTGGTAATAATCCTGTCTCTCACTTGCCTTTATTCACCCAGGCATTCATATTTAATACATACTCTTTGAGTGCCTAATATTAATAATAATCAACATTTTTTTTTTTTGGCGGTACGCGGGCCTCTCACTGTTGTGGCCTCTCCCGTTGCGGAGCACAGGCTCCGGACGCACAGGCCCAGTGGCCATGGCTCACAGGCCCAGCCGCTCCGCGGCATGTGGGATCTTCCCGGACCGGGGCACGAACCCGTGTCCCCTGCATTTGCAGGCGGACTCTCAACCACTGCGCCACCAGGGAAACCCAATAATCAACATTTTTGAGCCTTTTTATATATCAGGCATTATACTAAAACTCTGTATAGCATCTTGTTCTAATCCTTTTAACAGCCCGTGGGGTAGATTATTTTTATTCCTGTTGCACAGATGAGGAAACTGAGGCAGAGAGAAGCTAGGTAACTTGCCCAGTTACTAAATGGTTGGGCCCAGATGGGAGCTCTGGCCGTGTGCCCAGGACTCTTCCTTTAAACCTCTATCCTCTGCTGCCTCCATGTGCCCAGCGAGAAACTCAGGCGCTGAGCTGGAGAGCTGTTTAAACAAGCTCTTCACTTAAGGGAGCTGAGGAGATCAAAAAGTTCAACGTAGCCCAGGAACAAACAGTATAGATGCAAACTTGGTAGGACAGGTTTTACCAGTTTGGGGTTAAATAAGTTCACATGGCCTTTGTTTTTTTAACATTTTTTTTTAACATTTAACATTTTCAAACTTACACAAAAGGAGAGAGATTAGCAAGCACAATGAACCCCCAAGTACCCATCACCCAGCGTGATTAGTATCCATTTACGGCCAATCTTGCTTCATCTATACCCCACCCACTTTTTCCTTCCCCCACCTCCTCCCTACTGAATTTTTTTTGGCTTTATATATAAGCTATTGTATTTATTTTTTTAAGTTTATTATTTTTGGTCATGCTGTGTGGCTTGTGGAATCTTGGTTCCCCGACCAGGGATTGAACCGGGGTCCTCGGCAGTGAAAGTGCGGAATCCTAACCACTGGACTGCCAGGGAGTTCCCTAACCCATTTTACTTTTTAAAAAATTGAAGTATAGTTGATTTACAATGTCAGGTGTACAGCAAAGTGATTCAGATATATATATATATATATATATATATATATATACTTTTTCAGATTCTTTTCCCTTATAGGATCCTACTGAATTTTTTGAAGCAAATCCCAGCCATCATATTCTTTTATCCACAAATACTTCAAATCCACAAATACCTATCTTTTAAAGAGAAAGAATCCTTGTGAACATAACCGCAATACCAATATCACTCCCAAAATAACTAACAATGATACCTTATGATCATTCAGTCTGTAGGGGAGGAAAATCATTTTCCCTCTACCCTTCTGGGTTCTTGACTGAGGAACCCCCCTGTAATAAAAGGCAGATTAACAGGAGAAAAACACAGAGAAGTTTAGTAATATGCATACCTCCTGTGTACATAGGAGAGCCCCAGGAAAACTGAGTAACTCCCCAAAATGGCCCAAGACACCACCTTAAATCCCATCTCCAGCTAAAGACAAAGGCAGATGCTGGGGGGAGTCAGTTATGGGAGATTATCAGGAAAAGCACAGTCAGCAAGGGGAAGGGGACTTCCCTGGTGGTCCAGTGGTTAAGAATCCGCCTTCCAATGCAGGGAAGCAGGTTCCATCCCTGGTTGGGGAACTAAGATCCCACATGCAGTGGGGCAACTAAACCCACGTGAGAAAATTTCTTTCTAAAACTAGAGAGAAACCTGCAAAGAAGAGACCCGTGCGCCGCAACGAAGACCTAGCGCAGCCAAAAAAAAAAAGAAAAGAAAAGAAAACAAGGGGAAGGTTGTTACCCGGATTTAGGTCCTTACCTTCTCCTTTGATAAGAGTTTGTAAAGATTTAGGCCATCCTTCTCTTGCTGGTACAGAGAAGGAGACACCCTTATACATGGGCATTTCCCTTATAAATATCTCTTACAAAAAGGTAACTTCTACTCTGTTTTCAGAGTTTTTCCTGTGACTGCTCTTTCTTAAAAATAATCAGTCTAGGGGCTTCCCTGGTGGCGCAGTGGTTGAGAGTCCGCCTGCCGATGCAGGGGACACGGGTTCGTGCCCCGGTCCGGGAAGATCCCACATGCCGCGGAGCGGCTGGGCCTGTGAGCCATGGCCACTGGGCCTGTGCGTCCGGAGCCTGTGCTCCGCAACGGGAGAGGCCACAACAGTGAGAGGCCCGCGTACCGCAAAAAAAAAAAATAATAATAATCAGTCTAAAATAATTTTTATGCCGAAGAGACATATTTTGGGGTGACAACTTCTGCTCCCCTTCAAGTCACTGATATATTCAAATTAACTGCTTGAGTGTTCACATACCCAGATTAATAAAAAGCCCAGTTTCTCTCTTGGGGCCCCTCTCCTGATAAATTGTCCAAGATGCCAGTCTGGTGCCATCCTAGCCATGCTTCAACACCTGGAGGAGAAAGAACTAGAGAAATCTGAGCAGTCCCCCAGCAGGCACCATCTTTACTGCCATGGCTGCCCCTGAGTTTTGCTGATGAAAACCAGTGGTCTGGTTCAGTCCAACCACCCTAATTCACTGCGAGTCCAGCTCTTGTCCAGGCCCCAGTGGCTCTCCAAGGAAGGCCAACCCCCTCCCTTGGGGGGACCCTGGGATAAGATGCCAAGAACTGGATCCCATCATATGGCTCTTCACTTGCCCCTGACACACTCGGCCCTTGTTTCCACAACAGACCTGGGGGCCTGCAGGCCCAGCCCCACCCCTGACCAGAATCTACCTTCCCATGTCCCCTCCCCAGCCAGCAGCCCCCCGCCCGGACCCTCTGAACCCATCAGAGAAGGGAGATTGCTCAAAAGTGAAGGACTCAAGCCAGTTCCCTATAATCTCAGGAATCTCTTGAGTGCCACACAGATTTGCTCTGGGATGGTCTCTGCATACCAAGGCCTCCTGGGAGAGGCCATAGCCAGCCACAAAGAAAGGTCTTGTTATACCCCTCCCCTGAGCTATCTGTCACCACGCATCTACATAGCTAGGAGAGGTGGCTCGAGGACCCCTTGGAACCAAAGTCAACACCAAAGTGACCTGCTGCCTCCCCCTACACAGCCCGTGTTGTTTCACCTTCCTTTTGTTTGCTTTTTACTTTTCGTCTTGTTCATTTATTTTTCAAACAGCTCATACGTTTGCATGGTTCAAAATTCAAAAGCTATCAAAGGATATATAAGAGAAAGTCTTCATTCCACCCCTGTTCTCAGCCACCCAGATCCTCTGCCCAAAAGCAACCAATTTTATCAGTTTCTTGTGTTTCCTTCAGAAATATTTGTGTGTCCATACAAGCCAATCTCTCTCTCTCTCTCTGTGTGTGTGTGTGTGTGTGTGTGTGTGTGTGTGTGTGTGTATTCCCCTCCTTTTTACATAAATGGTAGCATACAATACACAGTGTTCTGCTCCTTGATTTTTTTTTCACTTAACAGGATATCTTTTCCTTTTTTTTTTTCTTTTCACCTAACAGGATATCTTTACAATCAATCCATAGGGCTTTCTGGTCTTATTACAGCTGCAGAGTATTCCAAAGCATGAATGTACTGTAACTTATTTAACCGAAAGTCTTCTAATTGGTAGACTTTCAGGCTATTTGCAATCTTTTAAAATTACAAATAAAGCTGTACTGGATAAACTTATAAACAGGACCCAGACAGCTTTTAACAAGCAACTTCTCTTACCTGGAAACAAATTAAAATCCCAACCAAGGAAGCGCCTTGCTGTATAAGGTAAAGAATGATAAACTGCTCTGGAGGATCAGAAAAGATAGAACGTACTTTTGGCTGCCTTGGGCCAGGGGAGAAAAGGTATGTGGAGTGGGAGGACGAACTCTGCAGGAGGGGAGATTACAGATGAATTCATTTTGAAAGAACTAAGTCCCATTGAACTGTGTATATAGAATGTATGGTATAGAGGGGGGAGAGTTGTTATTTCAATTAAAAAAAAAACTCCTCTAACTTAAAAACTCCTGTATTAGCATGGCATTATAGGAATGTAAATATCAGGTACTCCAAAATAAATTACAGACATAATGCAAAATCTGACCCAGTTCTTAGGAACACAGACTATAAAACACTATAACAAAGGCCAAAATCCATAGCGAATCTCCATTGTCTCAGAAAACAGAATTTAAAGAAGTCCTTCCCTATTCATTAGTGTTATCACCGGTAAATGAGAATAATTGTCTTCCTGCCCTTTGTCATTAATATATGCTTGCCACTTCTTGGCAAATGTCTCTGGTTTGCTTTTTGGTTGGTGGGTGAAAGGTGAGTGGAATGCAGTTAAGGTAGCAGATTTTCCCACAAACAGGCAGTGCAGACATAATATCTTTCCACACTGCACTTGATGCTCTGAATTATTAATTAGGACGTTAAATATATAGCTCAGTGCATGAGGTTATATTTAACTCCATATACTGACGATCTGAGCTTTGCACCTTCCTGGGTTTGAAAATTAGATTCTGTAACAACAGGATTTCTTATGTTTGTTCAGAAAATCATACCTGTAACAAGGGTGGGGAGTCACTTTAAGCAGACCCAGAGAGGTGAAAAGTCAATTGAGGTCCTGGATGGAATCCCCAAACAGGAACTGGGAAAAGAACAACGTCCATTATTAGCTCCTTGGCACTTTACTCCCAGGTTCCATCTTCCAGAAAATTCTGTTTCAAAGCATTAGAAAAGACCTGGGCTTCCATCAACCAGACCCAGGTTCTGATTTGGATTCTGCCAAAACCGAAGATACAAAAATAGGGGGTTAGATCAATAAATATGGGTGCATCCCCTCAATGAAATAGTATGCAATTATTATGTTAAAAAAATGTATGCAAACATTTTGTGAAGTGGGTGGCACTGCAATGTTTAATGTAAAGGCAAAACATTAGAAGCATTGTAAATGTCTGTTGAAATGGGTTTGGAAAAATAAATTATGATCCATAATGTTGTGAACTGACCAAGGTCAATTTGGTCAGGTAGTCTTACGAGGCTCTCTTGTAACTGCCATTAGTCCAAGGTAGGTGAGGCCTACCTATTCCCCACCTAGCCACCAGGTTGTAACAAGAGCAGGTCTCAGGCCCAGATCAGCCAGGTGGAAATTAACAAGCAGGCCTAAGCAACAGTGGTACAACCTCTTCTGTGTACCCAAAGGAGTCCCAGCTCGGTCCTTGCATGCAAAATTCATTTAAGGCGGAGGCTACAGCACTCTAGAAGCAGGATTCTATTAGCCTTGAAGGCAGCATCAGGCGACCAGAATATCCAGATTCATGGTTGGACAAAGGCCCCCCTAGAGATCTAGCCAGACATGCCCCTGAGCACAAGCTACATGCCTGCCTAGATTCAACTGCCCTGTCTGTGCAAGTTCGGAGAGTGTCTCTAAAATAGTTCAGGCAAGCCATATACCTTGAATACTTCTCAGTTCAACAATAAGAGCCCATTGGGAATATCCGTTGTACAGATTCACTTGAACAATCACTCTGCTAATTAGCAAAATCTAGTGTTGATGGGAGGTAAAAATAGATGAAGCTCGTGGAGGGTGACTTTTCTGATTAAGGTTGGCCGCCGCTCCTGGAGTGGGAATTCCCGTAAAGAGCAGCTCACTGGCCCTGAAAGCATAGCTTAAACTAAATAACACACTTTATAACACACTGCCCGTCCTTAAAGTAAATTAGAGACATCGTAACACAGACAACAGAATACTATGCACCAATTAAAAAGAGTATGACACATTGCTTCCTGCTACAGCAAGATAGCTAAACCATTTTAAAGTAAAATAAGCAAGAATATATAACATGATTTTTATTTTTTAAATTTATTTATTTATTTATTTTTGCGGTACACTGGCCTCTCACTGTTGTGGCCTCTCCCTTTGCGGAACACAGGCTCCGGACGCGCAGGCTCAGCGGCCATGGCTCACGGGCCCAGCCGCTCCGCGGCATGTGGGATCTTCCCGGACCGGGGCACGAACCCGCGTCCCCTGCATCGGCAGGCGGACTCTCAACCACTGCGCCACCAGGGAAGCCCTGATTTTTATTTTTATAAAAAAATAAAATCATATATATGATTAAATAGGTATAAAGGAAAGTCTAAACAGATATAAAATTTATTGTTACCCCTAGAGAATAATTAGCAGGAAGAGAAGGGGGGACCTTCCATTGTTTCTTTATGCATTTCTGCGTTTTGAATTTTTTATGAGTATGTGTTACTTTGATAACATGAATTTTAAAACTTAAAGCTTGTTAGAAAAGGATGTTGGGGAAGAATAATTATGTGGAGAAATGTTTATAATATATTCTTGGCTAAAATACATTAGATAGTATTATATTAGATATGGCAGCCACTGTCTCCTCATCTGTGTGCAACCCCCCTGTTGGGGATTGTGTTTTCCAAAGATGGTCACGCCAATAAATATGCCAACGCACAAGCTCTTCTTCCGGTGTGACTTTGACAGGCCTCCGTTGACAGGTGGGGGTGGGGGTGCTGCGTTCCCTCCCCTTGAACCTGGGCACACCTTTCTTGCTTTTTTTTAATTAAAGTGTTAACAATTTTTTAGTTTTTCTTACTGTTTTATTTATTTATTTGTTTATTTATTTATGGCTGCGTTGGGTCTTCATTGCTGTGCGCGGGCTTTCTCTAGTTGTGGCGAGCAGGGGCTACTCTTCGTTGCGGTGCACGGGCTTCTCATTGCGGTGGCTTCTCTTGTTGCGGAGCATGGGCTCTAGGCGCGTGGGCTTCAGTAGTTGTGGCTCGTGGGCTCTAGAGCGCTGGCTCGGTAGTTGTGGCGCACGGGCTTATTTGGGCACCCGTGTGGGATCCTCCCGGACCAGGGCTCGAACCCACGACCCCTGCATTGGCAGGTGAACTCGTAACCACTGTGCCACCAGGGAAGTCCCTCTTTTTTTTTAAATTTTATTTTATATTATAGTTGATTTACAATGTTGTGTTAGTTTTAGGTGTACAGCAAAGTGATTCAGTTACACATATACATATGTCTGTTCTTTTTCAGATTCTTTTCCCATATAGGTTACTACAGAATATTCAGTAGAGTTCCCTGTGCTATACAGTAGGTCCTTGTTGATTAACTATTTTACATATAGTAGTGTGTATATGTTAATCCCAAATTCCTAATTTATCCCTCCCCCCACCTTTCCCCTTTGGTAACCATAAATTTGTTTTCAGAGTCTGTGAGTCTGTTTCTGTTTTGTAAATAAGTTCATTTGTACCATTTTTTTAGATTCCACATATAAGTCATATCATATGATATTTGTTTTTCTCTGTCTGACTTACTTCGCTTAGTATGATAATCTCTAGGTCCACCCATGTTGCTGCAAGTGGCATTATTTCATTCTTTTTCATGGCTGAGTAATATTCCATTGTATATATGTACCACATCTTGTTTATCCGTTCCTCTGTTAATGGACATTTAGGTTGCTTCCATGTCCTGGCTATTGTAAATAGTGCTGCAGTGAACGCTGGGGTGCATGTATCTTTTCTAAATATATATATGCCCAGGAGAGGGATTGCTGGATCATATGGTAGTTCTATTTTTAGTTTTTTAAGGAACCTCCATACTATTCTCCATAGTGGCTGTACCAATTTACATTCCCACCAACAGTGTAGGAGGGTCCCCTTTTCTCCACACCCTCTCCAGCATTTATTGTGTGTAGACATTTTGATGATGGCCATTCTGACCAGTGTGAGGTGATATCTCATTGTAGTTTTGATTTGCATTTCTCTAGTAAATAGTGATGTCGAGCATCTTTTCATGTGCTTTTTGGCCATCTGGGCAGATCTTTCTGTCTTCCTTGACCAAGCAAGTGATGTGATGAGCAAGTGAGCAAGGAAGTGATTGGTGCTCACTGACCTTCCAAGGCCCGGTCATAAAATGCAAAATGGCTGCCACCTGGCTTTCTCTCCCACTTGGGACACACGCTTGAGCCTTTGGTGTCCTGAGCCATCATGTAAGACATCTGGTTACCCTGAAGCCACCATGCTGGAATGATCATGTAGACATCTTTTCATGTGGAATGATCATATAGACATCTTTTCATGTGGAAAGATCACGTATCAATAGAAATAGAGAGAGGAAGATACCCAGTATGCCCATCTGTGCCAACTCCCAGCTGTTTGAGTCTTCCCAGTTCAGGTGTCAGACACATGAGTGCAGAAGCCTTCAGAATGACCACACCTCCAGCCACCATCTGACGGCAGTGGCATGAGAGATCCCCAAGCCAGGACACCACCTAGCTGAGCTGCTCCCAAATTCCCGACGCAGAGAAACCCTAAGAGATTATAAAAGCTAATGATTTGAAGCCACTAAATTTGGGGGCTATTTGTGATGCAGCAGTAGATAACTATGACACCCCCTGAGAGAACCTGCCACTTCCTCAGTCTGGGAGGGGAAGCCCTAGGAATCCATTGGCTCCATATGGCCCTACACATACCACCAGTGACAGGACCCCTGGAGGCTGCCTTACCCCGGCGGGCCTTCTCTGTTTTTCTCTTCCGGAAATTTGCAACGTGAACACCAACATTGAGCCTCCTAGCTTGAAGGCACTAGGAACTTCAGCTTCAGTTTGTAGCCTGTGTCCCAATCTTCAGAGGACAGAAGAAGGAATCAAACACTTAGAGAAAAGCAGGAAAGAGAGAGACCTCGTAGCCTTAAAAAAGGAACCTCCTTTCCTGTTTTTCTGTCTTACTTCTGATGCTCTTCCTTGGTTCTTCCTTGAGACACCTTTATAACCATCATCATCTTCCCCTTTATTATTATGGCTAAGGATGACTGAATGCTCACACGCCAAGTTCTAAGTGCTATATGCATATTAACTTTTTTTTTAATTTTTAAAAATTATATATTTATTATTTATTTATTTTTGGCTGCATTGGGTCTTCGTTGCTGCACAGGGCTTTCTGTGGTTGCAATGAGCCGGGGCTACTCTTCGTTGCGGTGCACGGGCTTCTCGTTGCGGTGGCTTCTCTTGTTGCAGAGCACAGGCTGTAGGCGCACGGGCTTCAGTAGTTGTGGCACGCAGGCTCAGTAGTTGTGGCGCATGGGCTTAGTTGCTCCGTGGCATGTGGGATCTTCCCGGACCAGGGATTGAACCCATGTCCCCTGCATTGGCAGGCGGATTCTTAACCACTGCACCACCAGGGAAGCCCTATGCATATTAACTTCAATCGTCGCATGACCTATGGGGTTGACACCACAATTATCCACATTTACAGATGAGGAAACTGAGCCCTGAAAGGTCAAGTCACTCGTCCAAGATCACAGTCAGTTGGATAACAGGAACTCTTTATCCAACACTGTTGTTATATACCCTTACATCCTACCAATAAAGACTCCCTGTTTTTGTTAAGGTCACTTGCAAACAAATCACTTCTGATCAAGCCAAATATGTATGGAAGTGTTCCAGTTTGGTAAAACTTGATACAAATAGACTTAACAGGAGTCCAGAGGGAAGGATGCAGTGGTTGCAGGAGACAACGCGATAGCTCCAGATACAGGTGCAGGTCAGAACTGCAGGTCACTGGGGCTTCCAGGCTTGAGATTCAGCTGCTGGTTGAGATGCAGAGCACTGCGGCTGTGCAGGAGTGAAGTCAGGGTGGGGCTGCAGACCGAGACCATCCATGCTCAGGCCAAGGCAAATTTAGAAGACGATGGAAGGAAATGAATCAAAACTCCAGTTGGATTAGGTTAAAACTGAGGGAATCTGATTAAAGTATGGGCTTTAGTTCATCATAATGTGTTAATATTGGTTCAGTAGTTGTGACAAATATACACCAAACTAACATAAGAGGTTAACAATAGGGGAAACTGGGTGTGGGGTATGTGGGAACTCTCTGTGCTATCTTTGCAACTTTTCTGTACACCTCAAACTATTCTCAAATTTAAAATGTACTCAAACGAGCAAACCATCTGTAACTAGAAGGCCGAACCGGGCACCAAGAGACAGTCTGACAGTGAACAAAAGCGGAAGCAAAGGCCAGAGCAGGAGTCTGAACACCGGGTGGGTTAGGAACACGAGGCTGAGTCTGACCTGCCCTTCTCTCCCCAGCCCTGGGCACGCCATCCAGCGCGCACTGGAACTCAGGACGCTCAAAATGTGTGTGTGTGGGGGGGGGGGGGGGATGGGGGGTGCATGCCTGAGGGCAGTGACGGTGCAAAGCCAGGCTCCCACGCTCCCCTCTCGGCTCTCACTAATCTCACTAACAACCGGGAGTGGGTCAGTGCAGGACGCCCCCACAGGCTGCTGTGTGCAGGGTTCCTGGTGTTGCCCTCTGAGGTTGAGGGAGGGTATCTGGAGACTGGACATTTTTCATTCATAACTCACCACGTTCATAAGGAAGGGGAAGTAGCTGCCAGAGGTGATGGGAGAAGAGGGAGCACAGTTGGTTTCCTGATGCTGGTAATGGATCGGTAATGACCAATGCACACTCCTGAGTCTAGACTCTTTCCCATTATGGGCAGCAGGATGGATGCCCAACAGCGGACTGGAGCTAGGGAGGGCGGGGAGGGGGGAGATAGGGGCTTGAAGACTTTTGCTGGAAGCTTTAAATAGTTATGCGGGTGGGGGAGGGAGAGAGGAGGCAGTGACTGGGTCAGGAGAAAGGATGATTGGGCAGGTTTTGGGGGCCCAGCTGAGAGCCAATCCCCAGAGGTAGGGAAATTTCCACAGCAACAGTCAGCAGCCCATTATAGGAAGAGAAGGCAAGCAGCCACATGATTCTGGGGTCTGGGTTGTGTCCAGTAGTTCCAAGAGAAGTCCTGAGAGGCAGGGAAATCAGGGCGTAGTGAAGAGAAAGAGTGAGGGGTAGTCCATGGGCCCATAGCGGAATGAGCATGGCAGAAAAGATAGAAGGGGAGGGACTTCCGCGCTTCCACTGCAGGGGGCACGGGTTCGATCCCTGGTCAGGGAACTAAGATACTGCATGCTGTGCAGTGTGGCCAAAAAAAAAAAAAAAAAAAAGACAGAAGGGGAGTCAGTGGGGGAAATAGAGGACCAAGGACCTGATCAGGTGACCAAGCATCCCAGCCAGCTCCTGTCAGCTTCAGAAGCTGTCTTGAAAACAGTTGTTGCCAAAGTATGGTCTTACCTTGTTCTTGCCTTTTGTAATTATCTGGAAAATGAACTTACTGTGATCACTTCACTAGGAGAAGATTCCCTTATACATTTTGTGTATGACTAGAAACCATCATTTGTTAATTTGTTCATTCATTCATTCATCCATTCATATATCCAATGTTGAATGTTTACAATGCGCTCTGTCAACACTGGGCCCTGCTAACTTGGAGCCAAACCATATGAAAAGAAGCTTTTTCCCCTTTCCCCCTTCATATGGGATGTAAATTCTCAGGTTATTTATTCAGGGTTCATCTCCAAGTTAGCAGGACCCAGTGTTCACAGAGCACACTGCAAACACCCAACACTGGATATATGAATGAATGAGTGAATGAAAAAATTAAACAACTTCTATTCATGTTAGTTTAAATATACTCATCTACTAGGTGCAATCTGAGAATACTCTTAAAATATTTTAGGTGTAATTTGCCTACTGTAAAATGCACGGATCTTAAGTGAACAGCTTGTTGTGTTTTCATCTATGTATATCTCCCATGTAACCACAGTCGAGATCAAGATACAGAATATTTCTATCACCCCAGAAAGTTCCCTTGTGCCCCTTCTCAGTCTCTCTCCCTCACCCTCAGATTACGAACATTCTGACTTCTGTCATCGTAAGTTCAGAGGACATGGTGCTTTGGGTTAGGTTTTTCAGGGGGGTTTGGAGAGAAACTAACCCAGTCACTGAAGTCAGTATCCAGTGGCTCAGTGAAATGAAATGCCCACTAAAACTTGGAAATAAGATTGCGCTCTGTCTCAGTCAGAGTTTAATCAGGAAAACAAATATGGCGAAGACCATGGAAGGGGGTTGGAAGCTCTCACGAATGGAGAGGTACGGTATGTGCAGTCAAACCCAAAGGGGGCTTATTACAGTGCCCTGTCAGTCTGACACAATTATCTAGTCTGCCCAGTGGGTGTGTTCCAGCTGCGGAGATGGGTACAACAGAGCCTGATTCGTTAACTATTTGCTGTGGCTTCATACTCACCAAGTTGATTTTGAGTAACTAGGATTCCTGTGTCACTTGCATTTTTGGAGAGAAAACACTGACCAGGTTGTCATGAATATGCAGACTACCACATACTTATATATGTCAAAATGCTATTTGTAACTTTAAGAACTTACGACTTTATTGTTTTGGGTCAATGTCACAGTGTCAGATTCCCTCTGGGACACTGACAGAACTGTTGTTCTCAGGCTGGGGGGCTGAAGCCTGGATTTTGCCCTGTGGTGAATTCCCGCAGTAGATACCATCTCTAAGATCTCTTGTAAGACAGCAGTTAACATGCCAACCGTAACTCTGGCCTTTCTTTGGAAACTTCCACCCTCATTGAACACATGTTGTGTAAACACAAGAATCTCCAAACGTAAGTTGAAATCGCATACAAATAATTCCTACCAAGTCAAAGGGAGATACGACTCCTCAAGATTCAAACGAGCAAACTAGATTTTAAAAACCTTTTTTATTGTAAAATATAAGACACAAACATACAACATCAATGTTCAAAATGTGGATAATAATGAAATGAACGCTAGTGTAACAACAGCTATCTAAGTCATTAAGAAATGACCAGCATCCCCAGATCTTCATGTCCCTTTTAGATGTATCCCCCTCTCTCTGCCGCCCCATAGGTAACTTCTATGACATTTTTATGGTAATCATTTCCTGGCCTTTCTTTATACTTTGACCACCAATGTTGCGTCTCTAAACAGCATACTTTCTTTTTGTGTGGTTTTGAACTTTATATAAATGGAATCATACTGTTCATTTCTTATTTCTATATAATATAATACAATATAAATATAAATGTGATATATAATACATAATCTGTTATTTATATTTATTCCTTTTCATTATGATATAATATGCCATTGTATGAAACATACAATACCACAATTTATTATCTAGCCTACTGTTAATGGATATCTCAATTGCTTCCAGTTTGGGGCTATTATGAACTGTGTTGTTATGAACATTCTTGTACGTGTATTCTGCCACATGTAAGTGCATATTCCTATAGTATTTCTTCCAAGGAATGGAACTGCTGGGTCATAGGGTATGTATATCTTCAGCTCTAATAGACAAGGCAATGTTTTCAAAAATCGTTGTACCAATTTATACTCGCACCAGCATGTTATGAGAGTTTCAGTTGATTCGCATCCTTGCCTACACTTGGCATGGTCAGACTTTTAGGCTTTTGCCAATCTAGTGGTGTGTCGTGGTATCTCGTGGTTTCAAATTTGCGTTTCCCTAACTACTAATGAAGTTGAGCATCTTTTTATATAGTTGCTGATCTTTCCTATTTCCTCTTCTGCAAAGTATCTATTCAAGTCAGTTGCCCATTTTTCTATCAGGTGGTGTCTTATTGATTTGTAGGAGTGATTTCCACTTTCTGGATATAATTGATCTTTTCCCATTTTGTGACTTGTATTTTCACTTACCTTATGGGTTTTTTTTAATCGACTTTATTTTTTAGAACGTTTTAGATTTAAAGAAAAATTGAGAAGATACTACAGAGAGTTCCCATATACCTCACACTCAGCTTTCCCTGTTAACAACAACTTACATTAGTACGGCACACGTGTCACAATTAATGAACCAATATTGATACATTATTCTTGACTAGAATCCATACTTTATTCAGATTTCCTTTTTCTGTTGCAGGATCCCGTCCCAGATCCCACATTACATTTAGTTGTCATGTCTACTTAGGCTCCTCTTGGCTGTGACAGTTCCTCAGACTTGCCTTGTTTTTGATGACCCTGATAGTTTTGAGGCACACCGGTCAGATATCTTGTAGGATGTCCCTCAATTGGGAGTTGTCTGATGTTTTTCTCATGATTAGACTGGGGTTATGGATTTGGGGAGGAAGGTCACAGAGATTGAGTGCCATTCTCATCCCATCATGTCAAGAGTATGTACTGTCAACATGGTTTGTCACTGTGGATGTTGACCTTGATCACCAGGCTGCAGCAGTGTTTGTCAGCTTCTCCTCTGTAAAGTTATTCTCTCCTTCTCTCTCACTTTTCCATTCTGTATATTGTGTCTTTTGAAAAGAAATCCTTAATTTTAATTTAGGAGCCCTTCACTGGGCTCCCTGATGGCTGATTTGCAGGGACCAGACCATCTCACAGTGGTCTCTCTGGGATCACTCAGAACTTACTGCTGGAATTAATAAGGGGTGGAGGGGGCAGAGTTGGGGAAGCAAACTATATTACATATTCTTTCAAATCTTCTATCTGGACCTCTCCTTTGGGAACTCAAGAACCAGGAATTTGACATTTTTGTTTTCTGGTTCTTCTCCAAGAGTCCTCCCCTCAGGGCAATGGATGGCTGGAGTCTTGGCTATTTGGCCTGGGAGGAGAGGTGTGGCAAGAGTCGGGGAGGAGGTTCTTTTAGGCTAACACATGGGTCATTACTTCAAATATTATCCTGCCACACACATATCCACCTTGAAATGCTTCAATGGAAAAGTTAACTGCACATCACCGGTTGTTTACTGAGCGCTAAAGATTGAATCAGAAGGGCTGTGTTCATAAAGCAGAACTGCTGACGATTCAGAAGGTGACCTTGAGTACGCATGCCCACCCCCAGGTTTCAATCTCTCAGTCTATGAAACAAGGAGAAAGCTTCCTACCGCGTTTATCCTGCTGCATTTCAAGGCTATAAGGAGCAGCAATGCCCCTTTGAGACCTCAGATGAAAAGGGGTCTTAGGTTTAAAGGACAAGCTGTTCACCCTTAGCTCAAAAATGGATGTTATTTCTCAAGACATAGAGTATGAAAGATTGTGAGATTTTCAGGTTTTCTTGGGGGGGGGGAAGAGGCAGGATTTATTTTATGTTCCAGTCTATTTATAATATTTTTAGTCTACTTCAAATTAATAGAAATAAGAATGTCCTAGAACTCTTTCAAGAACAGAAAAATTCACTCCTTTCCCTGTTTCTTAGGCTGGATGAAATTGCAGGAGTTGTGCTCCACTTTTAGCTGATTATTTAGACAAACGTTTTCAGGGCCTTGGTCTAGAACCTGTTCTACAATACATAGCAAGAGGTACAAAGAATGAAATTTTAGTTGATGTGAAGAGAAATGATTCCATCGTGCTTGAAAATGAATTTTTAAAAAATGATTAAATTCTTATATTGATATCTATTTTTTTCAAGCCAGTCATTTTAGAGTTGTTTTGAACTTAGCTGCTTTAGATAGTTTTGGTAATCTAATAATTTCACATTCCTAATGAAAAAATATCCCTTCCCCCTTCAGATTTCTTTAAAATCACATTTGTGCAAATTCTCCTCCGAAAGAACGCCAATTCGAGAGTCCAAGGGTTTTCTGAAATTGAGCGAGGAAATCCAGATTCCATTCCCTAAACTGAGAGTGGCTTTGGTAAGCGTAGGGGTTCTAGACAGTTCAAACCTGAGTATTTTCCTAGGATACCTGAGAAACTGCTGAGGTCACTGCTTTCAACCCACTCTCCTTTTTTTCTCCCTCTATTAATCCCAAGAAGAAAATGGAGATTGGAAACTGAGGAAATAGTAGGGCATTTCCCCCCCAACAGTTTCGTCTCGCATTTGTGCACCGAACGGTGCTCAGACACCTTTCAGTGGCTCCCCATTTCCTACCAACTGAAGCGTGGTTCTTTTATGTAACATTCAACATCCTCAATAAACATGTCCCTAATTGAAATTTTTAGCACTTTGTGCCCCTCTTCTTTGGTTAAACTAAACATTTAATGCTTAACCTGATGGGTTTTCTCCCTGTCATAGCTTAGTTTTTGCTACCTGAAAGAACCTCCCCATCTCCTATCCTTGCGTACTGAAACCACATCCATCTTTCAAGGTCATTGGCTGGGACATCGTTTTCTGACCACAGATGATACACTGTCATTTCTTGCTTCATATCATAGGTTTAATAATAATAATAATAAAACCCCGTAAGATGTGAGAAGGGAGGATCCTGGTCAAATTATTATGTCTAGCCTTCGCCTAACACTGAGTGAATGGATGAAGGAAGTAATTAATGTAATTAACTCCTGGTAGATCAGAAAATCTTAGATAGGGTTGCCAGATTTAGCAAATCAAAATGCAGGACGCCCAGTTACGTTTGAATTTCAGATAAACAACGGATACTTTTTTTTAGTATAAGTATGTCCCATGGAATATTCACGACATGTTTATGCTAAAAAGTATCGTTGTTTATCTGAAATTCAAACGTAACTGGGCGTCCTGTAGTTTATCTAGCACCCCTACTTGGAGTGCAGGGGTTTCCCGAAGCGCCTGGCTTCCTCCCAGCAGGTGCTCAGCATCTGTGTAATTGTCATAGCGAAACCCAAACCAGCCCTGCAGCTTCCACAGCTGCACCCGTAGCGGGGCGAGGCCACGCGACCGGGACAGACAGACACCCTGGTTGGAGACCGTCGCTCGAGACTGGCGAAAGGGTCCGCACCCGGGAGGCAGCCCCACCCTGTGGGCTCTCTGGACCCCTCGACAGGTTTCGTCATCCCCCCAGCCCCCGACCACCCGCCCTACCCTCCATCCCGTGACCGTTCGTCACGGGCCAGGAGAGGAACTCCCCGGCTCTTTGATCGCTGCCTGCCATTGGCAGGGCCTTCCATCCATCACGTTAGGCTCCGCCCATGACGCTAACGTTTCCCGGGCTTCGTCTCTTCCGCAGGCCGCGGCGTAGCTGGCGATTGGTGGAGAAGGCTGCGGCCGTCCCAGAGGAGGCGAGGACGGGGCGGGCTTAGGGGGTCGGGGCGAGCCCGAGCTCGTCAGCCACTCGTGCGGCGGTGGTCGCTGGCGTCCCGCCGGCCAGCTCTGTGTCGCCCTGCACTGCTGCGGCCGCCGCGGAACCATGGCTGTGCTCGTCGTGCTCTTGTCCTTCTTGGTGGCGGGTAAGGCCCCGGGCCGCGGGACTCGGGGGCGGCCGCGGGTGGGCGGCAGTGGGGCGGATGCCGCAGTGCGGGCAGCTGGCGATGGCCTCGGCCCAGCCGCCTCCTTCTCCGCCTTCTGTCCGGGCCGGCCTGTGGCGGCGCGGCCTGGCGGGCTTGCTGGGGCCGGGCGGGGCTGGGCTGCGTGCGGGCACCTGAGCCGGCCTCCACCCTTTGCCTCTTCAAGAAAGGCGCGTCCGCCTGTCTTGCTCCAGCCTCTTCCGGCTCGGGAGGCGCTTCGGAGGACGGGGATGCATTTCTCAGTCAACTGTTGAACTGCAGCCCTCTGCGAAGAAGTGAAGGCAGACTTCTCAGTTGCCATTAGCTGCTGCTTTTCTTTGCATTTTTCTGGTGTCTTCATTTCTAGCGGTTATCATCAGTAATTGGTGAAATCTTCCCACTCCCCCCAGTGTTTCAGGATACGGAAGTTGGAGGTGGAGTAATTGTTTTTGTATGATTATTTCTCAAGGAGAATTTAAAGTTCCTCTCAGTAGTTTGCAATAGTTCCCAATTTTAAGGATTTGGAAACTAAGATGTGAGTCACGTTCTTAGGGTCACATGTCAAAAAATGGTAGTTTTCTCCGTGGAACCTAGGTTCCCTAGCATTCAACAAGGGGAATGCAAGTCAGCTCATAATTGGCCTCTTACCGTGCATCATGTAATTCGGTTAATTTTACACCAATCCTTAGAAGAGGATATCACCCTCGTTTTACAGAGTGGTCAAGCCTAGATAAATTACCCAAACAGCACACAAGTAGTAAGCCGCAAAGCTGGAATTGAACTCAGATCACCTGGTTCCAAAGTGTGGGCCTTTCCCATTATACATGTCGTGGCACAGGTGTGAGAATGTGGGAATGATGGGGGCAGGGACTGGGGGCACAGTGGTGAACAAGAGGCCGAGTTGAGAACAGTTTGGAGGAATGGGTCCCTGTTCCCCAGTGTGTCGATTCAAAAGCTAGACGTTAAAAATCTGTAGGACGCCTGTGCCGCTGCTCTGTGAGGTGCCGAGATGCCCCACTTTGGGAATGGTGGTTTAATTCTACATGAAGGTACAGACCTTTGATGTTTTTGAAACCTGCAGGTTTTCTCCATCCTTGGAGGTGCCCAGTGTTGTGTGTTGATGATAGTTACACTTACTTTAGTGACCCCCAAATTTTAAGGTTGTGTTGTACCTTTCGTCTCTGGCTCTGTCAAGGTCGTTCTGATCTATCTACTCAATTTCTTTGGGGGAATTTTTTAAGTTTTTAAATTCCGTTTTTGAAATTTAAAGATCTTCCTTCTGATACTGTGATTTAACTGAACATCTCGCTGAAATTCCATGTTTTAATGTTATGATTGATATTATTTTGATTCAGTGAGGTTTAGGGGTTTTTGTTAGGTTTTGGTCTGAGGCAAAATAATTGCTTCTGTATATGGTTTGAACCTGCTTTCCTAACTATAATAGTCTAGTTCATACAGATCAAGAATCTGATCCTGTCAGCTTCTGCACTGCATGCTCTTGTCAGATGAGGTGAAATTACTATTTTCCACAATGACTAAATGTGATTTAATGGAAAACATCTTTAAGAGATCTGACTTCTCTATTTGAGAAAAATATATATAAGTCCTTTACAATGGTGTTACCAAACCAGAGACCAGGGGAAGGGATCTAGGGTTATGAATACCAGGTCATGAGGAGTATTTGAAAACAATTCAGATGTTTAGCTTGGAGAGAAAAGGCCAAGGGTGAACACATGGAATTTGAAGGGATGTCACGTTGAAGAGGGATTCAGTTTGGTCACTGATGCCCCAGAGGTCAAAAGTAGGACCTGTTTATTTTTTCACTTGTTGATTCCATCCCCATTCATAGATGACAGCATAGTATGGTGGGGAGTTCCCAAAGAGGGGAAGGATTCTTAACCTCTCTCTCAGACTGGGGAGGCGGGGGGAAATTTCCCTCGGCAGGGTGCCTCACCGGCAAATGTGTGAAAGGTTGGGGTGGGAAGAAAAGCACAGAGGTGTGAGAGCAAAAGAGCGAATAGTTTGGTGGAGCTGAAACGCATAGGGGTTAAGTTGGGGAGATCCCAAAAGGAAGGGTGGTGAAGTGCTTTGGGTGTTACATTTTGGATTTTGTTTCAAAGGCTCCGGGCATCGAGTGAAGGTGGCTGAGCTGCAGGGTGAATGTTCAGATCTGTAGTTTGAAAAGGTGCTGGGAAGGCTGGATCTGAGAGTGGCATGACAGGTCATAAGGCGGCCAGTTCTGTCAAGCCTCGGGAGGGCCTGAAGTGGGGAGGGCCTGATGAGGACCCTGGGCATGGAGGGGAAAGGGTTGTGAGATAAGAAGAAGAACAAAAGATGGACAGAATTCATTGGTTGATTAGCTGTGGTGCTGAGGAAGGATTTAAAGATGACTAATTCAAGCAGCTGGGTGGAAGGTGGTGTCATCCTTTGATACAGAGAATGTAGGAGGCGTGTATGGAAAAATGGTGAATTCAGTTCTGAACCTGTTGGGTTTGAAGGACCCGTGGGACTTAGAAGGAAACGCTCAGCTGACTGTGGGGTATGCAGGCCTAAGGTTCAAGGGAAATCTAAGCTGAATATAAAAATCTGGGAGCCATTAGTGTGTTTTTGGTGCTTGCAGTCTTAAGGAGTAGATGGGCTCAGCCAGGGGGAGACTCCATTGTAGAACAGTGTAGAATAGAAAGCAGTGAGGGTCAGAAATGGAGCTGCAGATCTCCAAAGTGGAGTGTGCCCAGTGATATTGGGATGCCAGAAGAATGTACTGGAAATTCCATTTGTCTTTTATTTTCTCTCTCTTTCTTTTTTTTTATAGTAACGGTCAGATATTTTTGTAGACTGTCGCTCAATTTGGGCTTGTCTGCTATTTTCTCATGATTAAATTGGGAAGAATACTAAGGTGTGTCATCCTTTTAAAAAATTTCTATTTATTTTGTGTGTTCTGTAATATATTATGAATATATATTTTATACTAGAAATGTATACTTTATAAGTAAATATATGTATATTGGGAATACTTTCAAACTTTATACTGAAAGGGTTGAAATCTCAAAAGTTTGGACGTCACTGCTTTAAAGGATGGGAAGGGGAAGAAACTGAGGAGAAAAGTAGCCGGAGGGATTGGAAGGAAAACCAGGGGCCCGGGCTTATGGAGGCCAAGGCAGGAGAGTTTCAAGGAAGGGGTTGTCAGTATCAGTTGCTTTGGGAAGTTACATACATTGAGGGCTGAAAATTGTCTTTGGGATTTGGTGAGTCATTTCAGTGGCGTGGTGGGGTCAGAAGCTGTGGGTTAGGTAGCAAACAGGAGATGAAGAAGTAGCAGAGCCAGTGATGGCTGACAACTCTTCCAGGATTCTTCGTCTGAAGGGAAGCAGAAGTAGGTGGAGGCTGGTAGGACCAAAGGAAGGGTTTTGTGGTTTGGATTTTAGAATGGGAGCACCCTACGCGTATTTTTATGCTGAAGCGAAAGAGCCAGTTGAGAGGGGAAACGGCTAGTGCAACATGTGGCTTCATTCATTCAATCAACAAGTATCTATTGAGCACCGGTGTGCCAGGCACCGTTTCAGCCCTGGGGATATTGTGTGAACAAGATAGACTGAAACCTCTGCCCTCGTGGAGCTCTTTTGTACAGGGCCAGCTTCGTATGCCCCAAACCATATAGCCACCTAACTCCTGATACAGCCTCTCTTCCAGAATACAGACTTAATAAACCCTGAATGAATAATTCAGTAGGTGAATGAATGAAGGTCCCTTGAAGGCTGAACTGTGGGATATTTTCAACCGGAGGAGGGACATCCCTGCCAGCACCTGGAAGGAGAGGAGATAAGGATAGGGGCTTGTGCAGATAAACTTGTGATGGGGAGAGGAAGCAGGAAGCTGGAGGAATTCCTGTGCTTTCTCTTGAAGCTGGAGATGAGGTTATCTGGTGAGACTGAGTTGGGAGTGATAAAGCTGGAAGTTGAGAGAAGTTGGGAAGCCAACTTCTTAAACTTTTTAAAGGGTTAGAATGTTGGGACAATGGAGATGATTGCTGGCAAACGTGGCGCTGAGGTGGCATCCCCATTCACTGGTCACATTCAGGTAGAGGATGGGTGACTTTCTTTCAGGTATCCCGGAGATGCCTGCGTGAAGCAGCAGTTTCTCAGTATAGGAGTCCTTGTAAGGTTTTCTGAAGCTCTAGGCTGCTGAAGGACTGTTGTACAGGTGTGGAAGTGGATTCTAACTATAAAGTTGAGGCAAAGTAATTTAGTAGAGCTCTGCTGGGGTCGAGTGAGTAGGGCTGCATCTCAAACAAGGCAATCTCCAGATCCAGATATTGTTCTTTAAGTGCGTATGGTATTCAGAAAGTATGCCTTCCTTGCTGCCCCATTTTCCTTAGAGTTTGCAGTTAACTACTACTTCAGCGAAGCAAGATGTCTGTCATTTACAAACTGCCATTCCATCCTGCTAATTTTTGTCTGCCTTCGGGTAGAGCAGTTTGGAAATTCCTGCTCTAGTGGCTGTGCTGAATGAAACTCGTAACTCTTCCTGTTGTATCAGCACCATCCTGAGGCCTTTTATTTACTGTCAATACTGCAACACCAAAACATTTACTGTTGCTTCCAACGTTATTCCCATAGCCTGTAAGTGGTACTTTCCTTAGGTCAAGAGAGTAACAGTGATGCTTTGTTAAAGTCTAATTTTCCTGTACTAGGCATGACCAAGATTTGTTTTGGACTTGGAACTAATCTTTTCATAGGAACTCGAAAGTTTCCATTAGTTACTTGTCCTTGTGTAATCTAGACATCATTGGGTTAACTCACGATGGGTGAAGAAGCAAGATACCTACCTCATCCTTAGCCTTGGAGGGCCTATAACATAGTCCCTTGATTCTCATTCTCACCTCTTAATCCCAGGCCCCATACCCCTAGACTAGTTGATTTTATTATTACAGAATACCTTTTCTCAGCCTCTTGATATGTGCCTTGGAAAAACTATGTCCTGGACTTTGTTTCTAGAGTCTGAAGTATTTTACATTCTGACTGGTAACGTGGACCCCCCATTTGACAGTACTCATTTCAATAGCTTTGCCTGTGGGACATAAGGGAAGCTATGATCTATCCTAAGATATACTAACCTGCTGAAGTTTTGGCGTGATATACTAGGAATTTTATGAATTTGCATTTTCAAGAGAGGATCGATGGTAGAAATATTTATTTGTTTATTTATGGCTGTGTTGGGTCTTCGTGGCTGTGCGCGGGCTTTCTCTAGTTGCGGTGAGTGGGGTCTACTCCTCGTTGTGGTGTGTGGGCTTCTCGATGCAGTGGCTTCTCTTGTTGCGGAGCACGGGCTCTAGGCACGCGGGCTACAGCAGTTGTGGCACGTGGGCTCAGTAGTTGCGGCTCGTGGGCTCTAGAGCGCAGGCTCAGTCGCTCCACGGCATGTGGGATCCTCCTGGACCAGGGCTCGAGCCCGTGTCCCCTGCATTGGCAGGCGGATTCCTAACCACTGAGCCATCAGGGAAGCCCTCGATGGTAGAAATAATTTACAGATTTCAAGTTTCTTTTCTTCCTTTCTGGTCTGGGCCAAGGTTTTGGTTTTGGTTCTTTAAAAATGTGGAGAAATGCTGCTGATTTCTAATTCTTGCCAAATTGCCACATGCCCCTGTTTAAGGGCCATCTGTAGGAAGGCACCTAGATCATTAGGAGAATCTTGTTTCATAGTTGTAACTTTGTTACAGCAGAATGTATGGACTTAAATTCTTACAGTGATACTTTGAAAAAGAATTTGTTGATGTTTAGGTTTTAGCATTTTGTCCAATCAAAATTTAGTATGCTAAAGTCAATGGAGAATGGGAAAGTATGTATTATATTTAATAATTTTCAATGTGGGTACAAAAGATTTATGATGGTGATCATTTATTAATCTGTTTTCCTTTCAGGTGTCTTAGGGAACGAGTTCAGTATATTAAGATCACCAGGGTCTGTTGTTTTCCGGGATGGAAATTGGCCCATACCAGGAGAGCGAATCCCAGACGTGGCTGCATTGTCCATGGGCTTCTCTGTGAAAGAAGTATGTGTATTTTAAAAAAATATTTGGAGCTGCTTGTGCAAGCATTTTTGTTGATTTCTGCTAATATGCCAGGAAAGCAACGGGCAAACATAGGTCCAGGTCACAAAAGGAAAAAGCTTATTTGTAGTCAGGGAGATTTTGGATAAGTGTTCGAAGCTCGGTTATGAAAACAAATCATTATAAAAGATTAACCATGTAATCGTTTATTCATAGTAGTGACGTTCTTTGTTATATAAGAGAATGCATCTGTCCTACTATTAATAGGATGTATAATTTTATTGTGTTTTTCCAGTACACGTGATAGATTTGTGTCTTGGTTCAGGCTGCTATTACAAAGTACCATAGACTGGCTGCTTTATAAACATTTATTTCTCACAGTTCCAGGGGCTGGAAGTCTGCCATCAGGGTGCCAGCATGGTAGGGTTCTGGTGAAGGCCCTCTCTGGGTTGCAGACTGCCAACTTCTTGTCGTACCCTCACATGGTGGAGAGAGCCGGAGAGAGCCCTCTGGGGTCCCCTCTATAAGGGCGCTCTAAGCTCATTCACGAGGATTCCGTCCTCAATGTAGTTACCTCCCTAAGGCCCCTACTCCTAATACCGTCATACTGGAGGGATTAGGATTTTGCAATATGAATTTTGAGGAGACACGTACATTCAGTCCACTGCAATTTTTTATGAATGATAAAATGTATATGCATCTTACCTGAATTTAGGAAAACAGTGTGGTCAGTAGCCATAACCTTTTGTAATAACTGGCTGCTTACATGATTGTTGCGTAGGGGGCCTAGGTCCCGTCAGTATGAGACATTTTATAAAGCTCAGGGCTGGAAGAAAGGAGATGGAGTTTGCTTTATCTTCCTGTCTCCTCCCACTTTAAACTTTGGTGCTTTTGAGGTGGTCTCTAGATGTCATCAATCACTCAAAGGAACATTCTTCCTAGGTCCTGAGTGCCCTTGAAACCAGAAGCAATGCATGGGAGCTGCCTCTGCTGGGCCTTTGGGTGGAGCCCCCGCGTTCCTTGCGTGAACCTGATGGGTTGTTTACATTTAAGGATGAAATTTGTACCTAGTTCTTTACAAACTTAATTTTGACTACAAATGGCTGTCAAAGTAACCTTTAGAAATAATTACTAATCAACTACTGAGAGTTACTTTCAGCAGGAATTTTATTTATAAAGCACTTAGTCTAAAGAGAATGTTGTAATGGTAGCCTTGCTGTGTCACTGTGAAAGAAAAGTGATGCTGTAGGTAAGGGCAAAGAATGATGTGAGGGAAGAAAATGTCCATGGTTATATGGAAAAGAGAATGTTTTGTAATCTGGAATTTGAAAAGTACCTACATTTTGTTTATTTGCCTGCTTTTTTCCACAGAAGGTTTGAGATGACTTATTATTAGACTTTATTGTTTCAAGTCTGTAGAAGTTTAAGAAAACGAAGAAGGTAGAAATCAGCATCCTCAATTAGGAGATTGCAACTACTGCTTTAAATAAGACATTTGCTGTCCGTGTGAGTTTTCATTGCCAGTGTCATCCCAGTACCCCGTAATTCTGCTTGTTAGATGTTATTAGGGAAATGGTTTCCTGAGTTGATAATTGGGACAGTTTCACACTTTTCAATGTGTAGGACCTTTCTTGGCCGGGACTCGCAGTGGGTAACCTATTCCACCGTCCTCGGGCTACCGTTATGGTGATGGTGAAGGGAGTGGACAAGCTTGCTCTACCCCCAGGCAGTGTCATTTCGTACCCTTTGGAAAATGTGAGTATTTATTATAAAGAATTAAAGGGATGCATTTAAAATTTTGTTTTGTCAGCTGTCATTATGGATTGTGTTCTAAGCACTCCTGTTGTTTTTTTTAATGCACTGATAGTCTTTTTTTAATTATATGATGGTTGTAACTTTATTGAGACTTGGCTGTTTGCCATGGATGAGAATACTTTCTAAGGTAACAGAAATTGGCCCACTCTCAGAATAGTCAGAGGCTCAAAAAAGAGAAACCAGTTGAGGGTGTAACCTGCTGACATTTTCTAGGGCATTATTTTGTCACCTTCCCTTCAGAATTTTATCATTTTTGTGTAAGAAGGAGACTGGAGGCAGTTTTGCTGGCTCACTTATCCCTTCACTGGCCTTTCAGGCAATATGGCTGACTGAGCTGTTGTGAGAGGCCGTCCTTCTACTGTAAGCATATAGAAGTCACCAAACATCTTTACATGTATCACTAAACTCGAAAGCAAGCAAGGGGTACACACAGGTGCCAGATATGAATAGAGAATTCAAAAGCCACAGTGGTGAGCAGGAGCTGGAGGTGAAATTGTGTTCCCTACAGAAAGCCTGGGGCTATAAAATGCTGTCTTGTTCTTGAAAGGAGGACTATTAAAACCCCAGCTGCCCCAGGGCTACCATGAAGGAGCTGGGTTGCCACCCTTAGCTGTGGGGCCCAAAGAGCCCCCCTAAGGGAAATCGGAACTATGGGCTTGTGCTGTGCAGTCACATGCTCCAGGTTCACACAGACACCTCCCCAGCCCAGGGCTCCTCCGGTAAAAAAGAATCGAAGAGTTGAATTTCCCAAACACTTGAAGGAAAAAAACGCCATGAGAAAGTCAGCAGGTGCGACAAACAGAATTCATCCCCCTAGAACTACTGCAGATAACAGACCAGCCTCAAAAAGAGATTTAAAAATACATACATTAAAATTGTGAAAGAGTTAAAGGAAGGGATAGAAACCAGAGGCAGTTGAAAGATATTTTTGATATGTGGTGCTTTCATTTTCACTTAAAAATATTTTGTAATTTATACTGATATACTGATTTCTTTAACCCATGAGTTATTTAGAAGTGTTGTAACATATGGGTTCTTTCAAAATAAGTTTTGATTTTTCAGTTTCTAATTTCACTGCATTGTAACACTGGTCTATATGATGTTGATTTTGGTGGTGGGGCATGTTTCACACTTTTCCTGTGGTCTAGTATAGATTATCTCCAAGCACACATGACATGCTTACAAAAAATGACCATGTACTAGGCCACAAGGCAAATCTCAATGGATAATAATCAGTATCATATAAACCACCCTCTCTGACCACAATGCAGTTAAATCTGAATACAGTAACAAATGATACCTTAAAAAATGCTTGGAAATGGTAGAAACAAACACAAGAACGACTCCTCAGGTTTAGAGCACACTGAGGTAGACTAAAGCCAAATCAACACCTAAGTATAGTGAAATTGAAGAACTGTCAAGGACGCGGACGCTAATGATGTTGCCAGAGAGAAAAGACGCTGTCATGACAAAGGAATGAGAGCAGAATGGTAGCAGATTTCTCATCATTGCCATTAGGGACCAGAAGCGCAAGAAAGGAAAAGCAGGAATTGCATAGTATGAAGCTAGGCTGAGAATATTGTTTAAGTAGTTATAATAAAATGATACAGAAATGAAAATTATAACTATTGGGAGGGTGGAGAGAGAGAGTGCTTGTAAGGGGATAGGGCTGTGGTTGGTAATGTGGGAGAGCTAGATCCTCATTTTCTATAATGGCCGATAAATACATAATGCCTAAAATTAAAAAATCAAGATGGAGTAGTATAAACATTTAGAGGTGGTGGTAAAAAGAAAAGGAAACAAAAGATTTGAAGGTGAGTGCTATAAATAGGTACTAAGGATGTAATGTTCAGTCAGCATGATGACTGTAGTTAACACCGCTGTGTGATACATGTGAAAGTTGTCAAGAGGGTAAATTCTAAGTTATCACAAGGAAAAAAATTTTCTTTTTTGCTTTCTCTTTTTTTTGTATCTGTATGAGATGATGGATGTTCACTAAACTTATTGCAGTAATCATTTCACAGTATATGTAAGTCAAACCATCATGTTGTATACCTTAAAACTTACACAGTGATGTATGTTAACGGTATCTCAATAAAACTGGAAAAACTAACTCGAAGTGAGGAAGAAAAAAGACGGGGGAGGAAAGAAAGTACCTCATAGAAATAGGAAGTGGATGTGCAAACTTATCTTCCATAGAAAGTCTTAGATAATTGTCTCTTTAAACCGCATGTATATATATAACTCTTAAAAATTAATTTTTAAAAAGCCAACAAGAAAAGATAGCTGGAATAGACACAGTCCTAAATAATTCATTGGTTGAGGAGAAAATTATGGTGGAAGTGCTGAAATTATTTGGAACTGAATATCACAAATGTGCCATATATTTAAAAATTGTGGGGCACAGCTAAAGTGGTAAGAAGCAGGAAAATTTATAACCCTACAGGCACATGTTAGATAATTTAAAAGATTGGAAATTAATGAGCTAAAGAAACCAGAAGAATTTCAGAGTAAATGGAAGGAAGGGAACAATAAAAATGCAAGACGTGAAAAAGATACTTTTAGTCTTCGCAAAGATTATTAAGTAGCTTGTTATGTGATTTCTGTGAAAATCACTGTAGAAGATCTCTTTTAAAACCGTATATATGGGGGCTTCCCTGGTGGCGCAGTGGTTGAGAGTCTGCCTGCTGATGCAGGGGACACGGGTTCGTGCCCCAGTCCGGGAGGATCCCACATGCCGCGGAGCGGCTGGGCCTGTGAGCCATGGCCGCTGAGCCTGCGCTCCGCAGCGGGAGAGGCCACAGCGGTGAGAGGCCTGCGTACCGCAAAAAAGGGAAACAAAACAAAACAAAATGTATATATGGGACGTCCCTGGTCCAGTGGTTAAGACGCCGCGCTTCCACTGCAGGGGGCACAGGTTCCATCCGTGGTCAGGAAACTACGATCCCATAGGCCACACAGCACAGCCAAAAAATAAAGTATATTAAAAATCCAATATGCCATTAAGATTTTCATTAGCCTACAATCCAAAACTAAGCATTTAAAAAGAGGTCATGTTATTGCTTGACCCTGACTGACTGCTTCTAATCCTTTTAGTGGCAGTAGGTGGAAAGATATAAAGCTCTGAGGGAAAAATCACCCCCAAAAAAAGGAAAAGCCTTAGAATTCCACTTAAAGCTTCTATTTGATTAGCTAGCTGTTATCATTAGATTTCAAGTCCTGTAGATACAGAATTTACATTTTTCCCAGGACAACCGTGTATCCTTATAATGTAGTAGAAGAAAACAGTCATGGGATTTTAAGCGTGACCTTTTTTCCTTTTATAGCATAGCAGTCTATATAATTTTTTCTTTTCCTTCACAGTTTGGCGCTCACCTGACTCAGTAGCTTCTCCAATTTGATTGCTAGGGACACGTTACCTTTAATCTTCAACTTTCCTGCTGTGTGTGCCACTGAGGTGAAATGAGGCTGGAGAGTTTGTTACATGTTCTCGTATTCCTTCCAAAGCCCAAGGAAGTGAAGTGTGTGCTTGCAAAAGGAGGAGCGCTTGTGGCTGACTCAGGGAGCTTGTAACAGGATGCTTTTGCAAGCTGGAACTCTTCCCCTTCTTCAGTTACTCATTAACTTATTTTAAGAGAATTTGGGGAAGAGTTAATATGCATCTTGTGTAAGAGTAAAAGCAGATTACACTTCACGTTTATTAATCACATTTATTTCTGCCTGGCCCACGTTAACGAGCTACTTATACACATGAACCTTTTAATAATAGTAAAGGCAATTACTGGGGGAAAAAAAATCACTGTACGAAATCTCCATTAAAACAAAAACATTACTACTGTACTGCTTGTTGTAATAATATTAAGAATAAAATAAGTTTTTGAGGGGAAAATTACCATAAAATAATGTGGGGCAAAAACAGGTCTATGGGAATAGACGTCAGAATTTTGGTTACCCCTGGGGGTGGAGGGAGTGGGGAGAGAGGCTTGTAGGGCGCTGATGTTTTGTTTTGCTCTGGTTGGCTTATATGAGCATATCCATTTGTAAATATTCCTTGAGCTTTGACTCCAAGATCTGTGCACCATATTATGTGTATGTTTCACTTTAATAATAAATTCACGGAAAAAAGTACATTTTTATCACAATTAGCTATTTCGGTTTATTAATATCATGTGTTCCCAAGATAAATTTCACATTCAGAATTCTTGTGACATACTTTATGCCTTGCCTGAGTCTTCAGTCTATCTGAAGACCAAACCCTACATCTTATAAACATTTTTAAAATTCTGAAATGAAAAATGGTCTCTTTCAATTATATTCAAGTCTTCAAATTCCTTTGACCTTCTCTTAAATGCAAGTTAATACATTATCATTATTGTAGAATATACATTCATTGTGGCATATTTTATCAATATTGAAACCAGATGTATTGCTGCTTAAAATACCTGAATGACCACCAGAAAATGGTCGTTTGTGGAAGGTAATGTTTTGTCCTTTATTTTGCACGTTTTTTCTCATATAGGCACATTTGGAGACACGAACTCATTGGCCCACTAGGGGGCTGTTTAATCTTCTTGTGCCCTCAAAAGGGCTCTTTGTGTTTGGATATGATTTTTTGATTTCCATAGAAAATGCTGGTACATTTTTTTTAAGGCTCTTTTTTTAATACTATGTAAATGATTTTTCTTCCCATTTTGGTTCTGATAATAATTAAGATCTCACTATTAAATTTCAGGCAGTTCCTTTTAGTCTTGACAGCGTTGCAAATTCCATTCACTCCTTATTTTCTGAAGAAACTCCTGTAGTTTTACAGTTGGCTCCCAGTGAGGAAGTAAGTGTGATACAGTTTTTATTTTAAATGCTTTAAAAAATAAGCTTGCTTTATTTAATGAAAATTTATGAAAAATGCTGACAGACCTCTGTATATTGGAATTATTCTGTAGAATGTAACAAAATTTTTGGATTCTTGCAGAGAGTGTACATGGTGGGGAAGGCAAACTCGGTTTTTGAAGATCTCTCAGTAACACTAAGACAGCTCCGCAATCGACTGTTTCAAGAAAACTCTGTTCTCAGTTCACTTCCCCTCAATTCTCTGAGTAGGAACAATGAAGTAAGTAGTACAGTTATTGAATGAATAAATGAACATCATTAGTAATTTCCCATTTCTTATGCTCCTGACTTTAGAGCAAACTTGACCTTTTAGAAAATGAAAAGTTTTGCAAGTTTATTGCTTGGAGTAGATTCTTTTTTCCTTTAGTGTAATTTTTAAAAAATGAATCTCATGAATGAATTGACTCTGTTTGTGAGCTGATCTGTAGTAATAAATAGCACTACGTTCTAGCGCAAGGGTTGCCACCAATTGATCCTGACAGGCCAGAAATCACAGTAACTAGTTGGTAGAGCTGTGTGGACCTGGTAATGTGGGAGCCATTATTCACTGCCACTTTTGATGTGTTGCCTCATTTTTCTAATTCATTCTTGACTGTACAGTGGAGGGCACCACCCTTACTTTTGACTCCTGTATGCCAGCTTCACCACCTGTTCATGCACCCTCTTAACCACATGGCGTGCCACCTTTGTGGTAGCCTCCCTTCTTCACCTACTCTGGATGACCAGGACCACCATCTTTTATTCTTCAAGGGATGTGAGCAAAGTAGGCTATTGGCAGGACCTCGTTGCAGTGCGCCAGAATGTTCTGATGTCCTGAGGGAAAACCAGTTTAGAGTTTAGATGCTTTATCACAGCTTTATCAAAAATAAAGCTGTTGGGCTTCCCTGGTGGCGCAGTGGTTGGGAGTCCGCCTGCCGATGCAGGGGACGCGGGTTCGTGGCCCGGTCCGGGAAGATCCCACATGCCGTGGAGCGGCTGGGCCCGTGAGCCATGGCCGCTGAGCGTGCACGTCCGGATCCTGTGCTCCGCAACGGGAGAGGCCACAACAGTGAGAGGCCCGTGTACCGCAAAAAAATAAATAAATAAATAAAATAAAATAAAATAATGCTCATTTCTTTCTGCTCTCTGCAGGTTGATCTGCTTTTTCTTTCTGAACTGCAAGTGCTACATGATATTTCAAGTCTGGTAAGTAGGCTTCTCTAATTTTTCAGTTCCATTTATTCTGGTTCCGGAAGACATTTCTAGAGAGTCCTTGAATGATAGTTGAATGATAGTGAAACCAGTCAAAAAGTTTATGTGCCCTAGATTTATGATTCCATGGAAGTTGAGAAATCAGCGGTGGTGTTGGGAAGTTTGAACTCATCGCATGTTAACAAATTACTTTGCATTTCTACCTTTAGGAGGGATAGTATTAATATATCTTCCAAGAACACAGGCTTCTGACCTGTTGATTTCTTGTCAGACATCAAGACTCAGACATCAAGACTTAAACAGTTTGGACTAATAATGCAGTCGACCAAGTCAGGAAGGGAATATATATGCCTGTAGTGTGTGTGTGTGTATATATATATATGTATATATTTTTGGTGATTTTGGTGAATGACTTTTTTAAAAAAACCCTCCTATGATGAAATAGAAAATCTTACCCGTGTGCCGTCTTCTGAAGTTGTTGCCCAAACTCTCAGTGGGGTTGGTTTGGGGAGTGTGGAAGTGTAGTGCTGGTGGTGTGGGAGGTGACTGCTCTGTGAGCACTGATGGCTCATCTCTTCTGGGATCAGTCTGGTCCAACCATCTGCTCTTTCATACCCTGGCCCGTACCTGAGGTTTTTAAACTAAGAAATTTTTAATTTTTAAAAGAGCTTTTATTATAACTGCTCCTAAAAATGAGATTTGTGTTGGATTTGTTTTATCAGAAACTCCCATTTAAACCAGTTCTGTTTGCCACCGTTCTAGACTATTGTGGTACCCTGGGGTGTTTCTGCCTAGTTTAGTTAGGTGTAAAACTCCAACTGGCTGTGTTTGACAATACTTCATCTATTTCCTTTTGTTTGTTCTCCTAAGTTGTCTCGACATAAGCATCTAGCCAAGGATCATTCTCCTGATTTATACTCACTGGAGCTGGCAGGTTTGGACGAAATTGGGAAACGTTACGGGGAAGACTCTGAACAATTTAGAGATGCTTCTAAGATCCTTGTTGATGCTCTACAAAAGGTAAACCATCAGTGAATGGGGTGTGAGCAGTTAGAGCACTTGACTTTTAGGGAAAAATCTGCTTAGTGAAATTATTGATTGAAGTCTTTTTACTCACCTTCTTTGAGGGGCCCTCTAATTTCAGTGACCGAGGATGGAGTAGGTCACAGGTGTATGTTGGGATGTCTGTCTTTCGTCTTTTTTTTGGCCTTGCCGAGCGGCTTGCAGGATCTTAGTTCCTCGACCAGGGATCGAACCCGGGCCCCGGCAGTGAAAGTGCCAAGTCCTAACCACTGGACCACCAGGGAAATCCCAGGGATGTCTCTGGTAAAATATATCTAACATAAATTTACCATTTAACCATTTCTAAGTATATACAGCTCTGTGGCACTAAGTACATTCACATTGTTGGGCAACTGTACCACCATCCATCGCCAGAACTTTCAGCTTCCCCGAAACTCTGTCCCCGTTAATCCCCATGAAATAACCGAAGGAGAACACTTAGCACAGTACCAGACATTTAGCAGATACTAGTAAATCCCCGTTAATCCCTATGAAATAACCGAAGGAGAACACTTAGCACAGTACCAGACATTTAGCAGATACTAGTAAATGCTAGTTTTCTTCTGCCCTTGACGTTATTCACCTGCAGCTCTTCAGTGAGGCTTCATAGTTAAATCTTTGTAGATGTTTGCAATCAACCAGAGACAACAAAGATTTCATTTTTCCTACTTCCCTGCCCCCAACTTATACACCAACAAATTCAGTGACTACTCCTTTCTGGAAGTAATTTTATTTTGAACGTTTATAGAATCTTAACACTTCTCTGAATATTTAAACCTTTAAGACTTGCCTATTTTAAGACACACTGTATTTCATGACCCAGTAGGTATTTGTATTTTTTCTTGTAGTGCACAGAAGCTTTACAAAAATTTTAAATAAGTATGTGTTTTGAGATTCATAGTAACGTCAATAACTCTTCAGTTTGCAGATGACATGTACAATCTCTACGGTGGGAATGCAGTGGTAGAGTTAGTGACTGTCAGATCGTTCGACACATCCCTTGCGAGGAAGACTAGGACTATCCTCGAGGCAAAACAAGCGGTGAGTACGTTTTTAGATTAACTCTAAAAACCCCACTAAATCCTGTATCACTCGTGGGCAGTATGAATGAGCAGTCAGTAAATCGCAGGTTTCTTATTCACGTAGTTATTCACGTAGGTATGTGTGTTTTGCCAGTGATGCTCAGTTCTTTGGGGTTGTAGTCAGATAATGCAAGACTTTGTTAGGGATAAAAGCAAATGTGTCAGAGCCCATAAGGTAATTCAAATATGGGTATTACAAGGAGACCTCAGAAGTTAACATGAGGGAGTGGTGTGGTGCTCTCAACTTGTGGAGTCTGCTTTTCTCAGAGGTACATTGTCTTTGTGGTACAGTCTCCCATTTTCCGGCTACGTACACTCTCTATTAATACAATTTTGACCTGGATCTTGCTTTGATTTTTAAGCATTTAGAGGACATAGGCAAGGGTGCCAGCCCTAGTAAAACAAGCGTGTGTGTGCGCACGGCCAAGAACATTACTTACAGCTGGCTTCATCTCTCAGAGCAGGTGGATTCCCAGTCGTTTATGGACGCTCTCCTTTGGTTGCAGCCCGCACTCTCCTCTGTTTTACCAATCGCTGTGTGGGACTTAGAGTGAGATGCTCAAAAATAATGAATGTGTTCAAGATAATCTAGATGTGACTGGTTTGCGATTGTTTCGGAGTGGAAAGACCTCTGTTTAAGACAGCATGGCAGGCTAGACAAACCGAAATTTTCCAACTACAGAGCTAGAAATAGTGGATAAAAAGTAAACACCCTCTTGAATGCACAGTTTAACTCTCAAAAAAGTAAAGGAAACTCTTAAGGAGCAACTAAGAAAGGGAACTGGAGAACTGTGTTAGGCTGTCCTGGGAACATTTCCAGTTGGGTTACTGAGCAACTGGGCTCTCTGTGGCAACTGGGCTCTCTGTGGGGAGTTGGAACTGACGC
Source organism: Stenella coeruleoalba (assembly GCF_951394435.1). NCBI lineage: Eukaryota > Metazoa > Chordata > Mammalia > Artiodactyla > Delphinidae > Stenella > Stenella coeruleoalba. Next base: position 31,176,019 of record NC_137152.1, read on the forward strand.
CTCCCCGTGAAGCTGGGACCCTGATGGGACCCTGAAAGGGCTGTGCCCGCAGTGAGGGCAGACTAGAAAACAGCCTGCCTGCCAGCAGAAGGAAGGCAGCTTGGGGGCTGTGCAGTCGGGGTATGTGCTGGGGGTGGAATGTCTCCTAGGGAATCCTTAACCACAGGGCCACCTTTATGTGGGTTTGAGGCTCAAATTTATACTATCCGCAAGTTCTAGGAAGCCCCAGGCCAAGAAACTGACACAAACCTCAGCCCCAGGCTGGTAAGACCGGTGGCCTCCAGCAGAAGCAAATGTAAAGCCTCCCTGGCAGGACACACCTTCCACACACAGCATACAAAGTATGTAACATGTAATACTAGTGAAGAATTCTAAAAATTAACGTTATAAAGCTGAAGAGAATACTTGTTCTTCTGAAGCTCCCTCTTGTCTTATTCCTTTACCCTCCCCATCTAGAGGTAATTGCTCTCCTGAATATTATGTTAACCATTCCCTGGCTAACCATTCCCTGGCTTTTTCTTTACAGTTTTAATACATATGTATTTATCCTTAAATAATGTTTGGTTTTGCCTGTCTAGAATCATACTATATGTATTTTACTCTGAGCAAAGGCTCAGTATTGTTTTTAAGAGCCATGCAAGTTGATAAATACAGCAGTAAAATGACCTGAACTACTCTATGTTCCACGGGATGTGCCACAATTATCCATCCCGTTGATGGATATCCTTGCACATGTCTTGGTACACATCTACAAGTGTGTTCCCCAGGGCATGAACTGGCTGGATCACAGTGTACTTACAGTCACGTTATCGGCGTTGCAAGCAGTTGGAGCACTATATATACCTCCACCAAACAGTGTGCTTACCTTCTCTGTGAAGGCTCCCCTTCTTGGTTCCTCCTAATATAAAAGGAGCTCTTATGCCACTTATTAATATAGTTTGTTAGATAAATGAATCATAGCTAGCAAACTGGGATAATTTCCTAACTTAACAAACATTCTTCCCTCTTGATTTCTTTATTGTAGAAGGACCCATCAAGTACCTATAACCTCGCATATAAGTATAATTTTGAATATCCAGTGGTTTTCAACATGATACTTTGGATAATGATCGCCTTGGCCTTGGCTGTGATTATCACCTCTTACAATATTTGGAACATGGATCCTGGATATGATAGCATCATTTATAGGATGACAAACCAGAAGATTCGAATGGATTGAACTTTCCTTATGCCAACTTAGAAAAGGGGTTTGGAAATTTTCGTTATAATAAATCTTTTAGTGTGTAAAGTAGATAGTATAAAAAAGCAGATTTGTGTTCTCTATTTTGTGTGCCTGTGATGATGCTCTTTTAGAGCGAATTATAGCTGTGTGATATAGATGCTCAAATACTATGATTGATATAACCATTTAATACAATTAATTTCATTCCATTTAATATTTGGAAACATGCACTGAAATAAATATTTATTTCATATAGGACAGTTTGTGTTGGGAAAATGCACTGAATTTGAAATGCTTAAAATGCTTAACTTACTTCCTTACACAGGACAGGTGAAAGTGATAATTGGACTGTCATATACTATGAACATGAACGTCTTAATGTAAATACCTCTGAAACGAGTAAAGGTTTTTAACTTCAAGCAGCTCTAAACTATGTATGTGCTTATATAGTCACTTAGATTTGGACTTCCATCTGATTGACAGACTACAGCTGTTTTTTAACCTCTTCTGAAAGTTTGGTGATCCGAATGGTCAGGTGTGGATATTAAAGATAGATACTACATTGATGTAAACAGGAACTAGCTTTGTGGAGTTATAGATGCTTGTAATTACACACACAAAAACATGTGGGGGACATCGTGGGGCATGATTTCAGTAATTTTTCCCCTTTTGTAAGTTACTCTGGTTATTCTATAGAATGCTAAGTGGAAGTAGATGCTCCCTACTTTTCATGTGGAAGTGGACCAATAATAAAGAGTGGCAAATAAAGTTAATAATGATTCCAAATTTGTGTCATTTCAATATTAGATCTATTTTATATTGTAAAAACCTAACTGAAAAGGGTTTTAATCTAATCAAAATTGGCTGTAATCTAATCAGAATTGGCTGTTTTGTTACACAAACGGTTTATTCTCACTGCCTCCTGAGATTCATTACCAATATGAGGAAGACATTTCAATTACTATGCTTGTTACTGAATTTATACAGAATATGTGATAAATTCACACTTACTTAGACTTCAGGTAGGGAAGGCTTAAATTTCCTTCCCAGGAGCAGGGCAGCACAACTCTCATACTGAAGTAACTTAGCTACATAATCCTGAAGTTTAAAAATCTAATTGGGTAAGCTATAAGAATTTAAAACGGTATCCCTTAAGCCTTTACCTTATTAGTTCTTTACCTTATTAGTTCTTCATACTCTACAATCAATTAGTTGTAATATTCACCTTTTTGAACCCTACTTGGGTTTAGTATTAGCTCTGTCTGCCTCTTCTTTGCAAAGAACATCAAATCAATAACCTGAGAAGACAGAGTCTATTTAGCTGCGTTTTCTACCACTACTGCAGGATACCGCTGACAGTTACAGTGTTAAACTTCCATAGAGTGGAGGAAATTTTTGTTTTCTTTTTGCCTCTCACTGAACTATAAATAGTGAAGCTGATAACTCCACAGGAAAGAAAAACTAATGGCCCTAAAATCATTCAAGTGTTCTCCACCACTACCCCCTGCCAGGTTTATGAGGGTGAGGGCATTTTCCGCAAACACTCTGACCCCCACGGAACCCAACAGGGCCTATGTCTGGGGAACAGGGATCTACAACGCTGCAGAGCAGTTAAAATTCATTCTTCTTTCACAAGTTTATTATATAAATATTGCCACAGAAGTTAGATTGTTATGATGAAAAACCAGTGCCTTTGTAATTTAAAACTGATGAGACTAAGTTCTAGGAGAAGAAAAAAATCAACATGACAGCACTAATCCTTGCATTAGCACCCTTCCATCTGTGGTAGGCAGAAAGCAATTAATTCAAATAAATGTTCTGCCAAGATTATTATACCTGTTGCTGATGATTTGCTCTTAAGTCTAATTTGTTCAGGAACATAAATCATGATGTCAAGATTTGTGTGAGAGGCAGGAAAGTCAGGCTCATGGCAGACTATTCCACTGACACTGAAAGAGAAAACCCAGTCACTTTATATCTAATCGGTGGGATATTCCAGGTTTATAAAATACCTGAGATTCTACATGTGGTAGATGCTGCTTATAGCCTAATTCTGTTAAGAGTAATAGAAAAATGATTTTTTACTTTCTTTGGCTGTCTTTTGTGAAGGAATGCCTTCCTGAATCCATTTTCACTAGTACCAAATAATATGGAAGCCATAAACTTACTTTTTAATGGGTGATCGACCAACAATTTCCAAAACGTGCAGTGGCATCAGGCCTTCCAACCTTGGCTTCAGGTAGGTTTCTTTCCAGCCTTTTCACGACAGACTATGCAGTGGTTTCCTGGAAAAATAAGGAGTTGTCAGAAAAAGGCATTAGTTAAGAAGCACTGTAACTGAAATAAAGATGAATTCAGTTATCCGATTCACCACTTATTAGCTGAACAATCTTGGGCAAATCCCTTAATCCTCTCTGAATCAAAGTTTTTCATCTACATAACGGGGATGGTAATACTCCAGGTTTGTGAAAGTCAGCATTCAGTGGGATAACATGCTCAAAGGTTTGTGAATGCTTAATATAAACTATAATAATAGTACCAAACTCAAGGAACTCTGCTTGGGCCCATCATTGTACCCCTGATATGTACTGGCTAGTTTCTTGGTTGCAAATAATAGGAACAAACTTTGGTTGGTAAATTATGTCAGTTGTCCTACTCTAGTGACCTTTTACTGGACCCAGATGCAGTTCAGGAGCGCATTTCGCTTAGTTGTCCTGTCTCCTTAGTCTCAGTTCCCCAACCAGAGACTGGACCAGGGATTGAACCTGGGGCCCCAGCAAGTGAAAGTGCCGAGTCCTGACCACTGGACCACTGGTTCACTTTTGAAAAAGTAATGGCCAGTGATTTTATAGAATGTCTCTCTATAAAATTGTTGGTTTGATATTTGCTCATGATGTCAGGAGGCACATGATCTCAATATGCCTAATCTTTGGTGACATTACCTTTTTTTAAACTCTAATCCAAGAAATAAGAGAAAATTTAAATCTACATATTGAAATGGCCCACCATGTACTTCAGAAAATTGACACTAATCTATCAACTCTGAGACATATCTCATTAAAATTTTAGACTTTTAAGACAAAAGATCTTCAGGGCTTCCAGGCACAAGGTCAAATTACTTATATGAATAAGAAAATTTGCCTAGCATCAGACTTCTCATGTGTAATATACAAAGTACTGCGAGGGCAGAACAGCATTGTCAAGAAACCCAAGGAAAGAACATACAAGCCCAGAATGTTATATCTCAAACCATGGCTATAGAAACCAAGTTTCAATTTTGAACCACTCTTAAAAGACACAAAAATAGACAAATGAAAAGACATCTTTTTGAATAGAAAAACAACATGTATATCAGTCGGTGTGCTCCAGAGAATGTATGAAAAATACATATACACACACATATATACATGCACATTTATTTTAAGGAGCTGGTTCATGTGATTGTGGGCACAGGCCAGCAGGCTGGAAACTCAAACCTGTATTTCTATGCTAGACTTGAGGCAGAATTCCTTTTTATAAGAACAGTCATATTGGACTAAGGGCCCACCCTCAGTACTGGGCCCACTCCAGTATGACCTCATCTTAACTACTTACATCTGCAACGACCCTATTTCCAAATAAGGTCACCTTGTGTGGTACCAGGGGTTAGAACTTCAACATATCTTTGTGGTGGACAAAATTCAACCCACAACAACATCATAAAAATGTCAGTTCTTCCTAAGTTAATTAACACATTTAATCTGATCCTAATGAAAATAAAACTGTTTTTATGGAGCTAGACAGGTTGATCCTAAAGTTTATATATGAAAAACTAAGAGAACAGTGAAAAGGAAAAGTTACAAGGGTGAACTCTCTACCAGATATTAAAACATAAAGCCTCTATGATTAATTAAAACATAAAGCCTCTATGATTAAAACAGTATGGTTTATGCTAACGCATATATATGGAATCTAAAAAAAAAAGGTACTGATGAACCTAGTTGCAGGGCAGGAATAAAGAGGTAGACGCAGAAAATGGACTTGAGGAAATGGGATGGGAGGGCGAAGCTGGGGCAAAGTGAGAGTAGCATCAACATATATACACTACTGAATGTAAAATAGTTGGCTGGTGGGAAGCAGCAGCATAGCACAGGGAGATCGGCTCGGTGCTTTGCGGATGACCTACGGGGGTGGGGATAGGGAGGATGGGAGGGAGGCTCAAGAGGAAGGGGATATGGGGACTTGTGTATGCATATGGCTGATGTGCTTTGTTGTGCAACAGAAACTAACAGTATTGTGAAGCAATTATACTCCAATAAAGATCTATTAGAAAGAATAAAAAAATAGGGCTTCCCTGGTGGCGCAGTGGTTGAGAGTCCGCCTGCCGATGCAGGGGACACGGGTTTGCGCCCTGGTCCGGGAAGATCCCACATGCCGTGGAGCGGCTGGGCCCGTGAGCCATGGCCGCTGAGCCCGCGTCTGAAGCCTGTGCTCCGCAATGGGAGAGGCCACAACAGTGAGAGGCCCGCATACCGCAAAAATAAATAAATAAATAAAATAAAATGTTCCACTAAAAAAAACAGTATGGTATTGATGCACTGATAGACAAACCAATGGAATAGAACAGAAAGTCTAGAAACAGACTGAAGTACATACAGAAATTTAGTATATGGTAGAAGTGGCATCTCAAATCACTGGGCAAAGGTGATCTTTTGAATAAATGTTGGGGTGACAGGATACCCATTTGGGAAAAGATAAAACTAGATCCCTTATCTCCCAGCACACGCAAGAACAAACTCCAAATGGGTGAGAGATCTAGATTTTAAAGAGAGAGAAAGAAACCATACAAGTATTGGAAGAAAACAGGGTGAATTAGTTCAATGGCCCAAGTGTAGGGAACAGCTTTCCCAACTCGACTCAAAACCCAGATGCAATGAAAGAAAAGGTTGATAAATTTTACTATCTAAAAATATAATTTTTTTTCTAATTTTATTGAGGTATATTTTAGATATCATATAACATACCTATTTCAAGTGTACAATTCAATGATGTTTTAGTAAATTTACCAAGCTGTGCGACACTGCCACAAATCAGTTTAGAACCTTCTCATACCCAAGATCCCTCATGCACATTTACTGTTGATCCCATTTTGCACTCTGATCCCCTGAGCCAGGCAACCACTACTCTACTTTCTGTCTCTATATATCTGCCTTTTCTGGATATTTTATATAAACGACATCATATAGCATGTGGTCTCCTGTGTCTGGCTTCTTTCATTGCGCATCAGGTTTTTGAAGTTCATTTATGTCATAGCATGTATCCATAGTTCCTTCCTTTTTATTGCTGAACAGTATCCCAGTAATGGATAGACCACATTTGAAATGCCCGTTCACAGTGTGAGGCTATTATGAGTAATGCTGCTAAAAACACCACAAAAGAAGAAAATATTTGCGACATACCTCACAGATAAAGTACTAATATGTCTAATACAGAGAGAACTTTCAAAATGAGAGGGGAAAAAAGTCCAAAATTCCCATATAGAAACAAGCCAAAGACATGAATTGACAATTCACCTAAAAGCATAGTAAAATGGCCCTTAAACATGTGAAAAGATCCTCAAATTCACTCAATAGTAAGAGTGCAAATTAAAACTACACTGAGAACATCAACTAGGATGGCTGCGATCAAAAACAGAACAACAAGCATTACTGAGGCTGCAGAGACATTGGAACCCTCGTACACCGCTGGTGGGAATGTAAGACGTTGAAGCCACTTTGGAAAAACAGTCTGACAGTTTTTCAAAAGACTAAACATGGAGTTACCATATGACCCAGTCATTCCACTCCTAGGGATCTACCCAAGAGAAGTGAAAACATACAACCACATAAAACAACCCAATCAAAAAATGGGCAGAAGAGCTTAATAGACATTTCTCCAAAGAAGACGTACAGATGGCCAGTAGGCACATGAAAAGATGCTCGACATCACTAATTATTAGAGAAATGCAAATCAAAACCACAATGAGGCACTACCTCACACCTGTAAGAATGGCCATCATTAAAAAGTCTACAAATAACAAATGCTGGAGAGGGTGTGGAGAAAAGGGAACCCCCTTCTACACTGTTGGTGGGAATGTAAGTTGGTGCAGCCACTATGGAGAACAGTATGGAGGTTCCTCAGAAGAGTAAACACAGAATCACCATATGATCCAGCAATCCCACTCCTGGGCATATACCTGGACAAAACTCTAATTCAAAAAGATACATGCACCCCTATGTTCACAGCAGCACTATTCACAATAGCCAAGACACGGAAACAACCTAAATGTCCAATGACAGATGAATGGATAAAGAAGATGTGGTATGTATGTGTGTATATATATATATATATATATACAGACACACACACAATGGAATACTACTCAAAAAGGAATGAAATAATGCCATTTGCAGCAACATGGATGCAACTAGAGATTATCATATTAAGTGAAGTTAAAAAGAGACAAATAACATATGATATCACTTATATGTGGAATCTAAAATATGGCACAAATGAACTTATCTACAAAACAGAAACAGACTCACAGACCTAGAGAACAGACTTGTGGTTGCCGAGGGGAGGGGAGGACTGGGAGTTTGGGGTTAGCAGATGTAAACTAGCATATACAGGATGGATAAACAACAAGGTCCTACTGTACAGCACAGGGAACTATATTCAATACCCTGTGATAAACCATAATGGAAAAGGATACAAACAAAGAATGTCTACATGTGTATAACTGAGACACTTTGATGTACAGCAGAGATGGGCACAACATTGTAAATCAACTATACTTCAATTAAAAAAACAAACAAAAAACCCAAAAACCTTGTACACAGATGTTCACAGCAGCACTATTCACAATAGCCAAAAGGCGGAAACAACCCAAATGCCCATCAACTGATGAATGGATGAACACAATGTGGTCTCTCCACATTGTAGAAGAGTGTTCTGCCGTAAAAAGGAATGAGGTACCGACACACACACTACCACATGGACGAACCTTGAAAACGTAACGCTAAATGAAAGAAGCCAGACCTAATGTCACATATATGAAATGTCCAGGATAGGCAACTTCTTAGAGTCAGGAAGGAGTCGAGAGGCTGCCAGGGACTTCGGGGAGGGGACAATGAGGAGGGACTGCTAACGGGTAAGAGGTTTCTTTTCGGGGCGACGAAAATGTTCTAAAATTGATTACCGTGATGATGGCACAGCTCTGAAAACACTAAAAACCACTGTACATTTCAAATGGGTGAATTGTACGGTATGTGAACTGTACCTCAATACAGCTGTTATTAGAAAAAACTACAGTGAGATACCATTTCTCATCTATGAGGTTAGCAAACATTCTAAAGCCTGACAATATACTGTTGACAAGGCTGTGCGGTAACAGACACTCTTAAACACTGTGAGAATGCAAAACGGAAGGTGAATTTGTCAATATCTGGCAAAACTAGGTTTGTATTTACCCTTTGACCCAGCAGTACCATTTCTAGGGCCTTCCTCTTAAAATACACCAGTAACAACAAGAAAATACAGACACAAGGGTATTCAGCATTATTCGTACTCACCAAATAGTAGAAACTACCCAAGTGTCCAAATCAAGGCTACTGGCTAAATAAACGATGATACACCCACACAATGGAGTACTACATAGCTGTAGAAAAAAGAATGTGGAAGATCTGTGTGAGGTGATGTGGGGTGGTTTCCAGGATATACTGTAAAGTGAAAAGGAGTTTAAACAGTCTGTTCCCATTTGTGTAAGAAAGGGAAATAAGTAAATATGCACGTATCTCCTCACTTTTGCAAAAGGAAACACAGGAAGGATGAACCAGAAAACAATGTAGTTAGTTACCTGTAAGTTTGGGGATGGGGGTGGACAGCATGGAATAAATTGGGGAGAAGACAGCCCTTGCAGGGTGTATCATTTTGTGGAGTTTAATGCTGAAAGGTCAGAGGAGACAGCTTCAAGAGGCTCCCACTGTCCAAACATGGGCTGATTAGGGCATCAAATTAAGGGGACAGTAAAGGATCATAACCCACTGAATAAAGTAGGAATCCAGGAGACCACCTTAATAATAAATAGGTAAGTATATAAAAAGGGGGAGAAGGGGGAATTCCCTGGCAGTCCAGTGGTTAGGACTCGGCACTTTCACTGTCAAGGGCCCGGGTTTGGTCCCTGGTCGGGGAACTAAGATACCGCAAGCGGTGCAGCACAAACAAACAAACAAACAAAAAATGGAGGGAGAAGGGAGGGTCTTCCTTATAGTAATGCTGACGGATATACATGGATGGACTGGTGGAACTGGAAAATCACCACTCTGCATCCATCACAGTAAATATGGATTTGGAGAAGATGGACGCTGAATCTATGGGAGAGAAAGTCTGACAAGGAGCAGGATATTTACATAGTCTTAAAGTAATTACCTACTGAGCGTTTATTAGCTGCAAGGGGCAGTCGTATCTCTGCAGTGGAGAAACTGGACAATGCCTTGACTAGGTAATGAAAATGGACATTACCAGTGAGGGGCAGACAGACACGTGCTTCTGGATGTGATACTCTGGGAAGGACACCGATCACTTTGACAGTATTTTGGCTGAGATGTGACTCTGTGAGGAAACATCAGGCAGGCCCCAACTGAGGAACAGTCTATAAAATAACTGGTCTGTGCTCTTCAAAAACGTCCATGGTATGAAAAACAGAGAAAGGCTGAGGAACTGTTCCAGATGAAAGGGGACTACTAAATGCCCTGCATGGGTCCTGTACTGAAGAGAAAAAATGCAATAAAGGGCATTTTGGGGACCACTGACAAAACTGAAATGTGCACTATAATTACATAAAATATTGTATACAACATTTCATCAATGATAACTATACCGTGGTTACATCAGAGAATATCTCTGTTCTTAGGAAATACACAGTGAAGTAGTAAGGAGTAAAGCAAAATGATGTTTGCAACCTACTCTCAAATGGTTCAGATAAAAAGTAATGTGTGTTTGGATTATATATATATAAATATGTTACATATACAGATACACACACACACACACATACACATGCATATCTATAAAGAGAACACTAAAACGAACATGGCAAAGTTTCAACTTGGCTGCAGTGGTTGGTACTGTGTCAACCCGGTTGAGCCGGACCGTGGTTCCTGGAATCGCCTTCCCCGCGCGATTCCAGGGAAGAGCTGGCTCAAACATCACTGCAAGAGGTTTGCAGCAGAAGGAAACTGACTCTCAGAAGGCGGCAGGGTTAAACGCAGTGGAAGGCAGGCAGGCAGGCACAGAGGTGCTGGTGGACTCCAGCTTGCTCTCTTCTCTGCTCCGTGGCCAGCGCGTCCCCCTGACTGCGGGGCTGACCCCAGCGCCTCTCCCCAGGCCCAGCACTAGACTCCTGGTCAGCCTCCCTTCAGGGCCCAGGCCCCGCTTTGGCTCCTCGCTCTGACCGGCTGTCGACTCTTCCTCCCTCCACCTCCCCCATAACATCCCCAGCTCCGTCCCGTCTATTCGCTGCAACAAATCCCTTCTCATCCAGCGGCCCTGCTTCCCGGATAGAATCTGACCTTGGTGGATCTCAGGAAAGGGTATATGAGAATTCTCTGCATTCTTGCAACCTTTTTGTAAGTGTGAACCACTTTCAAAACAAAGTTTTAAAATATCAAAATTTTCAAAGATTTAAAATACTTGATGATCCTTTCAGTAAAAGGTTAACAGAAGGTTTTTTCATTTCCGGTGCCAAGACTATGTGTGAGGAGTAGGCACTGACCTATTTCCGGTGACAGACAGGACGCTGCGAATGAGGCCCTGGCAGGGGAGGGGGAGGAAGGCCTGCAGCCTTCTGCTTCTTTCACCACTGACCTGATCTGAGGACACAGGAATAAGGCAGACATGAAACAGAAGATGCGGAGGAAGCCACGGTCCACTGGGGGCCGGACCCAATGATCCCCTCCTGCCACTCAATTGCACGGAGGGACCCAGACCAGACCAGGACACAGGGGGCGTTTTATAGCTAGAGAAGCCGAGGTATAACACACTTAATTGACGTCCTCTTAGCTACTGGAAGACGCTGCATAACCACGCAGGCTTCAGCCACTGTATTCACATGTGTAGGGGGGGAAAAACGGCATAAGAAGGCAAAAGATTAGAATCAGGGCCACAGATGGCTCTAAAATTACTTTTTGCGGTAACTGAAAATAGCAGAGCCAATATATCCGCCTACTGTTTTTTTTTTAATTTTTATTTATTTATTTATGGCTGTGTTGGGTCTTCATTTCTGTGCGAGGGCTCTCTCTAGTTGTGGCGAGCGGGGGCCCCTCTTCACTGCGGTGCGCGGGCCTCTCGCTATCGCGGCCTCTCTTGTTGCGGAGCACAGGCTCCAGACACGCAGGCTCAGTAATTGTGGCTCATGGGCCTAGTTGCCCCACGGCATGTGGGATCCTCCCAGACCAGGGCTCGAACCCGTGTCCCCTGCACTGGCAGGCAGACTCTCAACCACTGTGCCACCAGGGAAGCCCCTGCCTACTGTTTTATTCATCCAGCTTCTCTCGAGGCACGGTGCTACTGATTCCCTTTGGTACAATGTGAGAGCAAATATTCCAAGGAAATCAGCATAAGATATGGCCAAAACAAATTTCATAAAATACCTAAATACTAAATGTTCAGTTTTCATAGCCATAATTCAGGAATAGTCTTATGTTTTATAAATGTTGGCCAGCATTCCAGGGAAGCTCTAATGAAATACAATCTGATTTTTGTTTTAGACCACAAGACAGAAAATCATTTAAAAAATAAACTGCTAGGACCTCCCTGGTGGCGCAGTGGTTAAGAATCCCCCTGCTAATGCAGGGGACATGGGTTCCAGCCCTGGTCCGAGAAGATCCTACATGCCGCGGAGCAAATCCTGTGCACCACAACTACTGAGCCTGTGCTCTAGAGCCCGCAAGCCACAACTACTGAGCCTGCGAGCCACAACTACTGAAGCCTGTGCACCTAGAGCCCGTGCTCCTTAACAAGAGAAGCCACCACAGTGAGAAGCCCGCGCACCACAATGAAGAGTAGCCCCTGCTCGCCGCAACTAGAGAAAGCCTGCGTGCAGCAACGAAGACCCAACGCAGCCAAAAATAAATTAATTAATTAAATGCTGTCATCATTACAGTAATCCTTTCCCCCCACCCCTTGGGCCGCACTGCAAGGCTTGTGGGATCTTAGTTCCCCAACCAGGAACTGAACCCGGGCCACGGCAGTGAAAGCGCCGAGTCCTAACCACTGGCCCACCAGGGAACTCCCATTACGGTAATTCTTGATTCAGGCAAGAATCATCAATGGATGCTAAAATATTTGATGAGGAAATGGATATTTACATAGTCTCAAAGTATCTCCCCACAAATTACTTATGAATTACAAAGGGGGAAATACTGACTTTACAGTGGAGAGACCTAGTGAACATTACCTTGCTCTCACTAGTCACCAGAAGGCCACCTTCGTCTCACTAATGGCCATCATGTGCCTGGTAAGGTGCCGCGCCGGGCACAGGATGTCACTTCTGCGGGGCTCCTGCCAAACATGAACTCCCTGCACGTGGTCGTGAGAAAACATCAAGGGAACCCAAACTGAGGGACATTCTATCAAACCACTGGCCTGTACGCTTCTAAAGTGTCAAGGTCATGAATGCTGAGGAAAGGCGGAGGAACTGTTGTAGATTAGAGGAGACTACAGGGACATCACAATTAAATGCAATGCGTGACCCCAGTCTGCATCCTGGACTGGAAACAGAAAACTGTGACACAGGACATTTATTGGGACAATTGGCAAAATGTGAATAAGGATTGTAGATTACAGTACTGTATCAATGGTAAATGCCTTGCTGTTGATGGGTATATTGCGGTAACGTAAGAGAAAGTCCACGAGCGTCTGCATGCTTAGGAAAAAGACACTGAAGTTCTGAAGTTCTTAGGGGCAAAGAAAACCATACAGTGAATGTGTCAGAATGTTAACAGTTGGTAAATCTCGGCGAAGGATATACATGAGTTCTTTTCACACTTCTTGCTTTGTCATTCTTGTTTTAAACTATTTAAATTTTCCGTGAATGTGAAATTATTTCAGAATAAGAAGTTAAAAAGAAAATAAATTAAAATCAAAAGGTGTGCTCTCCATGGTCCAGTGCCCTGGAACTCACTGAGCGGCCACGTGGGTCCGGATCCTTAACGTCCAGCAAAATGTCATGAGACCTGTAAACCTGGAATCTTCGTTAGAAGACAGTATGCGAGGGCAAGTTTTCAGTAGACTGGGGAAAGCTGGGAATCTTAGTATTTGCCAGTCTTCTCCCAGCGCTTTCCTTTGAAAGATGCCAGTGAACTTGCCCTCCATGTTCATGCGTCTCAAGGTGGAGCCACACAGCGGGCCCTGAGAGCTTTATGTTGGCACAGAGAGTAGAAATGATAATAATGGTAGAGAAATACTATCAATAATAATAATAAACCTTTAACTGCTTACTCTCATCTATTAAAATACAGTGAAATATACAGCAGCCTAATTTCCCTGTGGGGAAGGGTAATCATCCCAGGACAGCATTACTGATGTTCTCTAATCCTAAAACTGTTTTGTCACTATCTTTGCCAGGTAGGATTCTCTACAGCTTTGCCCATTCCTAGCCTTGTATCCTTCTCAAGTCTCCCCAAGTTCCATTACAGTGTCTTACCCTCCATTTGGGCCATTCATTGCAACTGTAACAACCAACAAATATCTACCAGGCACAAACCTTACACAAAGACTATATTTAGCCAGGCATCTACCAGCCGGGAATCTACCAGGAAAGTCACTTAAACGTTGCCTGTACCGTTGTCTGTACCTCCGTTTCTCTAGCTTTAAAATGCCCCTCTGAACAGGCAGATCTTGTCTTGTTCAATTTGGGCCAAATCCAGTCAACACATTAGAAAGGCTTGTGGGGAGAAGGAATATTTCATTCGGTGATACTTTCGCTGGCCTAAGGGAACTTACAACATAGTTGGAAAGACAGAAACACATCAGACGTTAAAGTGATTTGTGCAGAGGATTACAGTGAGAGAAGGAAATCTTAATCCTGGTCTACCATGAATTCACCGAGTCACCGTGGCAAATGACACAATTCCTTAAAGCTTCCTGCCTTATTTGTAAACTGAGAGGGTTGGACTGGACGATAATAATGATAACAGGTAAAATTCACTGAGCACTTCTTATACACCAGGCCCTATATTAAGCACTGAACATGGACGAACACACTGAAACCTCACCATACTGCTGTGAGGTAGGTACCACTATCATCCCTATTGTACAGACAATCCGTGAGATCCAATGTTCTATAGTCATGTGATTTCAAGTTAGAGAATATAGTAGACTGTAGTTTCCAAAGGTGGTCCAACAATATTTCCCATCCCACATGCTCTTCTTAAAAAGTATGACTTTGAACATTCCTGCCTTACAGAGGTGGGTCTATGTCCGCTCTCGTTGAGTTTGGGTGGGCTTTTGTCTGGAGAAAGTTATGTTATGGGACTTCCGAGGCTAGATCATAAAAGCCAATAAATACAGCTTATATTAGTTTTCTATTGCTGCACAACAGATCATCACAAACTTAGTGGCTTGAAAGAACACCCACGTATTAGCTCACAGTCTGTAGGTCAGAATTCCGGGCACAGCATGGCTAGGTTCTCTGCTCAGGGTCTCAAAAGGCATGCATGCTGTTGGAAGAATTCAGTTCTTTGTGGCTGTAGGACTGAGGTCTGCCTCTCCTTGCTGGCACTCAGCTGAGGCTTCCCTCAGCTCCTAGAGGCTGCCGAAATTCCTTGCCACGTGGCCCCCTTCACACTCAAAGCCAGCTATAGAGAATCTCCCTCAGGTCAAATTCCTCTCACACTTTCAATCTCTGACTTTCTCCGTCTCTGACCTCCAGAGCCACACTCAAATGGCTCATGTGACAGAGAGAAGACACACAGAAGAGGAGGAGGCAATGTTACCATGGAGGCCAAGACTGGAGTATTGTGGCCACAAGCCAAGGAATGCTTGTAGTCACCAGAAGATGGAAGAGGCAGCCCCAAAAGGAAGCGTGACCCTGCTGAATTTTGGACTTTTAGTCTCTAGAACTGTGAGAAAATAAACTTCTGTTGTCTTAAGCCAAAAACAAAAAACAAAACACCTCATGTGATTAGGTCATGTCCACTTAGAGAATCTCCCTATGTTAAGGTCAGCTGCTTTGGGACCTTAATTATATCTGCAAATTCCCTTTTGTTATATAATCATGGGAGTGATATCTAATCATATTCATAGGTTCTGCCCACACCTGGAGGAGATTATGCAAGGGCAGGGGTCATTTTAGAATTCTGCCTACCACATAGCTTGTTTGATTCTCTTGTTACACCTGTTCTTAGGCACCATGCTGTGAGGAAGCACAAGCAGCTTTAATAGTCCCAGCTGAGTTCCCAGTCAACAACCAGTATCAACTTGCCAGCCTTGTTAGTGAATCATTTCCAAAGTGGATCTTCCAGTGTCAAGCTGAGCTGCCCCAGCTGGCCATGATAGGAGCAGATAAGTTGTCTCCATTGAGTCCCACCCAAATTGCAAATCTCTTAAGTAAAATAAGGGATTGTTGTTGTCCTAAGCCACTATGTTTTAGGGTGATTTGTTACACAGCAATAGGTAATCAAAATCAAGTAACAAGCTATGTGAGACGATCTACAAGTACTGATAGCTTCTTGTGGACATTTCTTTTAGGACACTGGAGCATCTGGCAGGGTAGGCCTAAAATGTCACTTAATTCATGCTTGCTGATTTATTAATTCAAATGTATACTTAACTGACTCACACCAGTATACCGGTCATCGATATTTGGAAGCCCAGTGCTTTAAAAGGGTTATATGAAAATGATGCTGCTTTCCTTTTGAACAATGGCTATACCGTACATTTTAAAGCTATATTTGTAAAACATCTGAGATGTAAATGAACATAATGAATGTATTAATTTTTAAAAGTATAATGGGCTTGTTTATAAATCACTAAAGTATTAATATTTCAATGTATACTTAATTACTTTTCAACACATTACTTTTACTGGAAAAGGTAGAAAACACTGGGAAAAGAGTCATCAGTTTTGTCATTAAGAATTTTCATCAATGGATATTAACTATTAGGTGAAAGACTTATCCATACACTCTCATAAGAGGCTCCCCTTGGATTATCTGTTGATTACATAGAGGAAAAGGTCCTTTACAATGGCGAAATCTGGCAGACAACTCAACTGAATGATCAAACTCACTATCACCAATAATAGAACAAAGTGATATCACGTGCCTCCCACTGTGATGCACTAAGGACACAACCACACGTGTGTAGTATTCTTGCCAAAAAACATTTAACTTTAAGAGAAAACAGACTAATCCAAATTAAGGACATTCTGAAAAAAACACTGACTTGTACTTTTCAAAAATATCAATGTTACAAAAGACAAAAAAACGCTGGGGAACTCTTCTAGATTAATGTAAAAGAAATGATGACTAAATGTGAATCTTTTTTTTTTTTTTTTTTTTTTTTTGCGGTACGCGGGCCTCTCACTGTTGGGGCCTCTCCCGTTGCGGAGCACAGGCTCCGGACGCGCAGGCTCAGCGGCCATGGCTCACGGGCCTAACCGCTCCGCGGCGTGTGGGATCCTCCCGGACCGGGCCACGAACCCGCGTCCCCTGCAACGGCAGGCGGACTCCCAACCACTGCGCCACCAGGGAAGCCCTAAATGTGAATCTTGAGTGGATCCTGGATCTCCCCCTTCCAACAATAAAGGAAAAAAAAAGCCATAAAACTATAACACTTAAATGTGCACTGCATATTAGATGATAGTACTGTACTACATGTTAAGTATCTGAGTGGATTATTGTACTGTGGTTTGTAGGAGAATGTCCTTGTGAAGAGCCAGATGCTGAAATATTTAGAGGTGAAATGTCACTTCGCAAGTAATATTCGGGCAAATTGTGCAAAGAAAATTCTGTACCTGGCTGAAGAATTTTGTATCAACATCTAGTCAACGCTGTCCACAGACTGGAGAGAACAGTTTCCCCCTGTGTAGCTGAGAAGCAGTCAGCAGGACCCTCGCCTCCCTGGGCGAGGAGCTTTCAGGAGGCCGCAGCACGACGAGGAGCGAAGGACGAGGCTGTGAGCCCACCTTCACTTAGAAGCACACGCATACACACTTTACGGCAGTCACGCGAAGGCACGAGGGCGAGGCTGCGCCTCACGTTCCCAAAGACAGGCACGACAGCTGTACGTGCCATCTAGTGCACTTTACGGCAGAAACGTGAAGGCACGAGGGCGAGGCCGCGCCTCCGCCCCCAAAGCTACGCAGGACAGCGGCACGTGCTGTCTAGCGCGCTTTACGGCCGCCGCACGAAGGCGGAGGTTCCGGGCCGACGCAGGGTAATCAACGGTTCCGGGCTCTGCGCTCCACCTCGTTGTCGGTAGGCTGTTCTATCCGTTGGCGCTCCCACGGCTCGGCGATCATGGCGGCGGTGGCGGCACTGTGGCGGAGGGCGGTGGAGATCGTGAAGACCAAGGAGTTCCGGGATTACGTGACCAGCACGCACTTCTGGGGTCCAGTCGCCAACTGGGGCATCCCGCTGGCTGCCATCAAGGACATGTGGGCGCCGCCGGACATCATCAGCGGCCGCGTGACGACGGCGTTCATCTTATACTCGATGGTCTTCATGCGCTTCGCCTACCTTGTACGGCCTCGCAGCTTGCCGCTGATAGCGTGTCACAGCACCAACGTGGTGGCGCAGTGTGCAGGGGGGCCGCTATCTGATCTACCACTACGGCGGCGCCACGGCGGCCACAGCCGTTGCTGCCTCTGTCGCTTCTCCCGGCTCTACCGCCGCTACCCCCGCTACCACCCCCCCCCCCCCCGGCAGCTGAAGACCCTGTGACTGACGGCGACTGCCTGGAGGTCACCGACTACGATCCGCTGACCCCAGAACATGATTGAGAGGGCCCTATCAAATCTTTGCAGCTTGCAAGCACTGAACTGTTCTTCCTAAAGAAAAGATCAATAAAAAGTTTGGTTTTGACTCTGAAACAGTGCGAATCTGATTGAAACCTGCAGTTCTGTTAATAAAAAATGGCAAATAGCACAGAACTGAAGCTGTTGAGTGTTGTTTATTTCGTGACAGGGAAATAAAATGGTTTTTAGAAGGTGAGGGTAGATTGGCTAGTCTTCCTCGCCACGGGACCTGCAACTCGAGGGTTAGTTTATGTAGGGGAGGAAGGCTGAACGAAAGACACTTCAACTTAGCTAATTTATTTTTTTTTAAGCTCTCCTGGGAACATGCTTTTGTTACTTGTTTCGGGTGTCCGGGCCAGATGAGCCACAATGTTTGTACACCAAAAAATTCCAAGGGCTACTTCTACTGAGGGAAATACTTCCAAGGGGGTTTAAATGAATTCAGTGATTTCCAGCTCAGACTTTTAAGGAGTACTTAGCAAGAGAACCTAGAATCTGTTGGTGACCGGGAGCAATGACAGAACCTTCAATGGAATCAGGATAAATAAACAACTCAGGTCAGTGGCTGTCAACCCTGAATTCTAGGTAAACAGAAAATAAAAACAAGATCATTATCCTTTCCTCTTTTCCTCATGCCTAAAAATGGGGGAACTGACAGTTTGTAAAGGTGGTGAACCTATCACCCTGTGTTGCACTGTAGCTAGGGGTGAGGATGAGGGTCAGTGGTAAACAGTATTAGCCCAGGGTATCCCCCCTAGGAATCCTGTGGGTGCTAAAGGACTCTGCTTGGGAGCATGAGGAGGGAAAAGAGAAGGGTGGGGCTTTGGGTGTAAGGCCATTACCTCTGCAGCAGAGGCTGCCCTTCAGGATTTGACCCCCAATCCCCCCTCCCTCTGGAGAATGCGGGAAGTTCCAGGGTGGTCTACTGGGGAACCCCCATGTATGTGATCAAAACCCCTACTTTTGTTAAAGATTTCAAATGCAAAGATACTGAAAACAACTCTGAAATTTTCTGAAGACATCAGGTTTTGGACAAGACAGGCACGTTACCTTCTGTGGCATCTAAGCAGTAGTCCTCTTTGTGGGCAGTTTCTGCATCTCACATTCTGCATACAGGGGGAAAAACAAGCTCTGGAAAGTGACAGTGTATGAGTTATCTATTGCCGTGTAACAAATCACCCCCAAACTTAGCTTAAAAAAACTTAAAACAAATATCTCGCACAATTTTGTAGGGCCAGGAATCTGGGAGGGGCCTAGTTGGGTGCTTCTGCCTTAGGGTCTCAGGTCTGCTGGGGCTGCAGTCTCTGAAGACTTGCTGGAAGATCCACTTCCAAGCTCACTCACACTGTTGTTTGCAGGAGGCTTCAGTTCCTTGTCATGTGGGCCATAGGGCTGCTCACAACATGGCTTCCCCCAGAGGTGTTCCGAGAGAGAGAAAGCCCAAGATGGAAGCCATAGTCTTTTATAGCTTAATCTGGGAAGTGACATACCATCACTTCAGCTGTGTTCTCTTGGTCACATGGACCAACCTTGGTACGCTGTGGGAGGACAACACAAGGGTGGGACTAGCAGGAGGCAGGGATCATTGGGGGCCATCTTGGAGACTGCCTACCACACGTGGCTCTGAAATAAAAACTCTCCTGCCTTCCTGAAACTCAGTAGAAAGTAATAAATCATGTTAAGGTCGTCGCCCACCTTCCCCAAGAGATGTCACAAAATGCTCAGTTTACAGTTTTGTGGTCATTACAAACATGCATATATTACAGAGGATGGGTTTGAGAAGCAGGAAAAAAAGTCTCTGGAAGATAGGTGGTAGCTCATAATATTTTAGATAGTTCAGACTATCATAAAATAAAAAGCAGTTCTGAAAGTTCTGAAATGAATCATAACCTTGTATCGAGATTTTTATTAAAATTTTAAAGATTTTCCCCCTTTGCTCTTACATGAGTGGAAATTAATGCATTTTTAGATTTGTTTTACAAAATGTATTTTGTAATTTGACTCTTGTATTTCAGTAAAAGGCCACTGTCTGTTGAAGACATATCAGAGCAGGTACGTTTCTAATTAACCTGGTAAGGGGAAAATAGGTAATCCCTGCTGATAATTTCCTGTCACTCTACATTTTTAGAGGGCAAAACGATTAGAGCAAATATCCAAAAGATTGCAACACCTCCATTCTAATGCAATGCTCCACTTACAGGACCTAATTTGTAGCATGCCCACCCAGCTAAGAGCTCTAACCCTTTGTTGCCTAGGATATTAGTGTTTAAAGCCATCTAAGTGATTAATACTTTAATAAAAACACACCCTTCAAATCATTAGGGTAATAATCATTTCATAATCTCCCCAAACTCTCAAACATAATTCTTTCTGGTCTTGGCAATTTAACTTAAACTGTCTACAGGTCTCTACCACTACTTTATGAAGCCAAAAACATTTTCCAAATAGGCAGAGCTATTTTTTCGGAAGCTTTTGTTATTGACACACTTTTGTTACTTCCCGGAATTTGGGTTTTATACTGAGTTTAATAAGTAACATCTTCCTCTTTAGGTCCTCTGACCTTCCTGGCAAAGCCCAGACTAAAATCCAACGAACTGCCTTATCTTTGCAACTCTAATGCTACAACCATTTTTCTCCTCTAATTCTTTCAAAACTATGAACCTCATACTGTGTCTCAGGGAGAGGCTGGGAACAAATCACATTGCTGGACAAAGACAAGGCACTTGGAGATGATGAAGCCCTGTGCGGGAAGGAAACCACTTCCTGGGCCTCTCCTGACCCTGATGACTCACGAGTGCCCCTGGAGGTGGAGCTGACCCCCGCAAAAATGGAGGCTACAATATATTCCAGGAAACGTGACATGTAAGTCTTGCAGTTTGAATTTATGTCTGTTATTTTGAAATGCAAAATTTGAATGGAAAGTTTTCAAACTACAGGAGTGCAGCTTTGTTGTAAAAATGTCATACGCGAGTGTGCAAAAAATAGAAAAGCCAAATTCGACCCCAATTCCTTTGGCAGTGGTAACATGGCAAAAAAGCTTGGGAAAAGTACACAACTTTTCAGACCTCTGTTATTTGAAAATACCATAGTTTTTTGAAAATACCATAGTTTTATAGCATGCTATGCATTGTTACACATTCTGCTTTTCTATCTATAATGTCTTACACGTCATCCCCTATCATGGCATTGCAGCCTTCTTTTTAACAGTTGCATAATACTCGGTAGCATGGATGTGCTGTGATTAACCAGTCCCCTCTCTCTTTTGTCCATGCCCTGTGCCCACGTGCACAGATCTGTAGAAGAGAGTCCCACAGGGCTGATGTCCCTGGATCAACCTTTAAAGCTATGTTTGCTATTTTTTTTAATTATAGTTTTTTTAAAAAAATAAATTTATTATATTTTTGGCTGCATTGGGTCTTCGTTGCTGCGCACAGGCTTTTCTCTACTTGCGGCGACCAGGGGCTACTCTTTGTTGTGGTGTGCAGGCTTCTCATTGCAGTGGCTTCTTTTGTGGAGCACGGGCTCTAGGTGCTCCGGCTTCAGTAGTTGTGGCATGCGGGCTCACTAGTTGTGGCTTGCGGGCTCTAGAGCACAGGCTCAGTAGTTATGGCACATGTGCTTAGTTGCTCTGCGGCATGTGGGATCTTCCCGGACCAGGGCTCGAACCCATCTCCCCTGCATTGGCAGGCGGATTCTTAACCACTGTGCCACCATGGAAGTCTTAAAACTGTGTTTGCTGTAAAGCTACGTTTGCTTTAAAGCCCCCTCCAGGCATGTCTTCCTATCTTCGTTTCCATTTTAATGTAATTAAATGTTGCCAGAATAATGTTTTCTGAACAATATCTTCTTTTTTTTTTTTTGGCCGCACCTCCCGCCTTCTGGGATCTTAGTTCCCCGACCAGGGATCGAACCCGGGCCCCGGCAGTTGAGTGACAGTGCTGAGTCCTAATCACTGGACCGCCAGGGAATTCCCTGAACAGTATCTTTAATTCATCAGAGCAGACAATAAATCCAGTAAGATGACAGCTCACATACCATTGTCCATACCTTACATATCCTCCATTTGCATCAACTTCAGTGCCTGGCATGTGGTTGATACTTGATAAAACGTTTCTTGGGTAGATAAGGAAAAGCTAAATAGATACAAGAGGTATGAAATGAAAGTGTTCATAATCCAAAGTTCCTAAGGTGAGAAATCAGATCTTAAATTGGTTAGTGAATCAAGATTTAATGTGATCCCAAGTTTTGTTATCTTACATGTAGAAACTAGGAAATATTTCATGGAGTATCTTAGTTTGTGGGAAGTTGCAAGATGAAAGAAAATTGTTACTTTACTATTGAAGTCTTCTAAAGGAACTCCATGAAATGAAGGGAGAAAGAAAATGTAAGATTAAAGACCAAATAGTAGCAGGAAAGATGAAAGCAGGAAGTCGCAGGCATATGTGGATTCATCTAGGTTTTACAGAACTACATTAAATGCATTTCAGGGTAAAAATGCATCCCCCCACCCCCATTCTCTAAAAATCACATCCTTGTTGGGCAGCTGAGTAAGCAAAGGAGCAGGGCTTCACCTGGGCTCGAAACGGATGCACTTCCTCCAGGCAGTGGGGAATGTGGCAATTCTGTCCCTCAAGGTCCAGGGGCGACAAGGCCCAGTTCAGTACTGCTGGCTTTGGAAATGAGCAGAGGTGGGGGAAGGTGAGGGTAGAGCTGATCCCACAGATCACTGCATACAATGGGACAGGGGTTTTGCAGTTTAGGAAACAAACAGGACAAAGTCAAAAGTGTATGACTTTTTGGGTAAAAGGAATAAGGAAGTATGAATGAATCTGTGAATTTGCTGAAAGAAAAGGATGTCTTTGAACTTCCATAAGAATATTAAAGTTTCATTCCTCAATCTCATAACAAAGGACAAGGCTTAGTTAACAGTGTAACTAACATCTGCGTCTATGAATACCTCTAAGCTATCCGTTGACCCTTCAGTTGATGAATATTCATTGAGCACGCGAGGGCCAGGCCTTGTGCTCGGCACTCAGGTTATAACTGAACCGGAAGAGCTGTGACTGCCACCAAGGCTGACTTTTCTTAAGAGTGCCATAAACAAGCCAGCAACCTCAAAACTTGCCCGGACATCCCTGCTTGTGATGCTGGCCTGGGCCCTCCCCCTGCTTTGGTCAGTCAAGTTACTGTGTTCTCCAGCCCACCTCTTTGTCCTACTGCCTCAAGCTACCAGAAACAGGTAGTAACAGTTCTGTACTAACTGGAAATGGCTAGAAAATGGCCTTTCGGGCACATTTTTTTCCTTGCCTGCTGGCGAAAAGGATTTATATCTCAACATGTACATCACAGCCCACCCGTGGGCATCCTCATGAATGAGACTTTCAGGCAAGGGTGTGGGCACAGGACTTGCGTGCCAGTGGGCAGAGAACTCTGCGTGGCCCTTCACACAGGCCTGGCCGAACACAGCCTTTAGTGTTTAAGCAGTTAGAGTTTTAGGACCAGAAAAGAATCTCACCTTTTAAACAGCAAAACCAAACCAAAAACAAAACCCAAAAAACAAACAAAAAAGCCCGGATGACAGCAAGTTTGGCACAAGAGTATCTAATATTTTTTGGCTGGTACAGATCACATAACACCAAGATTAGGAATGTTAAAAAAAACAAAACAAAACAAAACAAACTCCCAAAGAGTTAAAGGAAAGTCCAGGAAAAGATGACACAAATTCCTTTTTGTTTGAGTGGAGTACTTGGGTAAGTTTTCCCTTTTGCACAGAAAAGGACGGCTGAGATGGAAACCCGGCTGACTTTCACAGAACATGCCCGATTTTTGTTGAAGGTCAACCTAAAATAAAAGAAAATATTTAATTTTCTTCATTTGAGAAAAAAAAGTAAAATACTGAAGATAGTTACTTATTTTAACAAGTATTTTTTTAATTAATTAATTAATTAATTTGGCTGCACTGGGTCTTAGTTGTGGCATGCAGGACCTAGTTCCCTGACCAGGGATCGAACCCGGGCCCCCTGCATTGGGAGCGCGGAGTCTTAACCGCTGGACCACCAGGGAAGTCCCAACAAGTTTTTCTTATGAAAATAAACAAATTGCTATTATTCATGCCATGGCTAAGCGTGAGGCATCACTGGCATCACTTTAGGGCTGAAATGCTTCTTGATTATGTCATAAAGTTGATTCATTTAAGACTAGACCAGTGACTTCAGGTATACTTGACTGAACAAAGCTGACAGGGAGTTTATCTTGAACTAGTTCACAGATGTGAGAACCATCAATCAGAAAGAGCACAAAGCTCAGTGTCCTTTCTTTCAAATAAAAAGGACATAGGGAAACTTCAGATGAGACTATGCGTGTTATGGCCTTACCTAAAAGAACAGACATTAAAGAGATGAGGCTATTCTGTCCTTATTTACCATCATATGCTTAAACTCACTTCAGGCCTTCCCTTCAGGTGTCTGTGCCCTAGGTTCCTTCGAATCCAGTTTTTGAGGCTGTTGGTGGAGGCTGTCTAGCTTCTGCATATCTTCTGTAAGACCATTTCTAAGATCCTCGTTGTTTCTCAGAAATTCTTTCACCACTTCCAGTTGATTTAAGATCTGTGAGAAGAAACCATACAATGTACAGCTTAGATAATTTTATAGCAGACTTAAAATTCAGATGAAAAACTTACTAGCTCCAAGACTGGCTCCTGTTCATGTGTCTACCAATAGCTGGTACTGGGGCCACACAAGGGCGTGTTTGCTTGTCTCCTTAACATTTTTTGCTTTTAGGGGTTAATATCCAAAATATATAAAGAGGGACTTCCCTGGTGGCGCAGTGGTTAAGAATCCGCCTGCCAGTGCAAGGGACACAGGTTTGATCCCTGGTCCGGGAAGATCCCACATGCCGCGGGGCAACTGGGCCCGTGGTCCACAACTAATGAGCCTGCGCTCTAGAGCCCTCGAGCCACAACTGCTAAAGCCCGTGCGCTCTAGGGCCCGTGCTCCGCAACAAGAGAAGCCACTGCAGTGAGAAGCCCGCGCACCGCGAGGAAGAGTAGCCCCCACTCGCCACGACTAGAGAAAGCCTGTGCGCAGCAACAAAGACCCAACGCAGCCAAAAAAAATAAAAAATTATACACACACACACACACACACACACACATATATATAAAAAGAACTCACACAATTCAATAGCAAAAAAACCAGACAACCCAATTAAAAAATGGGCAAAGGACCTGAATAGACATTTTCCCAAAGAACTGAATAGACATTTTCCCAAAGACATACAAATGGCCAACAGGTACAGGAAAAGGTGCTCAACATCATTAATCACCAGAGAAATGAAAATTAAAACCACAGTGAGGTATCACCTCACACCTGTTAGAATGGTCATCATCGAGAATTCCCCTGGCGGTCCAGTGGTTAGGACTCTGTGTTCTCACTGCCAAGGGCCCGGGTTCAATCCCTGGTCGGGGAACTAAGACCCCACAAGCCATGCGGCACGGCCAAAAAAAAAGGACAGTCATCATCAAAAAGAGGTAACAAATGTTGGCGAGGATGTGGAGAAAAGGGAACCCTCGTACACTGCTGGTGGGAATGTAAATTGGTGTAGCCACTCTGGAAAACAGTATAGAGGATCCTCAAAAACTTAAAAAAGGAACTACCAGGTGATCTAGAAATTTTACTTCCGGGAATATATCTGAAGAAAACAAAAACACCACGCTGAAGAGATATCTGCATCTCCATGTTAAATAGCAGCATTATTTACAATAGCTAAGACAAGGAAACAATGTGAGGGTCCATCAACAGATGAATAGGTAAAGAAGATGTGGTGTATATATATATATATATATATATATACACAATAGAATATTACTTGGCCATAAAAAAGATGAAAATCCTACCATTCGAGACAACATGGATGGACCCAGAGGGCGTTATGCTAAGTTAAGTCAAACAGAGAGAGATAGATACTGTATGATCTCACTTATATGTGGAATCTAAAACGAAAACAAAAAAATAAACTCACATAAAAAGGGATCAAATTTGCAGTTACCAGAGGTGGGAATAGGGAATTGGATGAAGGTGGTCAAAAGGTACAAACTTCTAGTTTACAAGATAAATGAGTACTAGGGATGTAATGTACAACACAATGACAATAGTTAACACTGCTGTATGGTATATTTGCAAGTTGTTAAGTGAGTAAATCTTAAGCATTCTTATCACAAGGTAAAAAACACTTTTTTCCTTTTTTTGGTATCTATACGAGATGACAGACGTTAACTAAACTTATTGTGGTAATCATTTCACGATCTATGTACGTCAAATCACTACGCTGTACACCTTGAACTTATACAGTGCTGTATGTCAATTACATCTCAAAAAAACTGGAAAAAAATTTTAAAAGATGATTTTTTTTTTGCTGTAAAACTTCCTGCATTTGTACAAAAGGGCTATATGTCTATACCTATATGTGTGTGTGTGTGTGCATACACATATATACACACATACGTATACATACACATACATATATACGTATATATAAAAATAAAGCCCTTTCATTTTGAATTTTGTACCCATTTACTATGATTAAATACATTTACACATATATACACACACACACACACATATATACAAATGTATACACTCACACATATAATGCTCTTTGATTGTGAATTTTGTACACACTCATTACTAGTAAATATGTATATACATATATACATTTATTACTATTCAATATTTATAAAATATACATACATATTTACTAGTAATAAATATACTGGTACAAAGTTCAAGATGAACACAGGGTACAACGTAAAAAGTTGGTCCTCTTCCACATCCTGTCCCCAGTCACCCAGCTCCTCTTAAAGGTGACCACAATGAAGTTTCTTGTGTCTCTTCCAGAGGCAGTCCATGCATTTACACGTGAGCATACATGTATATGCGTGCACACCTTTTTAAAATTTCCGCTTTATTGAGACGTAATTGGCACATTTTTAAAAACACAAACGGCAGCACATTAGACATTGTTCTTCAACTGATTTTTTTCTAGATCAGATTGTTAAGAGTGGCCTCATTATTTTTTTTAATGGCTGAATAGTTTTTCAGTTATGGATGTCTCATGTATTAACATAGTATTTCAAACCTTCTGCTAAGAGAAATACTGCTGCAGTAACTAACCTGGGACATGTGTCATTTTGCATAAAGTGACAGGCTATTTGTAGGATCTGTTTTTAGAAGTGGAATGAAGTTTTAATTGATAGAGTTTTCTGTTTTAATGTTAATAGATTTTGCCAAAACTGTCATCTCTAGAGGTTATACCAATTTAAACTCCCACCAGTAACATCCTTCCTGACATTTAAACTAATAAAAGCATGTATTCTTAGAATAGTACCACGGAAGTGTTTTCACTCGGCTTATCCGAGGATACCCTCACTGGTCACTGTGCTTATTACAAAGAAGAGAGTTATTAATATTTTGGGGTGTGGTGAATTGTTTAAAATGAGGGACCCCCAATTCCAAGCTAAGTCAAGATGATCGACATCTAACGAAGGAAAGTGATGGAGTACCCTACTCGTAGCAGAGTGGTGGTTCTTAAACTTTAGAGATGTACACAATGGACTCTGGTGCAGTAGGGCTAGGGCAGAACCTACGCAGCACCAGGTTACTGTGACGGCAGTGAGTGAGACGGTCGGTTGCAGAACGATGGCTGCCAGGGATGGGAGGGAGGGGAAGACTGGCTAGGGCTTGTGACCAGGATGAACAGGGAACAGGGAGGGCCAGGGTGGAGCTGAGGATGACCAGAGGTCTTCAGACAGGTTACTAAGTAGATGGGGATGTGCCCTTCAGCTGGAGCTGTTTATTACATGGCTAGAAACAAGCCTACAGCTCCTGAAAGATACCTGGGCTTTAAATAATAAATCTGGAAACCATAAAAACGTGAAATGAAGATTACATCAATGACGTAATTCAGTGTACATTAGTAATTAGTAATTGCGGGTACTGCACCGTTAGCACTCATTGCCTGTGCCGGGTGCTCTAGATGCACCCCAGGGTTCTTCCCATTCCTTGGTTCCCAGCAGATGCCCGAGACCATGCCGGCCTGGTCTGTGCACCACACATACCCTCCAAGATGGAGTGGGGTCCTCCCTTCCCATAGACCTTCTCATTTCATGACTTGGGAGCTATGATCCTTTGTGCCGTCACCTCCTGACCCTCTCTGCTCTTGAAATGTGCTCAACAGGGGTGATTATTTTAGCTTGGGGGGAGGAGAAAGAGTCAAAAGGAGTTTTTAAATAAATTTATTAAGAATGGGGGAAGGCTTATGCACGTTTATATGTTAAATGGGGAAGGAAGTAAAGATGGAAAAACAAAGTGCTAGAAAAGTAGTCAGACAGACTTGGATATTGAAGCCCAGCTTTGCCACTTAACTAGCTGTGTGACTTTGGGCAAGACACTTGACCTCTCTGAGCTTACTTCCATATATGCAAATATAGGATGATGATACCAACACCACCGAGCATTCCTGTGAGGATTAGAAATAATCTAGTAAAAGCACCTAGCACTGTGTCTGGTACATTCCTCCCTTCCGACAATCATTTAACAAAAGTGTACCGAGAGTCTACTATGTGCCAGGCAGGCGCTGTTCTAGGCAAAAGATGCTTAGCGCCTCCATACTCCCAGGCACTTAAGCCAAAACCCTTGGACTTGTCTTTGATGCCTTTCCTTCTCTCCCACACCACACGTGCCCCCCTTCTCACCACCTCTACTCTTCACCCTTCCACCTTGGTCTGAACCACCACCTCTCTGACCTGGTACCTGTGGCAGCCTCCTAATGTCTCCCTGCTTCCATCTTTGGCCCCCGGCCCTGCATCCTCCACACGGCGGCCAGCGTGCTCCCTTCACCGTTCTGCTGCTCAGAACTCAGTGCGGCTGCCGCCTCAGGAGGAAGAGCCTGGATCCTCCCAACGGCCCACAAGGCTTCCCTTCGCTCAGCTCCTCACCGCACTCCAGCCAGCCTGCTTAGCTTGCCCTGCCCTCCGCCTGAACGCTCCTCCTCCAGAAGCGCACTCGGCTGCTCCGCACCTCCTCCAAGGTATCGCTAAGTCTCAGCTTCCCAATGGGGCCTCCCTGGCCACCCCGCGCAACCCAACCCCCAGCCCCGTTCGGCCACTCCTGATCCCCACACGGTGCTCCACACAACCCTCCTCCTTCGACCTCGCCCCATCATTGCTTATTATGCTGACCGTTTACCATCTGTTTTGTTCACTGATGCACGCCAAGCTTCTAGAACTGTGCCTGGCAAATAGTAGGCACTCACTCATGAAATAAATCTGGCCTATAACCAATGGAGTGTCACTTCCATCCTTTCCCTGCCTGCCTCGACTGCATCCTGTCACTTCCTCCCTGAGTTTCCCCCTGAAAGCGGTCCCCCCACCAGGGTTTAAGAAGTCAGTAATGATTTTCAAGAATGTGCAAGTTCTTTGCATGGTTTTTAGCCACTTACTGCGCTCAACGCTCTCTGGCTGAATTTTGAACCCCCCAGATCCTAACAGAGCGCCGAGGGCCGGCAGGTGTGTGTGAAGGGCTCTTGGGCGGCAGCTGCTGCTCCCATTTGGCTCTGAGGCGGACCGCGTTTTACAATCACAGTTATGCACGCACAGTGTATTTTAATGGGAGCCCCCTTTTATAATGTTATCATTAAGGCTCGCCAATTGGACAGAAAAGAATGGAGATGATGAACTCTCTGCTTCGTGGTCCCTGGCACTCACTCCCGTGCTCCTTTCGGGGGACTGTCGCACTAAATCACCACCATTAACCCTTTCTTCTCAACTTGGCTTTCCAACCCGAGCTCTGCTGTTTTAATGAACACCAGAAACAGGTCTTGCTAAACATTCACACAAAAAGTGCCGCGGTCATAATACAACCACTGCATTTCTTGATTCCTAATTGCACATTTTTAAATACTTTAACATCTCGAATGAGAATGCGCCTTACCACTGATAGTGTCTTACAGGAAACTGGCAGCATTTTTTTTTCTTACAAGTGACTGAATTAATGGTGTGTCTTGCAATTCATAGTGTTTTAGAGTCACTCAAATTTGGTTTACCAAATCCTCTGACTTTGGAGACTAACCCAAAAGAACATGAATAATCGTATTTGCTGCTGAACTTTCAAAAGAGGTCTGTTCCACACATTGTGGAAAGCCATCCTTCAGCTTCTCAGAGATAACGTGCCAATCAGTCCGAACTTACAACTTGATCAATTGAAATATCAAGAGAAATGCCACGGTCCACTGAACAGAAAGCATGAAAAACGAGAATTTATCACCTTTATCTAGAGACTTGGGGACCCAGAGGACAAGCCAATTAACCCCAATTTCCTCTCTGTAAAACAGAGATAATGAAGGGTTGAAATTTACAATTGCTAGCTGCTCGGTGACATGAGAGCCGCTGCACGGCACGTGGGAAGGCAGGCCCAGGGCCAGAGCGGGAAGACCCCCGGGCCAGCCCTCATACCCCAGCCGTGAGGCCTTGAGCCCATCAGCACCTGCCCCTTAGGGTTGCTATAAAGCAGGGTATTACCCAGGTCCCTTCCCGCTCCCAACTTGCAGAGACTCCTGGTTTCAGTGTGTTGCTACTGATGCATTTTGCTCTTTGTTACACAAACAGGAAAAGAACTGCAGCTCCCTCGAGAAAGAGGAGAGAATTTCTGACGACTCAGGGACCGTGAGCCTGATCCCCCGGTTTTCTTCTGTTGTCTGACTCTGCTTTTAAAAGGAGCAGTGGAAAGAAAACTGGGGATGGTTCTAATGGCATTTTAAAGTAAAGCCAGATGAGGGACTTCCCTGGCGGTCCAGTGGCTAAGACTCCGCACTCCCAATGCAGGGGGCCTGGGTTCGCTCCCTGGTCAGGGAACTAGATCCCACCTGCCGCAACTAAGACCCAATGCAGCCAAACAAATAAATACTTTTTGAAAAAAAAAAAAAAAAAAAAAAAGCCAGATGAAACAGATGGATTTAGAAAATAGCTTTAACAGCCTTATTCGTCACTTTAAATACCTATGGTGTGCCAGGGTGGGTGCACCCCAAAACCACTGGTACCCAGTCCCTGTGCTAAAGGAGTTCATCAAGCTGAGTAAAGCACCTGGGTCAAGGTCAGAAGAGTTAGCGTCGGCATACGGACCAGTACGGAGCATGGCCTAAAAAATGAAATAGACACTTTGTATTAAAACACGCTGTGTTTCACGAGGTAGCCAGTAAAACTACTTTCCTCGGATGAGGTGGAATTGGAGAGGTAAAATGATCTGTCCAAGACATCCTGGGAATCTGGAATTCTAATCCAGCAAGTGCTGGGCTATTTCTGAACCTTACCAAAATATAATTCTACTACTGTTAGTTTTTTTAATATCTTGCATGTAACAAAGGGGACTCATATCTCCTGTACTTGAGACGATCGTTAGCTTGCAGCATCCTGAGCTAGAAGCCTTGACGATCCTTTAACCCCTCCTTCGCCACCTCCCGCCGGCCCCGGGCCACGCCCCAAGTAATCTAACCAGCCACTGCGGCTCAGCCCCAGTAGTGCCTCCCGCACCCGGCTCCTCCCCCCCACCTCTAGCTTCTGTCCTCTTTCTCTCACCCTCACACAACTGCCAAGAGCCTCCTGGCTCGTCTCCAACCTCCAAGTGCCATTAAGACGTCACTTTCTAAAAGCCCTATCTGATCTATTCATTTACTCTCTCCTGATTTAAAACCTCTGTTGGCTCCCAACTGCTTTTTGGGAATTAGGTCCAAACCCCTTAGTGAGGCATAGAAGACCTTTCAAAATACGGCTTTGACCTACCTGACCACCCTCACAACCGACCATACCTCCCTCCTACGTCGCCTCATCACTGTCTGGCCCAGGCTAGTCTTTCATGTCTTGGCAAATGCTCTTGCCAATTTGCTGAACTCTGATTTGATTCTTAGTCCCAGCTCAACAGCGCCTTCTCAGCAAAGCCTTTTTCTGCAATCGCCCCTCTGAACTGCAGAGTCGCGGGAGCCTGCGGTTCAGGATTCTGTGGCCGCCCTTCCTGTGGTCTTCCACTCTGTGGCATATATTAGGCACCCAAACGTTTGCTGATGGGGTGAAAACATTTGTTTAAGGGTAACAGTAATCTATGCCAAAAGAATATCCATTTCTGGAAATTATTTGACTTTTAAAGCAGAAACATAACCGTTAATAAGTTAAAATGTGCTACTCTTCCTCCCTGGTGCCTTTCTTTGTTTTGTTTACTCACACAGAGGATATAATGTTTTTTTTTTTTTACCTCTTCAGGCAACACCTCTTGTCCCTTTGCTTGAAGATATAGCTCTTGAAGTTTTTCCTTTAGTAACTCCATTTCTATCTCGTTTACTTGGTGCTCACTCAGGTAAACTCCTGTTTCATAGTCACACCCATCTGGCTGATCCTCCTCAGGGATGTAAACAGCCCAGTCAGATGTCAACAGCTGTTGGGTTACCGAACAAATATGAACTGATTGAATGGAAAAGATATTCAAAAAAAAAAAGATATTCAAAGAATTTGTAATTAAACATCGTTGACTGGATCCAGTCTAAAAACATCCCGTGACCACAGAAAAGCTGCTCAGCCCAATCACGATTCTGACTTCATATCAATGTTGTTCCCCTACTTACATTCTAGAATTTTGTTTAAATCTAATAAGCTTCAAATTCTAAATGAGTGACTGTGATTCCTTTTTTTCCCCCTTAGGTCTTTATGCAGGAACTGTTAAACGTGATTTTTTACCTGTTCTATTCGGGAGTATACCGCCACAATCTCTGGGATATTCTTAAATTCATTCAGAAAATTTTGGATCTTTATCTGAAAATCTCGAAGCCACACAGAAGATACTTTCATCTCTGAAGAGTGCATGATCTCGTTACGACACTTAATCACCTATAGAAAGACAAGAAGAGAGAAAAGCCTTCAAAGGCCAATAGTGGGGTAAACTGAGATTTTGTAGTTCCAGAGAAAGACTGTTGAAAGGCCTTGTTAATTCTAAAATCCACAAGTGGGTGGTCTGCAGGTGCCGTCGAGGCTCGAGGGGGATGTTCAACCCCCAGCCACTTGAATAAATTAATCGGGGTAAGAAATACAAACACGCCTATAACTGTCGCTAGTCCTTGAAATCTCGTGGCCGGGTGGGTATCTCTCGCACAATCCCCCAAACGCCCTAACTTAAAACAACCTGCCAAAGAGCAAAACTATTGGCTACTGGCTCTGAGAATACCCAAAGGCCAAGGCAGACAATGCAAAACTCTTTTAGTATACATTTCATGCCAAGTCTTCCACACTCTTGGTTAAAAGCTACCAAAGGGGTCGATTTTATACTGTGATAGTTTTTGAGTCCGCTGATGATAAAGGATTCTCAGTCCTTTCAGCTGCTGGCATGCTAGCAAAATATACATGCATTTTCTCTACACATTATAAATAATCCAGGTATGCTATGTACCCTTTGCAAGGATCCTCAGAGTAACAAATGTGCCAGAGCTGTTCTCTGGCGAAACAAGAGATAGTCTAAATCTCCCAGAGGAAGTCTGACAAGCGTAGCGATCTGTTCTGACACTGTTTATCCATTAGGGTTTATATTTTCCTCAGTTCTAGGTAAATTGGCCTTGCAACTGTTTAGCCAATGAGACTGAGAAGGGCAGGATTCCAATGCTGGCATCCAATGGACAGAATGACGCATCACTCTGTATTTGTTTTTTTTTTTTAATATGGAAGATTACTTTGCTTCTGTTTATGGCAGAACAGGGAAGAGAAATGTGAGGCCTGTCGATTTAGTGGCAAAGAGTGCAACAGCAGGTTGTTGGAAAAGTTCAACAGGGTAGGGTTGAAGGGTCAGTCTCCCGCCTGCATTCGCACAGGGGTTCTGGGACATCACGGAAGGTGCATGTGATGTGAGCCCTGCTTGCCTGCTCAGCGATGACAACTGTGGACCAAAGTCTAACTCCTTCGCACACCACTGTCTGGGGAGAGCCGTGAGCAGCACGGGGTGTGGCTCCTGGCTGGTCTTCACAGTACCCACCCGACCAACTCTGTCTGCTTTTCAATCTGACAGTTCTTACCTCTGTGACTTTCTTTCGATCAACCTCGAAGTGATCACAGGAGTTGATGAGACTTAGAAGAGCAACCGCGTCACATTCCTCGGGTCCTGTTTTGTCTGCCAGTCCTCGGGGCATGAAGGCCTGCAGCAGGGGAGGCCCAAGGGGCACTCGAGTCTCCTCCAACCCTAGGAGACATCTATCTATATGGGGCTAGTGGGACAAATGCTATGTGCCTGTTCCCCAAATGATGACTGAAACTCTCTTACTGAGGTTTCAAGTTAGAGCCTCACGAGTCCAAAACACAAGTTGGGAAACAGTGCGGCAGCCAAGCCTCAGCCCAGGGCAATAACTGAAGAGTTGCTCCATCTGTCCACTTGCTATTACAGACACTTACACACTTGACCTAACTGTCCTTTCTTAATGGCATATAAGCATGAGGCAGGGGAAGAAACCACCCTTTTCTTTTCCTTACTGAAGTTTCAGTGGCTGAGTTGTTAAAGAAGATTTAAAAGTAATAGTTATTCCCAAGTGGACACTTTAAAATTACTCGAGAAAGTTCAGTATGGTAGTAGAAAGTTAAGAGTCTGGGCTGTGGAATGCGACAGATCTGGGGTGCAAATCCCAGCTCTGCCACTTGTCAACTGCGTGACCTTGGGCAAGTTACCTATCCTCGGATTCCTCATCAGTAAATAGGGGCTAACTGTCCTCATCTACCTTGAAGGATGTTTCGAGAATTAAATGAGTTAATGCGAGTAAACCACTTGCACGGTGCCTGGCACATGCTAATACACAGGCCACAAATGTTGGCAGTTATTATGCTGATGGTGCAAGGTGAGCAGGACCTACACAGGCGTTACAGACGGGGTCCCAGGGTTTGAGATACTAGATACAACAGAATGGCCTCATTCGAGCATGATCTTTCCTTTTGTAGCATTTTATGGTGTGTACCCCCAAAATGGTGTCATAGCAAGGCTTGGGCGTATTTCTTTCCCGAAGTATTTCCAAATTTACATCTGAAGGCAACAACTTTACCAAGCTACGAAGCTCGAGAGTACATTCCTGCCAAGGGACTAGAAGAGATGACATATGAAAAATGACTCGCCAAAAAAGAACTCTAAATAAAGAGACCTGCTCCCTTGAAAACAAACACATTTCCGTAGGCAAGCAACCATGCTGCTTCCTACAGTGCTCATGGTGCAATGCAGAAAAAGGAACACGGTATGGGCCGACACCCCCCAAGGAGAGTCAGGGCTCTGTTCCTGATGGTGGCAGAATCACACACCTCGGCCTCATGTAATTGAGAAGAATTCTACACACACTGGATGGCCCCTATCAAAAGGTACAGTAGCCAAGACCATCACTGTCTCCGGCCAACCCGCTGAAAGTAGATTATGGATGTTACAAGTGTTAACAAAGAACTAATGTATCACAGGCAAACTAATTTGATGAAATAGAGGAAAAAAAGAGGAAGGAAAGAAACACTGCTTATTCCAACTGTGGCTGAGAGGAACACCCAAAGTGGGAGGGGCCTTAGTTGCCTCAAAACCAAGCAGAGTTTTTCTTTCCCATTACAAGGTATGTCCAGTCTGGCATTTTCTCACCAATATAAACCTGTCTCTCCCACGTCAAGGTTTTATTCTAGTACTTCTTTCCTTTCCTCAGAACCAGAAGCCGACAGAGGCTCTGCCGCCTCCTTGCCTCTGAAAGCTGTTTCTTAAAATGGTATCGCCTACCGCCAGGTTCCGTACGTGACAAGCACAGGGTGAGAAACACACGCTATTGCCTCTCACTACCCCCTCCTGTCTCTTCACTGAGTAGTAGGAGACAAGGGTGGAGAAATAAACAGGGGCCAGACGTGCTGGGCCTTACTGGACTTGACAAGGAGTTTGGAGTTTACTCTAAGGACATCGGGAAGCCATCCAAGGGTTTTGGGCAAAGGAAGAAAGCGATCTGATTCCCACATGAAGACCGCACATCCTGCTGTGTGAAGGACCAACCAGGGGTGAGCAGAGCAGCAGAGGCGGCCAGGTGGGAGGCTGGCAGGAGAGGGGGCGAGAGCTGTGATGCAGAGATGGCGAGGATGACTCCAAAGATAATTTGCACGTTACGAATAAGAGGGGTGGTGGGGGGAAAGAGATGAAGCAAGAATGACTGTAGGTAGTTGGTGGTGGGGCATGGGCGCAGGCTGGCGGGGAGAGATGAAGAGTCCTGCTTGAGAAGAAAAGACGAAGTACCCAGGAGGTGATGAAGTGAAGGCATCAAGTAGCAGCTGGGTATGGGCCCCCGGAGCGCAGAACAGCGCATTGCTAGGGGTACCAATCTGGGAGCCGTCAGCAGAAACGTAGTATTTAATATTTCACTCCACGGGCCTGGGCAGTATCACCAGGGGAGAAGGCGGGATGGGGAGGGACAGAAAAGGCCCGAGGAAGGCCAACCGACACTCAGAAGGAGGCTAAGGAGGAGCCGGGGAGACAGGAGGAAACCCAGGAGGGGAGGATGTCACAAAGCCAGGGCTGTTTCAAGAAGAGTGGCCTGCAGTGCGGCAGCGCCGAATAGCTGAGAGGTAGGAAGGGCGAGGCCAGAGAACGGAAGGTCACGTGTGCCCCTGACAAGACATGCAGTGGAGTGGCGGGGCAGAAGGCAGAGGGGAGTGGGTTGAAGAGTCAACGGGACCTGCATGAACCCTGAAAAGAGAATTAGGCATAAAGCACTTTTTGAGAAGTTCTACTGGGTATGTATGTGGGAGGCAGTTAGAGAAATGGGGAGACAGCTGGACGGAATGGATGAAGGACATTTTTCTTTCTTTTCAAATTTTATTTTCCAAGTATTCACTCAATTCTTTTTTAAAAAAAGCTTTATTAAGATGTAATTCACATACCATATAATTCACCCATTTAAAGTACACAGTCCTTCATGGAAAAGACTCTGACAAGCACAGGTTTCTGGTAACTGACTATACTGCTGAACTGAATGAATAAGCATTTCCAGAACTCTAATGGAAAACTGATGAATTCACAAAAGTGCTAACAAAAGATCAAGATGAAAAAAAAATTAATTACATGGGACTGAGTGAACTGATGAGGATGATTATAATTTTTGTGACTTTCTGTGTGAATTAAAAAAAAAAAATCCCACAAGGACTCAGAGGCAAAAAATATACAAATCAATTTTCACTGCAAAGTAAAGCAGCTGTTACCGTGGAGGATTACTGGACTGAACGCCAATATCATGACATAGTATGAGCGTGTTTCGTGTTCGGTAATTGCAGTCGTTGTTGCTTTTGTTGTGGTCATCCATTTACAATGCTCGATGTCAGTTTATTTATCTCTTGTAAAAATAAAATACAGTGTGTGTGTGTGTGAAAAAAAAAGAATGTGAATACAGGGAACTTTGGGAAACTAGAAAATCTAGAAAGGATTCATTGGTAATTATTTATTTTCAATGAATAAAATGTAATAATACGGCTAAAAAAATAAATGAAGTACACAGTTCTTTGTGATGACATGGATGGATCTTGAGGGCATTATGCTAAGTGAAGTAAGTCAGACAGAGAAAGACAAATACCATATGATCTCACTTATTCGTGGAACCTAAAACAAAAACCCCAGCTCGCAGATGCAGAGAACAGACTGGTGGTTGCCAGAGGTGGGGGGTGGGGAGTGAGCAAAATAGGTGAAGGGGGTCAAAAGGTACCAACTTCCAGTTATAAAATAAATAAGTCCTGGGGATGTAATCCACAGCATGGTGACTATAGTTAATAATACTGTACTGCAGTATTTGAAAGTTGCTAAGAGAGCAGATCTTGAAAGTTCTCATCACAAGAAAAAAAAATTTGCAACCACACATGGTAGTGGACATTAACTAGACTTACTGTGGTGATCATTTCACATTAAATATCGTGAAATTAAATATTTAAATATTTAAATATTAAATATCGAATCATTATGTTGTATACCCAAAATTAATATAACGTTACAATCAATTACACCTCAATAAAAAAATTAAGCATTTACAGTTTAGTGGTTTTCAGTATATTCACAGAGTTGCACAACTATCACCACAATTTTAGGACATTTTCATCACCCCAAAAAGAAACCCTCTACCCATTAGCTATTGCCCCCTCTCTCCTTCAGGCCCTGGCAACTACTAATCTACTTTCTGCCTCTATAGATTTGGCTATTCTAGACATTTCATATAAATGGAATCATACAATATATGACTGGCTTCTTTCACTTAGCATAATGTTTTCAAGGTTCATGCAATACTGTAGCATGTATCAGTACTTCATTCCTTTTTATGGCTAAATAATATCCCATTGTATGGATAAACCACATTTTGGTTATCCGTTCATCAGCTGATGGACATGTGTGTTGTTTCCACCTCTTGACTATTGTGAAGAGTACGGCTATGAACATTCGTGCACAGGTTTTTGTGGGGACACATGTTTCCACTTCATCAGGTATGTACCTAGGAGTGGCACTGCTAAGTCATATATTAACTCTATACTGAAATCTCTTTCTTTAAAAAAATTGAATAAACCAAGGCAGTACTAAGGCTATTTGTACGGTGATGGGAATAAACTGGGAGGTCGCAAGAGTGGAGACTCAAAGTCCTTGGGCAGGTGGGAGGGGATAAGGTCCAACACTCAAGTGGAGGGACAGGGCGGTAAGAGGAGAAACGCCCTTCCTCCTTTGTAGCAGAAGGAAGAAGATGGTGCACATTGAGGTAGGCTGGTAGGTCTGGCAAAAAGATAAGAAAGCGAGAGCAAGGTTAGCAGCTGGGATTGCAGGTGGGGGAAGAGGAGTGGGAGCTCAGCGAAGGAGAGGCAGCAACAGTTGTCTCCGGGAACAGGAACCTACGGAGAGACAGGGCCAGGCTGCTGGGCTCGTGATCAAGAACTGAAAGCGAAAGATCCCTCGAAAGATTCTTCCCCAGAGCAGCAGGTGTGGTGTCATCAGGGCTGGAGCTGGGCCTGGCAAGTGCAGAGAAAGGAGGAAGAAGACCGAGACAACTGCAAGGGACCGAACAGAACGATGGACTGTGGAATCTGGGCTGGCTGAGGAAGCAAAGGAAGCTGGGAGGGCAGAGGCTGCTGGGGATGGGGAAAGCTGTGGACTTTGGAGAGGGACGAAGGGTGGGGCAGAGGTGGGGGCGGGTTGAAATAAGTACACCGAGGGCAAGCAGGATGTTGGACACCGCAGCTCCCTGTGCTGACACAGTCCGGGTGTGAGCATGCAAGTGGGAGGCTGAGGTCGAGAGGATCCCAGGATGTTTGAGAGGGGAGTCCAGCTTGGGGAGAGAATATACACATGTGGTTAGACTAGGTCTGCAGGTGACAGCAATGAAGAAGGGAAAGAGCGGCAGAAACAGGTGGCATGGGCTTCAAGAGGATTCTGAGGGTATGAAAGCAGTGACAGAAAGCAAACAGGTGAGGGACGGTCATAGCAAAGGGTAGAGTTTTAAGTTTTCTTCTTTTCTAAGTAAAAGCAGAAGTTGGCAATTCTATGGCGGCAACAAACCAACGGGGGAGAGGGTATGATGGGTTTACTGGACCACGATAGCCAAAAGTCTGGGGGCCACCGATATAGTCCAACTTCCTCATTTTTGAGGTTAGGGAACAGAGGCTGGCCCAGTGGTGCACCACAGCAGCTGGGCGGAGATTCTGATCCCTGCTTCCCAGGCACCAAGCCTGTGCCTGCTGGTAACTAGCATGTAGACTGACGCCAGAGGTGAATTTGTGTTAGGAGGCTACTTCGACTCCCCCTCCCCCCCTCCTACTGGGCTTCTGGCAAATATCAAAAAATCAAAAAAAATTCTTCAATCAGCCCAGCTAGTAAGTCACATCACCAAGATCTGAAAACGGGCCGAACAGTCCCCTTTTATCTGGCTGCCTACCCCACCCCTACCTCCCCAAAGTTTTACTCCTTAGCTAGGCACTTAAGGTCCTTTCTATCTTAACCCCAACTTCCCTTGGCTTATTCTGCCATCCTCATGGCACCTTACAGACAAAGTGAGCTACGCAGGGAGCCTACCCTCAAAAGGCCTTGCCTGCTTCTCCCTCTGTGCCTGTACCCATGATGCCCACTCTACATCTTGCCCCAGCGTCCCTTGTTGAAATCTTCTACTTCACTAAGCTGCGTTGGGTCCGATATAACAGCCCTGAGCCGCCTAGACACTACACCCTTGATCAAAAGCCCAATCTCTCTCTGCATCTGTTTATGGGGGCCCAGCTCCCACACAGACCCAACAGACGCCCCGGGCTCCAGGTAACTCCTACCTGGTGGGCCAACTCCTCCTACCCTCCCGACCGCAGGTGCTTACCTTGGCCACCTCCCAGGCGTCGACCGGCCAGCGGACCGGCCGGCAGTTTCCCCAGTGAACGTCTCCATTTCTGCTGGTGTGATGTTTCAAAATCTCCCGTTTCCACTCTGCGCACACCTGACACTGAGGCTGAAACTACAGGGGGCGGCGGTGAGGAGGGGCCCGGGAGGGAGGGGCGGCGTCTGGGCATCTGAACCCCAGGCACGGCGGTCGGCCCGGCTCCGGGGAGGGCACGAGGCACTGCGCCCGCGGACGGGGTGAGGGGCGACGGTCAAGACACCGGGCCGGGTGCTCACCTGGCGGGCGCGCGGGCTGCACCGCGAGCCGCTGCGGCAGGTGGCGAGGGGGCCCAGGCCGGGGGCGGCGGCTAGCAGGCTGCGGTGGAAGGCGAGCACCTCGCGGCCGACGAAGCCCTGCAAGCAGCCGCGTAGCAGTAGCAGGCAGTGGCCCGCCTTCACCCAGTTCTTGTACTCGGCGCAGTTGAGGCGCGCAGCCAGCTCAGAGAGCACCATGCCGGGAACGAGCCCGCGGGGCCACGGAGCGAGGGGCGGGGCGGACGGTCGTGCGCAGGCGCGGAAGTCTGGGCGCGCCCGAGGCGACGGCGGCGCTCTGGGCGTGGCCCCGCCCGAAGGCGCCCCGGATTCCCCCAACCGCCAGGCGGCAGGGAGTTCTAGTTTCCGGGGCACGTCGGCCCCACCCCCGTCTTAGATGGCGACCGACGCGTTATGTACTTTGGTGCTCGCCCAGAAAGCCTCTACTCTGTTCCCCCAAACTGAGACCTCGCCAGCCAACGATTGGGCTCCCTCTCGTGAAGCCTGTGCTCCTGTTCTTTTTTTTTTTTATTGTAGAGGTGTAAGACGGTGCTCAAGACAGTTATTGAATTACTTACGTTCCTTGTGTTATACAATTCTAGAAAGTTTATTTAACCGGATCCTAAGCCCGCAGGTTGGCTGTAGCCTATCTGGACATTAGTGAAATTTGACCGTTGGCTGTCTGCACCGCGCACCTGTTAAGCGCCTGCGGTGTGCCAAGGTGACACAAAGCTCAGAGACATCCGCCATTGGGCTACCTAGCAGAGGCAAAACAGGACGACACATCACCCGGATTCTGGAGGGCTGCATCGCCCCGAGTGGGATGAGGACTTCTTCCACTATGGTCTTGAAGCATCGAGCTTAGGTGACTTAGTACTCTTGGTTATATGATAATTAGAGCTCCTTGCATAAGGTAATCTAAGTTCCAAATAAGTGCCATGAGGGTCAGAAGGCAATGGCTTGTCAACTCCGAATGACAAGAGGTCATCTCAATTTTAGTTGCTTTTAGTGAGCTGCTTGAGCTTGGAAAACATTTTAAAATTGTGTGTAGTCAAAAGGCCCTGAGGGAAGAGCCTAAACATTGAAGCCTTCCCCTGACTTTGTTTCACAGCAAAGTGGCAGTGTTCAGGAGGGTCAGCTTTGGACTCAAAATGCTGCTTCTTAGCTGTTTGATCTTAAGCAATCTTAATTTGATCTCAGCAAATTCCTTCATTTGTCCAGGCCTCAGTTTACTCACGGT
Source organism: Stenella coeruleoalba (assembly GCF_951394435.1). Classification (NCBI taxonomy): domain Eukaryota; kingdom Metazoa; phylum Chordata; class Mammalia; order Artiodactyla; family Delphinidae; genus Stenella; species Stenella coeruleoalba. The sequence continues at coordinate 31,218,225 of NC_137152.1, forward strand.
AAAAGGAGGCCTACCCTGTTGGGTTGTTGTGACAATTAAATACAGTCTGAAATACTTAGTGCCGGGCAATAGTAAGCTCTCAGTAAATATTAGCTATTATTTTATATTGACCTAAACGTGCCCTTTCATCAATCAGTCATTCCTGGGCAAAGTATTTTAACAAATCACTGGCCACCTGGAAATGGAGGCAATTTATAGAAAACCGTGAGCAGATCATAGCCTCCTGGAATTCTGCAGCACAATGCTGGCTGGCCTCTGCTAATTTTTTCTTAAAAACCTCGATAGTAAATCCATCCCAAGTAAATTTCAAATCATTCCCTTAGACAAACTGTCCATTCCCATTAAACCACATGAAAAAGGAAATTCCACAGGGAACAATGAAATATACATTAACATCTTTCCTTTCTGTCCCTTAAGTTCCCTGAGTATAAATTCTCTTATCATTTTCTGTGTATTGATTTTATATCAGGAACACTTGGATGATAGTAAACTGGATTAAAGTAAAATGTAATAGGTATTTCTTCTGGGGAAGAAACCATGAAAGAAAGGAGTATCTTTTTTTTTTTCTTCTTTTTTTTTTGCTGTACGCGGGCCTCTCACTGTCGCGGCCTCTTCCGCTGTGGAGCACAGGCTCCGGACGCGCAGGCCCAGCGGCCATGGCTCACGGGCCCAGCCGCTCCGCGGCATGTGGGATCTCCCAGGACCGGGGCACGAACCCGCATCCCCTGCACCGGCAGGCGGACTCTCAACCACTGCGCCACCAGGGAAGCCCCAGGAATATCTTTTTTTATGTTGAAATTGGACCCAGATTTAGAGTAGCAAAATTATATTTCTTGAAGTTATCAAATTAACCATGATCCCCAAAACGACTAACAGTATATTTAGTATCTCGTCGCTGAACAGGTTACTGTGTTAACTACAACATAGTAAAGTTATTAGTGGTGTTTAAATTTAAAATCATGTATATTTTAGTTTATGCTTGCACTTAGCTCACTCAGTGTTAGTTTTCAAACAAAGTTCAGCGCTCCTGTTATTAATAACTTGATATGTTCTGTTAAAGTTTTCGCTTTCTTCCTCTCTAATTCTGAAAATACTTCTAATACATTCTGTTTTTTTTATCTTTTGGCCGTGCCGCGGCACGTGGGATCTTAGTTCCCCGACCAGGGATTGAACCCGCGGCTCCCTGCATTGGAAGCGCGGAGTCCTCATTTCAGCAGATGGAAAAAAGAATGCGGCAAATCAGGACCAATTTCTTCAAGGTTAAGCTAATAATAAACCAGACTACTACCCAAAACATCTTCATGAAAATTAACTAGAGAGTTGGTAGTTCTCTGAAACTTGTATGAATTTTATTTATTACTGAAATTTCTAAAGTCACATTGAAATACACTACAGACCCAAACCACCTATTAGGCAAAATCCCTATGGGCATACAGTCCCTTCGATTGAACTTGGTTAACAGAAGAGGCAAAAGACATAGTTTGTGATGAAATCTAAGATTCAAATGCTCAGTGTTTTCAAGCTGTAATAAAGTATGCATCAATTCCAAGTATCAAGCGTGATATCAAAATTCACATCCATGGGTTTTCTCTTCATAAGCATCAAAAGCAAATTCTGTTCACTGAATTCTATCTTTTGATTTGCACAATGCATTCAGAGATGACTTATAATAAGGAACAAAGTATCCACTGACTGTATCATGTTTAAAAATGCAATTAATATTTCAAAACCACAATTAAAAGGGAAAATGCCTGAAAATTTAACTCTATTAATAAAATTATTTGAGACAATATTATCCTGCCGATAAAAATACATTTCTTGTATATACATGTAGATTTCTACATGAAAGAAAGGATTCAGCTCCAAATAGGAAAGGGCTGACCCTTGATAAAAGACATCTCAGACTGCCAAACTGATGTGATTACCATTGTAAGGTGAACCAAAAACAGAAGGATAAAAGGTAAGTTAAGGGAAGGATAAAAGTTTAGTCACCTGCTTCTGCATAGTGGCAGAGTTGGGTGAGAAGCAGGAGATGAAGGCAGAAATAAGACATAGAAGAAAGGCAAAGAAGGCCTCAGTTCCGACCAGAAATGAATGGAGAATCAAGCAAAGTTGAGAACAGATATTAACTGCAATGAGATGCTTGAAACTAGAATTTGGCAGTTGATAGTCACAGAAGCTCAATTAAATCATCTTAAAGTAGAATTAGATAAAGCATCTAAAATTTCATGGAGAACAAGTATAACAGTGATCAGATAGCTCAGCATGGTATTACCGTTTAAAAAACTTTCCCAAATAACATCAAGTCTCCAGAAGACCTTTGCTTTGGATCATGTTCTTTGAAGCTTAAAAAAGTTCCCGACGGACTGGGAGAGACAGCACAGTGCTCCGAACAGAAACTCTGCTGAGATGTGTAACAGAAACTCCATTTGACCCTGGACAGACCCTGGGTCTTGGATTCTTCCAAGTGAGTGCACTGCACCAGGCTTCTTCCAGGTAAAACATTTCATCATTTTGTTGACAATAAATTAAATTGGGATTGTTTAGAACCACCCCAATTCTGGTGGGGAAGGCAAGGGGGAGAAGTTAATCAAGATAAAGAAACGTCACAGAAATTTCATGCAAGGGTAGAGCATTCAAGTTCTTGGTTTCCTAATTAATGCTATATGCAGAAGTATCCTGTAAACTAAATTTGCCTAACAGAAAAGTTCCCACATCCTCAACAGAGAATGACTCTAGTATTTGGGATCCTTGATCAATATGAACTACTTACTGTTTGTTCTCAAAGATTGGGTTCTTTCTTTTTTACCCAAATCCTACACTGAAAGACAACCAAGGTCCTAAATGTTAACCACCAGTCAAATTAGGAATGTTTAAGGAAAATAAATTAACCTTGAAACAAAGATATTTTGGTCAAATTTCAGACATGTATTATTAGAAATTAATTACTGGCCCCACCAGGTTAAAGATGAAGGGAGGCCCTGAGAAGTCTACAGAGCTGATATACACACAAGTGAGGGGTCACTTTTTTAACCTAGTTTTATTAAATATTGCTTCTTTGGGATGTGTTTATAACAACTCCCAGAACATTTTCATGTAAGGATTCAAAGCGGTCATATTAAAATACAGCTTCAATATAAAGTTTATCACAGTTTTACAGTATTCAAAAATGACAGACCTGCCTTAAAAAACAAAACCCAAAAAAGGACTATTACACCCAAAACATAAGAAAACAATTAAATAAACAAATTTGGCATTTCCATAATTTTATAGTATAAAACAGAATATTAAATCTATTACTGGCAAGCGGACACTGACGTATTACCTAATTTGAAATGTGTCCCATTTAAACACACTATACAAGTTCACTATACAAAAGATTGATGGTCTTTTTGATGAAAGAAGTGCACCCTGAAAATTTTTGCCACTTTAGAATATTCAGCTCTTAAAGTCAAAAAAGTCCTTTTGCTTTTTTAAACTGAAGGCTGAATTCAGATTTTTTTTTTTGTTGTTTTGTCTCTTTTGTCAGCCTTCCTGGTTTAAAAACAATAGTATCTATGGACGCCCACCAGGGGGCAGTGTAAGATTAGCCATTAAATCACGAACAGCGGCAAATATTGTGCATTCACCTGCAACAGAGAAAAATGGTCATTAGCTATTCGCAATACAGGAAAGATGATGTTAACACACCGGTGGGGGTAGGGGTAATTAAGTCTAAGATTAGCAAGAACTTTAAAGACCAAAACAAAAGACTAGATTTTAACTGCACGGATTATAGGGGATTAAGCGTTAAGTATCAGATGATACTTGGTTTGGGTTTTGTTTTTTTCATCATGAAGACATTTTGGGCAACTCCCAGTTAGATCTGAATTTAAGACAATATGCCTAGAGTTTCTCTACAGAAACACTGGAGCATTGGATAAGACTTTGAAGTCGGACTTCAAGGCTCCTGACGACCTTTTCTTGAATCTAATGCAAGATCTAATTTTATATTTATATATTAGTTAACAACATCAATCGTGTCCTTCTGATGTTGCATTAAAGGCCAGATAAAAATGTCTACGACAGCACTAATAGAACCTTCTGTGATGACAGAAATATTCTATATGTGTGCTGTGGCTACTGAATACTTGTAATATAGCCAGTGTGACTGAGGAACTGAATTTTACATTTTATTTGATTTTAAATAAATTTAAATAGCCACATGTGAAGAGTGGCAGTTATACTGGACAGTGCAGGTCTATGACACCTATTGGAGTCTCCCTCAAATTTCCAGGAATTGATCAACTTCTGGAGTTCAACGTTAAAATCAATTAATACAAAAATAGAATGATTTCTCCTTCACCGGGGAGGAAGTGATGAGTTTGGGAGGAGGGGAGGGGTGGCTAAAGTACAGCACACCAACAATCCCAAAACAAGATTCGTTTGTGTGCGTGTGTATGGGGGGGTGGTTGGGGGAGGTTAATGATTCATCCTCTCAATTTCCCCTTTGCTCAAAGAACGAAATACCCTGCCTCTTACTTATTGTGTGTGTGTGTGTGTATGTGTACATACACATACACACACACACACACACACACACACGTATCTCAAATATTTCAATACAATAAACCAAAACCAGTTGTAAATATTAGAAACCCCAAACCGGGTCCTTTCCCTAGAGCATGGCCTAACGCTACAGTGGCTGAGAGCGAAGGAAGTGAAGACCTCAATTGAATAATGGCCTTCCGGCAAAGGGCAGGATGTGCAGTGATCCTGCGCAAGTCACTGCAACCTTCTCTCCAACTACTGGAAAATTAAGGTACAGAAAGAAAAATCCAAAGGTTTAACCAGTCTAAGGTCAAATAAAGGAAAAAAAGAAATATACTTCCAAAATATCGCAACAATTTCTTAAATAAAAGAAGTTACAACTTTTTATTTTTTAAAAAACACATTTTCGTTATTGATAGGGAGAAAAACTTGCTCGATCCCAACAGGATCAAACATTCTTTCCTTTAAATTTTAAATTCCATGAGACATAATAATGATAGTCATCTGCTTGCGAAGGAATGGTGTTTATTATCAAAGTTACACTGAACTGCTACTTGGAAAATGCTGATAGCTTTAAACTTTGATTCTGAAGGACCTATTCTGAGCTGAAAGAAGAGAAGTCAAAGGATGAAAGCAGAAAATTATAAGAAGTGGAAGAAGCATTACAACAAAAGAAGCACACCCTTCTCTACTGCCCAGTGTGTTCCTTATAAACTATATGTAGGTGAGAACTTGTCTATGTATACAATATGGGGCAACAAACAGCTGAAAATATAATTTCTCCCATGATTCCTGTGTCTAGTAAAATTTTGACACTGTGGTACCTAAAAAATGTTTCAGAGAACAACTTTCCCTCATTTAAAAAATTAATTCTGTTATCATACTATTCTAAACAGAAAGATACAGAGGACTTCCTTAATATTAGAAATAAGCAAATTTTAATTTAATTTCCTTAACGTTAGACATAAGCAGAATGGAAGAGAAGTTCTCTTTGCTGAGCTTTATGTTTTATAGTAAAAAATTTAGCACTGCCAGAAGTTCCGTGTTAAGCATAGGCTACTCCGGTATTGAAGGGACCTTGTTTATCTACCAGAATCATTCTGGTCTCTTCGAAAATGTTCAGTTTGAGAGCTTCATTGTGCACTTGGTGAAAAGGTTCACTTGCACCCGCCTAACACTTATATAAGAAGCCCAAGGAGCAGTGATGCCATTTGTATCAGCTTTTATTCTTCACAAAACATTTAGAAGATACAGAAGTTTGAGTGATATTATTCTATTCATGACTGAACCATGAAATAGGAGAAAGCAACATGCATTTCAACTTGGTGATGTACACAGTGGCAGGTATCGATGGTGGGGCAGGAATTCACAGCCATGGAAAATTCTATCATCCTAACCTAGGGCTTTGTGGCAACGTGTGCTATAAATACAAGCTTCTGGCATTAGCAAGTGGGTCAGTCCCAATAGTAAATCACTAACAAAAATAAAGTCCAGGCAGCAGAGACATGGACAAAACTGAAGAACCAGTGAGAAAGGAAGAAAGCGACAGGCAGACATTAAGAGGGCCACAGCAACCAGAGCTCTACTACTAGGACTGGGGGGCAAGGTGGGTAAGGAGGGAGCAGAGGGGAGAAGGGGGATCTCTCAAAAGAACGTTTATAACATATATGCAATAAAATATCATCTACTTGTCATGTACCTTGTCGTGGTGGGTTCATCTCTGCAAACCTCTTCAGAATGTTGCTGACCATCATGGGAGCAGCAACAGAAGAGTTCTGCTGTCTGGGAATGTCTGCCTGCTGGGTGGTACCTGAAGCCATGTCATAAATGATTGGAACTATAATACTAACAGGTTCTTGGGGAGGGACCGATGTTTTCTGAGTTAGCTGAAGCTGTGGACACAACACAAACAAAAGAGAATAAAAACACAGTAAGAAAACAAAATATTTATGTAAATGTATCAAAAGTACTATCATTTACTCTACTGTCAGATTAAGATACAAGTAAAAGAAAATTAAATAGAACAAGAAAAGTGACAAACAACTAAATATTATGATTAAGATGCAACTGTGTCACACAATTACCTAGTTCAATATATTCCTTACTAAAGGAACCAAGGTTATGTGAGGTCTGACAATTAAGGGATCTGGGCCTATATTTGGCAGCAACAGGTAATTTCTGTAGGTACCCAAAAGATGCTCTGTTATCCTCAAATGGAGTCTCCCTCAGAAGCTCTGCGCACCTGCACCCATATACACACACACACATACACACACAAACACGTGCACGCCAGGTGGTACTTACAAAAAATAGCATTTTGGATTTCAGCACCACAGCAGGTGTCCCAGGAGGTGCAATTGGCGGTGCACTGGGAGGGATCGTCAGGCAAAACTGAACGTTCCATTTTAGCTGTGTTGCCTGGTCAGGAAACTGTTTTGAAAAGAAAAAAAATTATGATAAAGTCATATGAACATTTAAAATTATATTCTAGTGTAGGAGCCTGAAAGGTTAGAGGGAATTTTATACTCAATTATCAGTAGATCATAAAGTTGATAACCTGCCTATTCTCAAAGGAAATATACACATGAAGGTCCTAACTGAAGAGTCAGCTCTGGATTCATGATATGTTCACCTTCCTTCCCTCCCACTTCATTAATTCCCAAGGCCTACGGGTTCTCCTTCCTCGGTGTCTCTGACATCTGTTCCCTCCTCTCTATTTTCACTGATGCCACTGAGCTCAGGGCTCCGTTACTTCTCCCGTGGCCCCCCTAATGGTCCCTTCCATTGGCTGCCTCTCCCAATCCGTCCTTACACCACTGCCAGACAAATGTCCTAGCGCATGGTTCTAATCTAGCTGACAAATGCTCAGTGACATGCAGTGATCCATGCTGCCCCCCTCACCCCCCAAGGACCAACACTGGCATTCAAGGCGCTTAACTGGTGCCAATCTAGACTTCTCAGTCTCATTTCCAACTACTTCCCTAAAACAAACTGCATTAATAATTTTAAACTATATCTACTGGAGCTTTTTTAGTGACATAAATATTTACTCCTTTAAAAACTCAAATGGATTTTTTTTAACATAAATAATGTTTCCTATAGCCTATCAGAGCAGAAGCCAAATGCTGACACTACTAGCAAAAGAACACTGCCGTCCCAATATTAATAATAAAACACCAACTGAAAAAAGGAATGAGGTATTTGGAATTACCCAAAGCAATGCTAGAAACATTAAAATGAAAGGCCTACTGCAAGACTGGAAAAATAAAATTAGCTACCATCTGGATTCCAGCTATATAACTGTATACTTTCATAGGAAAGAAGAGGCATTTAAAAACCTCCCCAGAGGGAGAGAGGGGGAAGATGGCAGAAGAGTAAGACGCGGAGATCACCTTCCTCCCCACAGATACATCAGAAATACATCTACACGTGGAACAACTCCTACAGAACACCTACTGAACGCTGGCAGAAGACCTCAGACCTCCCAAAAGGCAAGAAACTCCCCACGTACCTGGGTAGGGCAAAAGAGAAAAGAATAAAGAGAGACAAAAGAACAGGGATGGGACCCGCACCAGTGGGAGGGAGCTGTGAAGGAGGAAGGGTTTCCACACACTAGGAAGCCCCTTCGCGGGCGGAGACTGCGGGTGGCGGAAGGGGGGGGAGCTTCAGTGCGGCGGAAGAGAGCGCAGCCACAGGGGTGCGGAGGGCAAAGCGGGAAGATTCCCACACAGAGGATTGGTGCCGACCGGCAATCAATCATCAGCCCGAGAGGCTTGTCTGCTCACCCGCTGGGGTGGGCGGGGCTGGGAGCTGAGGCTCGGGTTTCGGTAGGAGCGCAGGTAGAGGGCTGGGATTGGCTGCGTGAACACAGCCTGAAGGGGGCTAGTGCGCCACGGCTGGCTGGCCGGGAGGGAGTCCGGGGGAAAAGCCTAGAGCTGCCCAAGAGGCAAGAGACTTTTTCTTCCCTCTTTGTTTCCTGGTGCGCGAGGAGAGGGGATTAAGAGCGCTGCTTAAAGGAGCTTCAGAGACGGGCGTGAGCCGCAGTGATCAGCGCGGACCCCGGAAACGGGCATGAGACGCTAAGGCCGCTGCTGCCTCCACCAAGAAGCCTGTGTGCGAGCACACGTCACTCTCCACAACCGCCTTCTGGGGAGCCAGTGCAGCCCGCCACTGCCAGGGTCCCGTGATCCAGGGACAACTTCCCCCGGGAGAACGCACGCCGCGCCTCAGGCTGGTGCAACGTCACGCGGGCCTCTGCTGCCGAAGGCTCGCCCGGCATCTGTACCCCTTCCCGCCCCCCCCCCCCCCCCCCCCCCCCCCCCCCCCCGCCTGAGTGAGCCACAGCCCCTGAATCAGCTGCTCCTTTAACCTCGTCCTATCTGAGGGAAGAACAGACGCCCTCCGGCGACCTACACGCAGAGGCGGGGCCAGATCCAAAGCTGAGCCCCTGGGAGCTGTGCGAACAAAGAAGAGAAAGGGAAATCCCTCCCTGCAGCCTCAGGAGCAGCGGATTAAATCTCCACAATCAACTTGATGTACCCTGCATCTGTGGAATACATGAATAGACAATGAATCATCCCAAATTCAGGAGATGGACGTGGAGAGCAAGATTTACTATTTTTTCCCCTTTTCCTCTTTTGGTGAGTGTGTATGTGTATGCTTCTGTGTGAGATTTTGGCTTTTATTTTTTGCGGTACGCGGGCCTCTCACTGTTGTGGGCTTTCCCTTTGTGGAGCACAGGCTCCGGATGCGCAGGCTCAGCGGCCATGGGTCACGGGCCCAACCGCTCCACGGCATGTGGGATCTTCCCAGACCGGGGCACGAACCTGTGTCCCCTACATCAGCAGGCGGACTCTCAACCACTGCGCCACCAGGGAAGCCCTGTCTGTATAGCTTTGCTTTCACCATTTGTCCTAAGGTTCTGTGCGTCCGTATTTACTTTTATTGTTTTACTTAAAAAAAAATTTCTTAATTATTTTTTATTTTAATAACTTTATTTTATTTTATATTATTTTATTTTATCCTCTTTCTTTCTTCATTTCTTCCTTTCTACTTTTTCTCCATTTTATTCTGAGCCATGTGGATGAAAGGCTCTTGGTGCTGCAGGCAGGAGTCAGCGCTGTGCCTCTGACGTGGAAGAGACAACTTCAGGACACTGGTCCGCAAGAGACCTCCCAGCTCCACGTAATATCAAATGACGAAAATCTCCCAGAGATCTCCATCTCAACACCAACACACAGCCTCACTCAACGACCAGCAAGCTACAGTGCTGGACACCCCATGCCAAACAACTAGCAAGACAGGAACACAACCCCACCCATTAGCAGAGAGGCTGCCTACAATCATAATAAGCCCACAGACACCCCAAAACACACCACCAGACGTGGACCTGCCCACCAGAAAGACAAGATCCAGCCTCATCCACCAGAACACAGGCACTAGTCCCCTCCACCAGGAAGCCTACACAACCCACTGAACCAACTTTAGCCACTGGGGACAGACACCAAAAACAACGGGAACTACGAACCTGCAGCCTGCAAAAAGGAGACCCCAAACACAGTAAGATAAGCAAAATGAGAAGACAGAAAAACACACAGCAGATGAAGGAGCAAGATAAAACCCACCAGACCTAACAAATGAAGAGGAAATAGGCAGTCTACCTGAAAAAGAATTCAGAATAATGATAGTAAAGATGATCCAAAATCTTGGAAATAGAATGGACAAAATGCAAGAAACATTTAACAAGGACCTAGAAGAACTAAAGATGAAACAAGCAATGATGAACAACACAATAAATGAAATTAAAAATACTCTAGATGGGATCAATAGCAGAATAACTGAGGCAGAAGAACGGATAAGTGACCTGGAAGATAAAGTAGTGGAAATAACTACTGCAGAGCAGAATAAAGAAAAAAGAATGAAAAGAACTGAGGACAGTCTCAGAGACCTCTGGGACAACTTTAAACGCACCAACATTCGAATTATAGGGGTTCCAGAAGAAGAGAAAAAGAAAGGGACTGAGAAAATATCTGAAGAGATTATAGTTGAAAACTTCCCTAATATGGGAAAGGAAATAGTCAATCAAGTTCAGGAAGCACAGAGAGTCCCATACAGGATAAATATAAGGAGAAATACGCCAAGACACCTATTAATCAAACTGTCAAAAATTAAATACAAAGAAAACATATTAAAAGCAGCAAGGGAAAAACAACAAATAACACACAAGGGAATCCCCATCAGGTTAACAGCTGATCTTTCAGCAGAAACTCTGCAAGCCAGAAGGGACTGGCAGGACATATTTAAAGTGATGAAGGAGAAAAACCTGCAACCAAGATTACTCTACCCAGCAAGGATCTCATTCAGATTTGATGGAGAAATTAAAACCTTTACAGACAAGCAAAAGCTGAGAGAGTTCAGCACCACCAAACCAGCTTTACAACAAATGCTAAAGGATCTTCCCTAGGCAAGAAACACAAGAGAAGGAAAAGACCTATAATAACGAACCGAAAGCAATTAAGAAAATGGAAATAGGAGCATACATACCGATAATTACCTTAAATGTAAATGGACTAAATGCTCCCACCAAAAGACACAGACTGGCTGAATGGATACAAAAACAAGACCCATATATATGCTGTCTACAAGAGACCCACTTCAGACCTAGAGACACATACAGACTGAAAGTGAGGGGATGGAAAAAGATATTCCATGCAAATGGAAACCGAAAGAAAGCTGGAGTAGCAATTCTCATATCAGACAAAATAGACTTTAAAATAAGGACTATTAGAAGAAACAAAGAAGGACACTACATAATGATCAAGGGATCGATCCAAGAAGAAGATATAACAATTGTAAATATTTATGCACCCAACATAGGAGCACCTCAATACATAAGGCCAATACTAACAGCCATAAAAGGGGAAATCGACAGTAACACATTCATAGTAGGGGACTTTTAACACCCCACTTTCACCAATGGACAGATCATCCAAAATGAAAATAAATAAGGAAACACAAGCTTTAAATGATACATTAAACAAAATGGACTTAATTGATGTTTATAGGACATTCCATCCAAAAACAACAGAATACACATTTTTCTCAGGTGCTCATGGAACATTCTCCAGGATAGATCATATCTTGGGTCACAAATCAAGCCTTGGTACATTTAAGAAAATTGAAATTGTACCAAGTATCTTTTCTGACCACAACGCTATGAGACTAGATATCAATTACAGGAAAAGATGTGTAAAAAATACAAACACATGGAAGCTAAACAATACACTACTTGATAACGAAGTGATCACTGAAGGAGTCAAAGAGGAAATCAAAAAATACCTAGAAACAAATGACAATGGAGACACGATGACCCAAAACCTATGGGATGCAGCAAAAGCAGTTCTAAGAGGGAAGTTTATAGCAATACAATCCTACCTTAAGAAACAGGAAACATCTCGAATAAACAACCTAACCTTGAACCGAAAGCAGTTAGAGAAAGAAGAACAAAAACCCCCAAAGTTAGCAGAAGGAAAGAAATCATAAAGAGGAGATCAGAAATAAATGAAAAAGAAATGAAGGAAATGATAGCAAAGATCAATAAAACTAAAAGCTGGTTCTTTGAGAAGATAAACAAAATTGATAAACCATTAGCCAGACTCATCAAGAAAAAAAGACCTGTATGCAGAAAATTATAAGACACTGATGAAAGAAATTAAAGATGATACAAATAGATGGAGAGATATACCATGTTCTTGGATTGGAAGGATCAACATTGTGAAAATGACTCTACTCCCCAAAGCAATCTACAGATTCAACGCAATCCCTATCAAACTACCACTGGCATTTTTCACAGAACTAGAACAAAAAATTTCACAATTTGTATGGAAACACAAAAGACCCCAAACAGCCAAAGCAATCTTGGGAAAGAAAAACGGAGCCGGAGGAATCAGGCTCCCTGACTTCAGACTATACTACAAAGGTACAGTAATCAAGTAAAGATGTAAAAAAAAAAAAAAATCTCCACAGAAAGGACAGATTTTTCAATAAATGGTATCAGGGCAGTTGGGGGCATCTGAAAAAATTGGACCCATACCTCACCGTTTGACCCCAAGATATATTTTAAATAGATCAAATATGTAAGTAGTTTACAAAATGATTCCGTAACAGTATTAGGAGAAGCCACGGGAGGATTATTTCATGATCTGGGAGTAGGAAGAGTATATTAAATGTATCTTTTTATAAGAGAGAAGCCACTGATAACTTGGATTGCCTGTGGGGAGGAGGACTAGATGGCTGGATAGGGATGGATGTGAAATTTCCCACTGTATCACCTTGTTCTAAATTCAAAAGATATAAGAGGATTGTGTTACCTACCCAAAGACAAATAAAATTTAAGTTAAAAATTAAGGATGCAAGAGAAAAATGAAGTACATAACATAAATGGGTGAAAACCAACATATACTGTTCCCACCAACTCCAACCTCCTCAGACCGACCTGGCTAGAAAAGTCTGTGTGTCTCTGTAACTTACCAACTCTAGCTTCATAATATGCACACAGTCCCTGAGGATGTGTGTAGGAGCTCCTAACAGCTTGGTGAAAGCTATTAATGTATTGGCTTTAAATGGCGGTCCTGCAACCTACAAGGATAAATAAAGCAAGTTAAGTTACTCTTCATTCTACCTTGACTCCTCTGTTTCACCGACTGTATTAAAATTATGCATTAAGAAACACATACTCTTGTTTCAAAGAATTTCTCTAAAACTTGAAGTTCATCAGGCTTCCACTGTCCTGCATTTTCGGGTGTCACTTTCAGCTGAAGTGTTTGGTTGGTTTTGGGACTAAGGGCTACTCTGCATTTCAGCGCATCAGTCTTAAACATAATCACTCCAGGTTCATTGGAATTTATCAGCTGTAGCTGAAAAACAAGAAGCATGCGTCAGATTAACATGTGAAATAATATGTAAGTCAAAGGGAAAATGGAAATGTTAACTAGAGAAATGTTTCAAAAGGAAAACAACTAAGTTGGTACCTGTTCCACAAAAAGGTATCTAGGCACTGGGCACCAGCAATTGCTAACCATATAGCAAAGAGAGGCAATCAGACATTATGTGTCTCCTGATGGAAGAACATAACACCACCTATCAAAACCACAACCAGCTTGAGCCTGAATTCAGTAGTCAGATCCACAGGGTTGATCAATATTACAGAAATATGGAGGTCAAAAGAACATGTTAGATGATTCCAAAGGGATGCAATCAGCAAGATCCAGACTGAGAAACTCCACAGGACAAATGATATGGCTTCTTCAACAAATACATTATCTAATGAGAAATGGAGGGGGAACCTATTGTTTAGAAAGGACTTAAGAACATGTATGGATTTTGATTCAGATGGTAAAACCTGTGACAACTTGGGAAATCTGGACACCAATTAGAAATCTGATGATAAAGAAACTATGGATGAAATGATGTGAGGAATTTGCTGTCAAACAATCTGGGAGGAGGAGTTATAGGTGAAACAATGTTAGTGTGAGTTCACTGTGTTGAAGGTGGGTGATGAGAACAGACAGGTTTATTATATAATTCTCTCTACTTTTGTATATGCTTAAAATTGTCCACAATAAGTTTTAAAAAAAAGATACAGTAGGAAGAAAGAATAAAGAGTTCAATTACAAAATGTTAGATCTGGACTGGGACGATATGCTAGGCCAGGGGTTGGTAAATAGTTGAGGTTCTATGGTCTCTGCTGCAACCACCCATAGACAATATGCAATTGAATGCGTGTGGCTGTGTTCCAATGAAACTTTACAAAAACAGGTGGAGGGCAGGACTTGGCCTCCAGGCCCATAGTTTACTGACCTCTGCACTAGCCTAATATGCTGATTATGCAGATGAGCAAAATGAGGTTCAAAGGGCTGAAAGCTTACATGGCTGTTAAGTGGCAGAGGTGAGGCTAGATCACAGGTCTGATGATAACTTTTGAATGCTAATTTATTTCAACTTACGTTAAAACTTTTCTTTCTTTCAAATTTGAATATAAAGGTTGCAAAATAGCTTGGCGCCATCTGTGGTGAGGCTATTTTAAACGTTCACCATTCTGACTACCTCATTAACATAAATATCAATAATAATTATTATAAATAAGATGTAACTGAATACCAAAACATTATGTAAAGGTTTTATATGAAGTTATCTCAAATTTCCACAACTGTTGTGAGTTAGGTAGATACTACTATCTACTATTATCAAAAAAGGTGAAGAAATGTGCCGAAGCTCGTACCAGCCAGTGGCATGGCCTGGCTACAAACTGGGGTAGCCTGACTATAGAACTGGTGCTCTCAACTCTGAACTGTCTCCTAAGGTATCACCACAGGATAGAAGTCTTTTTCTATAAGAGTTTTAAATCAATTCAGTTGCTCATGTGTTTTTTTAAAATACTTATTTATTTATTTATTCTGGCTGTGCCAGGTCTTAGTTGCAGCATGTAGAATCTAGTTCCCTGACTAGGGATCGAACCCAGGCCCTGTGCACTGGAAGCACGTCTTAGCCACTGGACCGCCATGGAAATCCCCAGTCGCTCGTGTATTTAAAAAGTAGCTCTCATCCTTGTGATCATAAATAATTTCACGATCACAGATTCCGATTCAGCCTGCCTGCAGAAGCATTCCAGAGGGCAAATAGTTCCTCGTATGCTATTCTCTACCAAGTCAGATCCTGGGTGCACTTGTTCTACGGTATCGTGGGGACCTATCCCCAGGTCCATGATAGCCACAGTATGGCAAATTGTAAGTGAAGGAATTTGTTAATGTAAGAATGGAAAAGAAAATAGTGGATCCATTTTTAATGCTAGGGTGGAGGGCAAAACACAATGCTAACAGGCTGGTTAAAGGAGGTGAGGGAATAGCACTTCAGTTCAGATCCTACTCTAGGAAGCAACTTAGCACCTGCTTTGACAATCACCACTTAGGAATTCAGCAGGTACCCACATACCGTTTCTTGTTGAATAATTCTTTGAAGGTGTCGTCTCATGATGACGGATCCAAGGAATCTCTCAAGCGGAGAACAAAGGTAACTACCTGCTAGGCCGGGCACGAGGCCTGGCGTTGGAGAGGGCAGCAGTAAAATATTCAAGGCACTGTGAGTGAGGATGGTAGGGATGGAGGCCGCCCAGGAGCGCTGAGGTAGTTTACGAGGTGGAGGCATGTTTGTGGGCATCGTTTGGGAACCTTTTGGGAAGGAAAACGTCATTTTTTTTTTTACAAATACACACAATCTCGTTGTTCCCTGTTTTGCTTTTATTAAACACCTTTACTTTTCTATAGCAATCCATACTGTTTCCGTTACTCCCTGTGGTGTTAACAATCACATATTAGTTTCCTTACAGTTATTCTCCTCCCTGCAGCCAGGTCCCTTGCAGTGTGACTTTGCAGCAGTTCCTTCAAGGAGTGGGGTCTACTTCTTTACTTGGGATCTGGGCTGGCCTTGTGACTTGCTGTGGCCTACAGAATGCAGTGGAAATGACACAGTGCCAGCTGCAGGCCTAGGCTTTTACTGACTCTCTTGGAATTCTGTCTAGCCCCAGGTGAGCAAGCCCATGGTCAAGTATGAGACCACAAGAAGCAGAGAGAAGCCAGGCCCCAGCCAACCCAGGAGCTGACCACAGATGCATGAGTGAGCCCAGCAGAGCCTGGAAGAATCACCCAGCTGGGCTCAGCCCAAATTGCCAATCTGCAGAACAGCGAGCGAACATATGATTGTTGTTTTAAGCCACTAAAAGTCACATGGCAAAAGCTAATGAACATATGTGTACAATTCTTCTTTTCTGTGTTAATTTGCATAACCTTGTCAGTTACCTTTAGGTATCTTTTAAGGTCTAGTAGTGCAGCTAAGTTAGTAGTCATAACAGAGGTACAGGGTTCACCTCAGAAGACTTCTGGAGGAGACATTCTCCTTTCTTACATTTTGCCCGACTTTTACAAATTTAACTACTGTTACAACTAATTTACTAAATGGATAAAAGTTTAAGTTACTGAGTATCCTTATTAAGTCATGACTTTCAAATGCGAGGTTGAGGACAGAATGATTAAAACAGGTCATTTATGTTATTCTAAAAGCTAACATAAAAGTGTCGATGACACTCACTTGTTCCAGCTCGAGGGGAATGAGAAGCATCTGGAACTGGAGAATGTAGTGATGGGTTGGCTGGTGACATCCCAGGCATGCGTGTTGCTGGTGAGGGGCCAGACACTTGAGGAGACCCTGGCCAGTTCCCTGCTCGTCCACTTGGTGACACCATAGTGTATGGAGAACTAGGGTCCAGGGTTCCTGTAAACAAGTAAACAAATGGCTTTCAAAACCTATATTTTAATAGCTGAAAAGCTATTAAATAGCTGACAACATTCAAATGCTTAAACCCCACGTGGTGATATTTTGTCTTTCAGTAAGATATTTCACTGAAGCCTGATGCACATGGCACATTTGAATCTCTATTTGGTGTAGTTTTTGTACTTTTGAACATGATAAAAAAAATTAGGAAGGTAAAAAAATACTGAGAAAGGATAAAATTTACCTTTACACAAGCTCCAAGATGTGTAATATGTAACAATCTACTTTACACTATATAACAAACACTGTGTTTGAAAATATTAAGCAAAAAAATCTCAAAGCTCCTTTAAGGGTAGAAATCTTATATTTTTAAACTAACCCTGACAAATTATGTTTTCATTCTACTCAGAGAAGGCTGAAGAGAGGGAATTTTCCATTTTCTTTATTTAGTAAAGGGTACAGTGACTAAGAAATGCACCAAGAATCAAATTTTGAAAGCAGTGACCTCCTGAACAATCTGATATTTAAATTTCACCCTGCAGATACTTTTAACTTATTTACACCTCTTTGTAACCAAATGACGAAATGAGAAAATACTTCTACCATATATCAGAGAATAAATGTTCCTTACTTAGAAATCTTACAAATCGGTAAGAAAAAACACAAGAATATAGGCAAAGGATATAAACTGGCAGGTGTACAATAAGAAACACGAAAGACTAATGAACATAAAAAAAAGTTCAACTTCACTAATAATCAAAAAACCACACATCGAACAGTAATATGCCATTTTTTACCTATCAAAATGACCAAGATTTTAAAAAATCACAATACCCCTTGTTGGCAATGATGCAGGAAAACAGACATTCTTGTACAATACTAGAGGAAATTGGTACGGCCTTTTAGGTGAGCAATTTGCAGTATGTTTCAAAAGCTTTAGAATTTCTCAAACCCTTTGAGACAGCAATTCCACTTCTAGGAACTTACCTAAGAAGATAATCCTGCGAGCAGAGAAGACACCATTTTCAGTTGTGAAAAAATAGAAACATTCTAAACGTATCGTAATAAGAGAACGGTTAAATCATGGTATGCCCAGACAAGGGGATACTATGAAGCCATTTAGTATGACGACGTAGTTTTTACTGACAGAAATGTTCCTGCAAATATTAATAGTAAAGAGGAAAATCACAGATGCTACACAGCTGTAAAACCTGAGGAAGCTCTTTATGTTCAGATTTGGCACGGGATTCATGATACAGTTAAGTGACGAACGTAAGGCACCGAAGACGGTGTGCAGTGTGGTGCCATGTGTGTAAAAGAGAGGGGGAAGAACAATCCGCATAAGACATCCCTCCAAGAATGCACGAGAAATCAGTAGCACTAAATGCCTTTGGGAGGAAGAACTAGGTGGTTGGTGGACTCGAAAGGAAACACCTCACTGGCTACCTCTTCTATTCTTTCTCTTTTTGAACAAATTCAAAATAGAATTTTTGAGTTAAAAAATTCAAGTCTCAAAACAATACATATGGTAGGGTCCCAATTTTGTGTGTGGGGGGTGGTGTTTAAGGGGAGAGAAGAAGATGGGTAGAGAGCAAGATAGAGCAACAGAGATTTGGGCGGGCAGGCAGGCAAGCGGGGGTGCGTGACAGGCCGAGTGAGGGGGAGAGAGAGTGCGAAGCAGACAGACTAGCTGGTAGATCTCTTCGTTGTGTGATTAGGAAAAACGTATTCTTATTTTTGGCCGCGGCACGTGTGGGATCTTAGTTCCGAACCCGGGCCCCCTGCAGTGGAAGCGCGGAGTCCTAACCACTGGACCACCAGGGAATTCCCAGGAAAAACGTACTTTCTTTCGCTATTTCCCCAATACACAAGTGCTAATTTTGCAAAAAGAAAATTTATTTAACAAAAACTTATTTAACAAAAACTACTTTCACATCAAACTCTTATGTTCTAGCAATTTCCGGTATGGACTCACCATGTGGACTAGCAAAACTGGCCCCTGGTCCTATTGAGATTCCATGCGAGGAAGGGGGAGGAGTTGGAACAAATGATGCTGGTGATGGGGCTCTCAAAGCCCCACTGGGGGAGCTGGCGGCATGCAGATTTCCTAATAAAGGAAAATAATTATAGATGATCTTGCAGGACACATATTATGTCCTGTCCAAGGACCCCGAGTTAAGACTCTCTACAGACTAAAGAAACAAGTAGTAAAGCTCCCGTAAGTAGCACAAAGAAAAACTGGAACAATTTCAGTATGGAAAAAGAGAGACATCAATTCCATGGGGTCCAAATTCTAGCTCTTATATTGACTGATGTTTAAAAAAAAAAGCCAGTGTACTTTTTTATCCACTCACTCACTCATTCAACAAGTAGGCATGAACATCAATTTCATGCCAAGCATTGTTGTAGGTACTGGGGATGCAGCAGTTAACAAGAGACAAAAACTCCTGCCCTCATGGAGTTTATATTCTAGTATAATGAGAAAGACAAACAAATATATGTCAGGTTATGCTAAGTGCTATGGAGAAAAACAGGGCAAGGTAAGGGGGCTGTATCGTGTAGTGGTGGAGGTGGGTGCTGTTCTTTATATAGAGCAACCAGGGACCTCTCTGAGAAGGGGCTATGTGGGCTGAGACATGAAGTGAAGGATCAGAAGAGCTAGTGCAAAGGCCCCAATGGTAGCAGCAGTTATAAATAACAGGGGGAGGCCAGTGTGGCTGGAGCAGCGTGAGCAAGGCGGGGAGCGGGGAACGGAAGACGATCAGGTCAGAGAGGTGGGAGGAGCGTCCCAGATCACACAGGGACTTGTAGGCCACTCTAAGGACTTAGGGTTTACCCTGAATGAGATGGGAGGCCACTGCAGAGTCTGGAGCAGAGGAGTCATGACCTAACTTCTGTTCCAGAAGGATCACTCTAGCTGCTGTTGAAAAACAGACTATAGGGCAGGAGGCAGCGAAACCAGTTAGAGGCAACTGCAATTACCCAGGTGAGGGATGGCTAATGACCCGGGAAAGGGTGAAGGCTGAGATGGTGAAGGTGGTTAGATTCTGGATAAATTCTGAAGATGGAGCTGACAGTATTCGGTAACTGACTGACTGTGGGTGTGAGAGAAAGAGGAGTCCAACATGACTCCTACAGCTTTGGCCCAAGTAACAGGAAGGAAGGAAGAAGCTGCCACCTGCTGAGATGCAGTGCCTATGGGAGAAGCAGCACAGGGCAGGGTTGGGGGGTGTTAGGAATTCAGTTTCAGCCATGCTGCGTTTCAGATGTTGACTAAACATCTACATAGAAATGCTGAATAGTTAGCTGGAAAAGACAGGACTCGAGTTTGGGGGAGAGGCCTAGATGGAGCTATAAAAAACTCGGAGACATGAGCTTAAAGATGGTATTTAGCCACAGGACTAGCTTTAATTTAGGATGATGAAGGGTGGGGACTATGGCTATCAAAACTATCAGTGCAACATTAAAATACTTGCTACATTACCATGACTATCCTCAATACCAGCAGCTTTCAAATTCTCTACTATGTAAGAGAATTTCATATTTTTAATGTTCTATTAATATCTAATGCAGTACTAATTCAATACAGTATGAATTCAATAGTAACATATTGATATTCAATAAATGTTAATCAACTTGATTAACCTTTAAGTATTATATTTACATATTTAGCTGTGTGATCTGGACTAGTGACTTAACTTCTCCATGCCTCGGTATTCGTTTAACCGTTTATTCCCTAGGGAATAAACGAATTTGTTTAATTTGTTTAATCCCTAGGCATTACCCGTTTAATGCCTAGGGCTTAAACGGGTAAAGTGCTTAGAACAGGGCTTGGCACACAGGAAGCACTATATACCTGTCTGCTACTAAAATTATTTCAAAATAATCATCTCTCCTTCCTTCTATACGAAACCAGTCTCAACCCACATCCTAGAAACTCCCTCCCCTCGGGTGCTGGGACCCCGCTTCCCGTTCTCCCCCTTGCTCCCCAGCTGCTCCTCCTCAGGCTCCCACACTGTCTACTGTCGGAGCTTCACAGGGTCTGAGTCTCCCACCAGCTCAGGGTTCAGGGGCCTTCAATGACACGACAATGACTTCCAAGTCTTCACCTGGGGTCCCACCATCTCTGATGAGCAGGGAAGGGCTCATCTACGCTAAAAATCCGATACCAGTGCTCCTCGCTAGAAGGTAAGCTCGAGAAGCAGGACTGCTATCGGGCTCACTGCTGAATCCCCAGCACCGTGCAGCATTAGACACAGAGCAACCACTTAAGACAAACCAACGAATTCATTGTTCTGTTAAAAGTCAAAATTTGGCATTCTCCCGCAATTTTTTTTTTAAGATTTTTTTTGATGTGGACCATTTTTAAAGTCTTTATTGAACTTGTTACAATATTGCTTCTGTTTTATATGTTGGTTTTTTGCCCGCGAGGCATGTGGGATCTTAGCTCCCCGACCAGGGATCGAACCTGCACTTTCGTGCATCGGAAGGCGAAGTCTTAGCCACTGGACCGCCAGGGAAGTCCCTCTCCAGCAGTTTTTACAGCGTACTTCGTGGGGTCGCCAACAGAGCCATCTTGTTCAGACAAGTAGGTTGTGGCCTGCCTGACTCTGAGGTGGGGCACTGTTCACATACACCTGGGCTCTGCCAACTCCTTCTGTAAGGGGGCTTTTCTGAAACGGGTCGTCGTAGCGGGAAAGCAGCCACAGACACTACATAAATGGATGTGGCTGTGTTCTGATGAAACTATTTACAAAACCAGGTGGTGGATAGGATGTGGCCCACAGGCCTTAGCGTGTCGACCTCTGACCTAGATCACGTTGTGATTCTTGGAGTTGTGCCATGAGTCTGGCTCTGGGTGACAACAACTCCACTTAACTCAAACCTTTTAAAAGTGCTCCTGAATCACGAACATAGATTTCACAACCCTGCCATAATGAATGAATGGCAAATATCCAGCCACGGACTAGCAAAGCAGTTCCCTCTGACATCTACGGCTACATCTGTAGTATTTCTCACGGTGTGTGTGCGTGTGTGTATGCGTGTTGTCTATTTTGGATCTGAAAGTTGAACACAACAAGAGAATAAGTAGTATCTTACCTGGAGACTGTGTGTGCATCATAGAGGGAGACTGGTTAACTGTGCTGTGATAAGATGTAGGGGGCGAAGTTAGAGGATAAGCGCCTGATGATCCTGGCTGCTTTGGAAATGGCTGAAAAGAAGAACATTCCATGTTGGTAAAATGGCCAACCATGCAGGTTATGTGAGTGTGGCTTTCCCCAATAAAGAGCTACAGTGTTGACAGTTACACACATCCCTGGTTACCAAATAGGAAAGGTGAGGTATGAAAATGCCCAAAATTCACATCAATAATGCAAGTTTTAAAAAACTTCCTTTCAAAATGTTTTAAAAATAGCAACATTCTCATTCCTGACCTTGCACTACCACTGCTTATAGCCCCCAAGATGTTTTTTGCTCATTTTATCTACCACATAACTGACTTATCTATATTATTTATCTACCATTTGACTGATTCTAAGATAAATTTTCCCCATATTTTAACATCTCTGAAATCAGTGTGTGTCTTCCAATTCATGGCATGTCGTAGTTGAACTGGCAGTGTTGTTTCGGGCGGTACATAAAAACAATGCATTTGGTGGAGTTTTAGAGTCAGTGAAATATGGTAGTTCAGCCTGATCTCTACTCAGCTTCACCTTCATCTCCAGTAATGACCATGTAATTCTTCCTAGTCTATGTTTTTTTTTTTTTTTTTTTTTTTTTTTTTTTTTTTTTGCGTTATGTGGGCCTCTCACTGTCGTGGCCTCTCTCGTTGCGGAGCACAGGCTCTGGACATGCTGGCTCAGCGGCCATGGCTTACGGGCCTAGCCGCTCTGCGGCATGTGGGATCTTCCTGGACCAGGGCACGAACCCGTGTCCCCTGCATCGGCAGGTGGACTCTCAACCACTGCGCCACCAGGGAAGCCCCCTAGTCTATGTTTTTAACTTGAGGTATGAATCACATAAAGCACACGACTCTTAAATGTATAGTCTGATGAGTTTCTATAAGTGTAACTGCCACATAGATCAAGATACTGAAGGACATTACCAGAACCCCAGAGGCCTCCCTCACCCACCTTCCAAGTCTCTGTCGCCTCCCCAAACTCTGACTTCCATCACTCAAGCTTGGTTTTGCCTGTTTTTTGCATCTCATATAAATACTGAATGTACTCATTAGCGTCTGGCTTCTTTTGTTCAACATTACGTCAGTGAAATTCATCATTTCGTTGCATGCAGCAATAGCTTTTTTCATTTCTGTGAAGTATTCCACTGTATGAATATACCCCTGTTTACTCACTCATTCTACTGTTGCCGGATATTTGGGTTGTTTACAATGTTTTGCGTAAATAATGCTGCTATGAACATTCCTGTGTTTTTTGGCTGCATTTCTGTTGCATATATACCCAAGGTAGAACTGTTAAATCAGGCATGCATAATGTTCAGCCTTAGCACTCTGGAATAATGCTGAACACCACTGCAAGGTAGCTGTACCATTTTATACACCTTCCAGTAGTAAATGAGAGTTTCAGATGGTCCTAATACCAAATGTTGGCAAGGACTATCAATTTTCTTTTCCTTAAAGACATTTCTGTGGGTATGGGGGTATTATCTCACCGTGGCTTTAATGTATAATTCTGTGATGCCAGATGACACTGTTCACCTTTTCTGTGCTTACTGGCCATTTGGACGTCATCTTTTGTGACCACATGGGTGATCACCTGACATTATTTTAAGTGCGGGAGTCTGAAGTTAATGCTGTTTCTGGTACTATTTACTTCCCATCACTAGAAGCCTCCTCCTGTCTCCCTCTGTCACTATTTCTTCATATGAATTTCTTGGGCATCTCGGGTCCACCAAGGACCTCCTTGCCTTTCAGCAAAGAAGCAGAGCCACCTACGGAACCTGTTAAGTAACACAAGTATGACACCGTTTGGAATGGCAGCTAGACATCACCTGTTGCTGGGGTGGTGGCTGGAGTTGTGAGATTAAAGAATCCATCATATCTCCTCCAATGGGAGAAGGGGGATTATCATCCTCATTTACAGACCTTCTTCGAGCATCCTGATTGCTGTCAACAAACATATTCAGGAATGTCTATGGATATAAACAGGTAAAATTTAGATTATTTTACCTAACTTTAGTAAGATATTCTTAATCACTGAGAATGTGTTAACAGAAACAAACATATTATGTCCATTATCTGAAATATAAGTTTGACACGTGGCCACTATTGTTAGGCCAACCTAGAAGAGAGAGTGATCAATTTGAAGAAAGGGGGAAAATTGAGGAAAAGTTAAACACAACAATAAAAATAACATCTAAGTTAAAATGTTATTATGTGAGCAAAAAGTTGAAGAAAGAAGTTCACCCTGGCCAAAATATTTTCTTATTAATTTCTGAATCAAAAACGTGGAAAAGAATAAAAAGTTGTATGGTAGGCATATAAGTAACTTCAATGACTCGGAAAACTTCCTATTTAGTGAGAGTTCTCACTTTTTAAGCCAGAAAATATGAAAGAGGAAAGCTGAATAAAGAAACTAAGCCACCTTTTCCCTTTTTATTTTATGTGACTTAATCTTAAACGTCAAGAGTGGGACAGTCTTGTTTTATAGGTTATGTCATCTAAAATTAAGCAAGGCTACCAGAATTTGTGTCTCAAGAACAGATTCTCTTTTTTTTTTTTTTTTGCGATACGCGGGCCTCTCACCACTGCGGCCTCTCCCGTTGCAGAGCACGGGCTCCGGACGTGCAGGCCCAGCGGCCATGGCTCACGGGCCCAGCCGCTTCGCGGCATGTGGGATCCTCCTGGACCGGGGCACAAACCCGTGTCCCCTGAACGGGCAGGCGGACTCTCAACCACTGCGCCACCAGGGAAGCCCCTCTTTTCTTTTTAATGTAAATTTCATTTATTTATTTATTTATTTTTGGCTGTGTCGGGTCTTTGTTGCTGCGTGCAGGCTTTCTCTAGTTGCGGTGAGTGGGGACTACTCTTCGTTGCGGTGCGCGGGCTTCTCATCGCGGTGGCTTCTCTTGTTGTGGAGCACGGGCTCTAGGTGCACAGGCTTCAGTAGTTGTGGCACGTGGGCTCAGTAGTTGTGGGTCGCGGGCTTTAGAGTGCAGGCTCATTAGTTGTGGCGCATGGGCTTAGCTGCTCCACGGCATGTGGGATCTTCCTGGACCAGGGCTCGGACCCGTGTCCCCTGCATTGGCAGGCGGATTCTTAACCAATGCACCACCAGGGAAGTCCCAGATTCTCTTTAATATGCTCCACCTTCCCAATCTTCAAAAATATAGATTACAAGCTTATCAGAATTACTGAAAAGCTTTTAAAGGTACAAAGTCTGATTTCTAATTAAAGATAATAGATTATTCACAACACACATTTCATCTTCTCTCAACACCCCACTGAAGCTCCTAAAAAAATTTTTTTAAGCAGTAAGTCACCAAGACAAAAAGAATGGGATAAGAGAGAAATAGCAATAAATTCTAGGAGGTTGCAGAGCAGATGGTTGAGTGGTAACTGAACTATCTGATGTGAGGAAGTTTCTTCTTAAGCAAGCAGTGGGGAAAGCCAAGAAGCAAAGCTATTTCCATCCAGATCTCCAAGATACACAGGAACTGGCAGCATCAGATACCCCTGGAAATGGAAATGAAACAGACTAAGAGCAGAGGACTGGGTGAAACGTCTTAAAGACAGTAGTGAAACCCTCCAGAGCCTCTGGCACTCCCACTGAGTTAGGCTGACCTTTACCACCAGGTGGAAGGTCTCTGATTGGGGGCAGGGGGGGACCTCTAGGATCAATTGACAGCAGGGGTACCATACTAAAAATAGAGATTAAAGTTTACATACTGAATGCTGAGAATACTAGTTTCCTTCTCTTATTTGACTTGCCAAATATTGGGAGCCAGATGCACAACGGCTATGCAGAGTCTTGATACTCTTCTCTTGGTACTCACACTGGCCCAACAAAAAGACCTGAAGCTACTGACATTGGGAGTTACCCAATGAAATGGCCCAAGCAGATCATCCTGCAGTGAAGATTACAGTCAGCAAGTGTCACCTTTAAATAAAAGCACAGAGTTAAGAATCACTTAATATTTGAAAACTACTAATATGAAAGAGATGAAAACAAAAAAAGGTGGATGAAATGGAGATTATGTAGGAAGAGGTAAGAGAAGATAATGCAGCCATATAGAACAGGACGTCATAAAATGAACTTTCAGAATCAAAAAGAGCTCTCGGAATTTTTTTAAAAGATGGCAAAAAAAAAATTCTTGATGGAAATGAAAAATAGAAGGATTGGAAAAAAAAAAGGAAATCTCCCAGAAACAAAGAGATAAAAAACAGGAAAGATAAGAAAATTAGAGGATAAGTCCAGGATGCCCAACTTCAGAATAGCAGGGGTAGCAGAAAGAGCTAACAGTGAACACAAAGGAAAAGACTCGAGGAAGAGCACAAGGAAATTCCCCACAACAAAAGGATGTAAGTTTCCAGACTGAAAGAGTCCACTTAGTCACATAAGGTTCAAGAACTGGAACAGGATGAAATGTCTCAATGGTCACAACAGAAGCTAGGGCACAATGGAGCAATGTCTTCAAAATTCTTCCAGAAAATGACTGCAACCTAGAATTCTACACCTAGCCGCTCTCTCAACTAGATGACGCTAAACTAAAGATGCTTTCCGACATACAAGGTCTCAAATTAACCTCCCATGTATCTTCTCCCAGGGAGCTACATAGAAAGTATTCCACCAAAACAATGAAGTAAACCAAGAACGAGACGTGGGGTCCAAGCCACAGGGCACGCAACACAGGAGAGAAGTGAAGGAATCTCCTGCTTCACCACCCTTCTGCAGATTCCTAAATCAAAACTGGGCAAAAGGTCTGGAGCGCTACCATTCCAGACTGGAGTTCAGAGGACTGTGGAAGAGATGTCTTCAAGATGAAACTGGTAAGGTATCTGATTTGTGAACGTACTGAGGGGAGAGTTACATACATGGGAGACTTTAAGGTTGAGTTAGTGATAAGTACAGAGAGAGCTAAGAAACAAAAAAGTTAATTAATAGTTCCCAGGAAAATAAATGCTGAGCAAGAAAGGAAAAGTAATCATAGTAAGCTTGGTAGAATAGTGTTAAATACTCATAATAATGTGAACACTGAAAAATTACCTAACCATATCACAAGGTTGGAGGAAAGAAAGAAGATGAATCGGTACTGGGAGCAGCCTGAAAAGGGGAAGGGGCATATAAGAAAGAACTAAAAAAGAATTAAATCCTCATCTCCCATTACGAGAGTCAGATAACGCCCTCAACTAAGAAGTCAGCAAAGAGCAATGAAAGCATGCTATTTAGAGGTAAGGATGTAAATACCAAGAGAATGAGCTATACTGTATAAGAGTGGAAAACAGAGTAGGAAACTGGCAAGACTGGGACTAATTTTCAAAACAGGCCATTTGGAACTATTTGACTCTAAACTATAAGAACATACAACTGAGCTGTCATACCAAAATCTCCAGGGGTTGTGGCCCAAGACCTTACATTTTAAAAAAAGTATCACAGCTGAACTGATGAACAAAGCTTTTCAATATTCACTGATAAAGACTACTTTTAAAGTTCCTTGAAGCTCCAAAGAGCAAATAGGACTCTCTTTAGTATCTTCACTCATTACATGGTAAGGAAATAAAAGGAAGGACATCTTATCATTTCATATACCTAGGCACAGCACTTTACCAGAAGTTCTAGCTCCTTCAGAATGAAGTTGCAGAGATGATGAATTAACATGGCTACTCATTAAATTTAAACAGGAATTTGTTGCTTTTCCTCCCCATTATTTCCCCCTCGAAGGAACTGTTTTAGAGATCACATTTATGTTTACTAATGCTGTAAACACTGAAGTCCATTACCTTGAGTCCTGGTGCAGGATAAAAACCTTCAACTAACTTGCTATTATCAAAAAGACTATAGGCCCCATCGCGTATTGCCACAACGCCTCGACTCCGGCAGTATATATCAATGCAATACATGTTCCTGAAGGCCAGTCTGATGTGGGTGGACGACTGCGGCAGGATGGAGAAGCACTGGTAGGCAGTGTTGGTTCTCTGGGTCAAGCCCAACATCGGCACAGTGGGCAGTTTGTTGATGGCATTCAATGGAGCCTGAGTATCAAACAGTACCTACAAGGAACAAATGCAGTGAGAGCAGCCAGTTTCTGCTAAAACCTCAGAATTTTCAACGTAAAATCGTCACAAATGAGACAATGTCCTTCTGGCACATTCCATACAAACTTTCGTCGTTAAAGACAAGTTAAGTCCACATGGTTTTTTTTTTTTAGTTAAGGGTACTTTAATTAATTAATTTATTTATTTTTGGCTGTGTTGGGTCTTCGTTTCTGTGCAAGGGCTTTCTCTAGTTGTGGCAAGCGGGGGCCACTCTTCATCGCAGTATGTGGGCCTCTCACTGTCGTGGCCTCTCTTGTTGCAGAGCACAGGCTCCAGATGCGCAGGCTCAGTAGTTGTGGCTCACGGGCCCAGTTGCTCCGCGGCATGTGGGATCCTCCCAGACCAGGGCTCGAACCCACGTCCCCTGCATTAGCAGGCAGATTCTCAACCACTGCGCCACCAGGGAAGCCCCCAAGTCCACATGATTTTTTGAGGAGTTTTACACGAGACACTAACACTGAGTCTTATTTTTAAATAGAAAATGAACTTAATTACCTGTAATAACTGAACCACATTTGGTGTTTTGTTGAACATTTCTTGAAGCTGATGGAGAATGGTATTGTGACAGTTACTGCATCCCGAGTTTGGACCAACAGTTCCCAAAGAAATGTGAAATTTCTGATGTATGGAATTCCACTGGATACTAATCTAAATCAAAGAGATTACATGTTTCAGAAACCGAGAAAGGAACGGAGTCAATCAGAAGAAAAAATAATGTTTAAACAGTAAGGCAAAATGCCAAAGATCTAAATGAGGTCTTTTTTGGAAGCAACTCATGAGACCCTGTAAACTGCAGATGTGCTGTCCCTATGGACATTCACTGAGTATGTGTGTGTTAGACAGCCCACTTCTACTAAATAAAACAGAAAGAGAAGGTGCTAAAGAAAAAATTTTGATTAAACTTTATTTGAAAATTGTCATTGTTTCTTATTTTTCCATTTTCTCTTGAACGGAATGAGAGTCACCCCCTAGGTGAGTACCGTATTAAAGGGAAAAGGAAGCCAGCCCCAACAGATGCCACCTTCGGTTAACAGATTTTAAAACACTCAAGTAATTTCTGATATGACTTTATGTGGAAGAGTCCAGAAAGAAGCTAGCTGGCTGAATTTATATACTAAATTTCTAGGACTTTACATATGGGGTGGGGAAAAAAATAAGAAACTACAGATTATGGGGAATACCTTCAAGATTAATACAGGATCAGATAATGTTAACAACCATGTGACTAAAAGCACAGACATACCACACTGTTCAAGACCATTCATATATAATCTTCATTATAGTAATCACGCTGCTAAGCAGATTTGAAATCAGTGAAGAAAAAAAACCCCATAAATACCAAAAGTATATTACCTTGCCCAAAACTCTTCAAGAATACATACTCCAAAGAGGGTATAGTTTTTGTTTTCAATTTTAAAGAGTTAAGCATTATAGTATATTTTTTATCAACAAAGTATTTAAAATTTACCATTTTATCCCTAATTTTTACTTGAACCCTCAATTATTTCAAGAAAGTTTTCATAATTTTTGAATTCTTGAGTTTTTAAAGATATATGAGAGGAACTTTAGTTTTTTTGTGCACCCCACCCCCCCACCCCACCAAGCGGACACCCTGAGACCCCTGGAAACCCCTCTGACCTCCACTCACCGTTGCCAAAACGCCCCAATCCCCACAAACGGAGTGTTTAACCCGTCCAGGGAACCCCCTCGCCTACGCTTCGCACTCAGGCAATCCCCACCCCATCTGAAGAGGTGGAGCCCCTCCTGGGGATTCCACCCCAAGTCCCCCACAGGAGTCATCTCCACCAGCCAGGCGGCTTCTCCGCCTCCTCCTCGCAGCCGCCGCCGTCGCCGGGAACCCCCACAGCTCCTCCCGCTCCCGCCCCCGCCACCCCATCCCCGAGGAACTTTAGTTTTAATTAATTCATAGACTTACTGAACTTCCCTTGGTGGTTCCATAACACAAGATAAGTTTTCGGTAATTATAAACACGAACTTCTGAGAAAATGTTTAGATGAGTGGGTATGTCTAAACAGAAAGAAAACAAAAAAGTTTAAGATTATACATACGAAATTTTAAAATATATATTTGAAAAAGACGGCATCTTGGCAATAGTATATGCCTAGATAGAAAGGTCTCTGTATATATAACTTAGTTTAAAAAAAAAAAAAGAAAGGAGAAAAGATAGTAACAGCATAAATAGGTAGTAGGGCTTCCCTGGTGGCGCAACAGTTAAGAATCCGCCTGCCAATGTAGGGAACACGGGTTCGAGCCCTGGTCTGGGAAGATCCCACATGCCGCGGAGCCACTAAGCCCCTGCGTCACAACTACTGAGCCTGCGCTCTAGAGCCTGCGAGCCACAACTACTGAGCCTGCATGCCTAGAGCCCGTGCTCCACAACAAGAGAAGCCACCGCAATGAGGAGCCCGCGCACCGCAACGAAGAGTAGCCCCCACTCGCCGCACCTAGAGAAAGCCCACGCGCAGCAATGAAGACCCAATGCAGCCAAAAATAAATGTAAAAAAGAAAAAGAAAAATTTCAAAAGAAAAAAAAAGCTGAAAGTATTTCTAATAGTTTACTTAGTTGGTTGACAACAGTAATAAGAAGAAATAAATAAATAGGTAGTAGGCTTCAATTTCCATTTCGACAAAAGGGGGCCAGGGCAGGGGCAGAGATGTACTGAAGCAGTACAGCATAGTGGTTTATGGGTTCCAATTCCAACTCTGCCCTTTGCTAGCTACGTGAACTTCAGCAAGTTTCTTAAGTCTCTGTGACTTGTTTTCTTCATTTGTGAAATGAGGGATGATAAATTACCTCATAGGGTGACTGTGAGGAGTGAATGAGTTAATACAAGCGTTTATTACATTGTGTGGCACACAGTAAACTCTCAATAAGCACTATTATTATAATCTGGTATACCTGTGTGTTAAAATTTCTCAATATATACGAATCATCACAGTGGCTGTCTCTCGGGGATAGACTGACGATTTTTTTTTTTTTTTACAACGTGCATGTTTCACTTCCTCAGTTAAAAAAGGCGGTGGCGGATGCTTCCCCCCCTCCCTCCGCACCAAAGGAAGATTATCACTTGTACCTGGTAGAGAACGTGCAAATTCCAACACACACTCATATAATCGTGCAATGCTATTCCAATCATTAAGGAACATTTCAACCACTTTTCTACCACCAACAGGTTCAGACAACAGGTTTTCATATGTCAGATAAACATGCCGGGATGGTCCTACAGATTAAAAGAAAAGATTAATAGTAATCAATACAAAAAACAACCCAGAAATATGCAAAGACAAAGTGTGTGAAGCATCTCACCTTGCTCCCTGGTAGAGGTGCCATTAAGTGGACAATTTGCAAACACTAACTCTGCCACCCAGGTGCGGTTATTTCTACCTTGTAATCGGAAAGTGCAATCAAGAAGAGAGCGGTCCAGAGCCTTTTGCGTTTCCTCATTTACACCCTTACAGGGAGGAATTCTGGTGATGAAAGACAGCATATGAAGTGTACTTCGTATCACAGAAAGACAAAAGCACAATCTACACAATGACAGGCAGGGTAGCATATTAGAGCTTTGGTTCAAAGTCCACTACTAGGCAGCTTCTGCAAGAGAAGGAAACAATTCACAGCAGTTAATAGCATTTAACCCACTTCCATTCATATCAATATGGATTAGGACTCTCATTTTAACAGTGATGCTCACCTTCATCCTTAATCTTGTTATTAGAAAAGACCACAATTTCTCAGAAAATCAAAGATACTGGCTTTCTATGAAATCTACCTAGAACATCCTCAAGGAAAAGCTAAGGAGAACAAAATATTTTTAAGACCACTCTTTGAAGTCAGGATGACACAGTGAAAAGAACAAGGGCTTTGGAGTAAGGGACCTGCATTCTAATTCTGACTCAGCCACATTCAACCTCTCTGAATTGCAGTTTCGCAACTATAAGATGGAGATAAATAACTACCTTATGGGTCTCTGATTTTAAAACATGACAAAACATACATATAAAGTACTTATGGTGGCTGATACAGCAGGTATTCATATATGTTAGTTTCTCCTTGCAGTAAAACCAAGTCCTGCTCACTGACTGCCATGACAAAATTTCAGGTTCGTTATCTCCCCCCACCTTCTCCGCTCCTCCTCTGTAGAGGTAACTCACTGTGATGGGGCTACACATGTATCAACTCATTTAACATACATACTGTCACTTATATATACCACACATGCAAGAGGAATGTATTAGCTTCGGTGTCTTAAAATACCCATCTCTTGCAACTTTATGAACTATCTTATTTGTCATAGAACATGATGAGGTAATATATTTTGGCTGTTTTTTTCAGTAATGGATGAAATAATGAGATAATATTTAATTACACGTTATCCTTTAACTCACAGGGAAGGTGAGTTAATTATCAGACTTGGTATAATAATTATCAAAATCAGCAAAAAACAACAAATATAACTAGAAATACGGAATTTTGGTTCAGGCCTCTCATTCAGATATAACACCTAGACCAGGCTTTCTCAGGGTCGGCAATATTGACATCCTGGGCTGCAGAATTCTTTGCTGTGGAGGGCTATCCTGTGCAGGTTATCCTACCCTGGCCTCTACCTACCAGCTGCCAGTAGCACCTCCCACCCCTTCTTCTCAGTTAATGAGAACCAAAAATATCTCCAAACATTGCTCAGTGTTCCCTGGCAGGGAACACTGCCCTGATGTTGAGAACCACTGACCTAGAATAAACAATTTAAGAGAGAAAAAAGAGACAGAGATTGTATATGGTAAAAAATAAAATCTGTAGGGGGAAAGAAAGCTATCCAGGTTGCATAAAAATAGAATTAATGTACTGAAATTTTCTCAGTAAATTAAAAATTCCACCACAGCTTGTTTTAAATGTACACGTTTGGGCTTCCCTGGTGGCGCAGTGGTTGAGAGTCCGCCTGCTGATGCATGGGACACGGGTTCGTGCCCCGGTCCGGGAAGATCCCACATGCCGCGGAGCGGCTGGGCCCGTGAGCCATGGCCGCTGAGCCTGCGCGTCCGGAGCCTGTGCTCCGCAACGCGAGAGGCCACAACAGTGAGAGGCCCGCGTACCGCAAAAAAAAAAAAAAAAAGTACAGGTTTTAAAGTTTTTTCAAAAGTTAATATTTCATACTACATACTTGTTATCACTCACTACCAAGAAGATTCTGTCCAACATTATTTGGGGTAGTTATTATAGAAATCGCATACACTGCACATATGCTTCGAACTTCGGGTATACTGAGGACTTTTGCCTGCCCTTACCCCTCAAAATGTACCTCTAAGCCACAGTAGTTATAAAGCAGCCAATTCAGATAGATTTTTTAAATCCTGATTTTGAAAATATAAATGCAGTACATTATCCTTCTTTCACATAAAATAGGTATTTCATGAAATCCATCTGGTTAGAAAATGAACACATAGAAGTCAGCATGTTTGGAAGTAAGAATTAAGTAAGACTCCTTCCAATTTATGTTCTCAGGGACAACACGACCCTGAAAATGCATTCTATGTCACTTTCTTAATCTGTGATACCGATATAATTGGCTTTATTTCAAGGAACCTGCAAAATATCTACTTGCTTTTAAGGTTATACATGTAACAGAGAGAAATAACAATAACTTTAATCCTCCCTGCATGATCATGTGAGGTGGGGGAAAAAAAAAAAAAACAGGTTCCCCCAAAAGGAAACCTGACAAAATCATTACAAACACAAAATACTATTATTCAATATATTTGCCAAAAATTAAGAACCGAGGAAGATGTTCCCCGGACAATGGATTTAACATATCTGAAAATTTCTATCATTTCAAAAAAGTTTTTTGATCTAAACAGCTACTCCTGACCGATTTTTCTCCTGTAATTCTGAATACTGAACAAATTTAGAAAAGTAAGCTCTGGTCTTCTAGGGCAGATGTGTATCAGCACTGCTCCTTCTCCGCCATCACGTGCTGCGTGTCAGTTTCGTTCTGAGGGATTTTACAAACATCAGTAACCACGTTATGTCCCCACAGTGCAAAAGTGGGGAGGAAGATCACTGCAAGTGCTAGTAAAAGCAGCACAACTGCACCTACAAGGAAAGTGGGGTGGATTTTATATAGATTGCACGTGCATATGCAGGACTCAGTCGCGTAACTGACAAGCCGAGTCACACAACTTGCAAAAAAGAGCTGGGCCTGTGCATTACTTGCATAAGCTACCAGAGGCAAACGAATCACGAGATGAAAAAACCTTGTGGGCGTGGCTGGAGGACCAGCACCACTGCCCATTACCGTAATGTTAGTTCAGGAGAGGGTGGAAAGTTTGCTCAAGAGCTCAAAACAAGGCACTGCGAGCATGCTGCTCTCGAGACTGTGTCATCTGAGCGGTGGGATCAAGGCTCTTGAGTTTGCACAAGGCAACAGGCCCATGAACCAGAGCAGTCTAAGGTGTTTACCATATTTTCAGAGATACAGCAAGAAGGCCTGCTCAACAGATTTTCAAGGAGATAAGCTGAACAAGAACAGAACATATTTTTTAGCAAAGAGGAGAAAACTATGCTCAATTTTAAAGCTTTGAAGTCATACTCCCATTTAATATGAATATACCTAGGACTAGATGCTTAAAAGAAGAGTTTCTGAGGATTAAATGAATTGGAGCAATTACTTACTAATTATAATTAGATCTATCCCAGATTTTAATTTAATAAAATCATATTTAGACATTTATTATTTTTTCCTTCCCCCGATAATGGACAGCTTGTACCAAACAGATCTCTTTATCCATTTCTATATATTTTCCTTTTAAGTTTTAAATAAAGGAAACAATAGCCAGGATATAGTAAAGACTTTCTCAAAAATTATTGTAAAATGAAGATTAAAAAATATGAAGTGCTTCCTCTCCACGTAAGGACTATAATGAATTCTCTTGAGTTCAAGAATAAAGGGGACTGAAATGTCTTTTGTAAAAATGCCGAGAGCAAGATATTTTAAGATTCTTGCAAAACATGAAAAATATAACTAAGAGACTAGAACACAAATGTTATCATCTATTAATCTACAGTTGTCAAAAAGAGTAAAAAGAAAAAAACCCTATACTTTAGGCAGAAGTAATATAAAACCAAAGGCAAATTAATTAAAAGTTTTACATTTTCCTTTTGATGTCTATTCTAAGACCAGCTCTCTCCCCAGAAAGCTTTTTGTGGAGATGGCATTAAGGTAACCAGGCAGGGCAGCTATTCTAGTTCAACTCTTTATCTAACGTGAGCACCATGACACATGGGTGGAGTGCACGCTATCTGCGAGTCCTTCCCACCTTCCACAGGGCAAATTGATTCCCAAGTAACAAAAATTAAAGCCCCGCTGGCTCAAATTGCAGAGCCGCCATGTCTTGGCAGACAGGAATTCAATAAATAAAAATTGCTTCTATGATTTATATTATTAAGCAACGTCTAATAAACAATACAAATGTCCAAAAAAGAAAACTGCTTTGTGCACCAAAAAGGGTGATCTCTTAAGTGGCATTCTAGCTTTCAAGTCCATCCTGGTCACCTTATAAATCACACATGCTGCCTTAGTTTTCCCTCTAAGCATCCTTTGGCCCCCTTGTCCTCTACCCGTTTAGAACCAAGCCCTCTGCCCATCTCCCCCTGCGTGCTCTTTCCTGGTGATGTAAGTTACTATCCCAGCTCAATTACTTTCACCTTGGTACCGACTCAGTTACTTCTCCTGCCCAGACCAGTCACCTGGGCTTGAGACACAACCCTGCCTGCCCAAAGAGATGTCTAGGCACCTCAAACTTAGCAAAGCCCCTTCAAACTCACATCTTCGGTCCCGTCTTGGAAAACATCACTGTCATCCATCATTTGCCCAAGATAAAACTAAGAGTTAACTTTGCCACCTTCTCCTCTTTCTCACCTTCGACATCAATCTAAACACCAACCCCTTAAGATTTCGTCCCCTAAGTCCTTATGGAACTTTCTCTGGTCCAAGCTACTAAGAACTCTGGTGTGAACCATTTCAGCAACTAGTTTTGCTACTTCAGTCTTGTTCCCCTATCAGAGTGAGCTTTCAAAAACACCTATCTAATGATGTCAGTTTCTGCTTAAAATCATCTGATGGCTTCTTACTGCCATTGTGGTAAAGTCTAAATTCCTTAAGGACACTTACAAAGACCCTACAGGATCTGACCCCTTCCTGCTCACGTCTCTAGGTTCATCTCTCCTAACTCCTGCCACGCCCAACTTCCTTCAGTTCCAGGATGCCGAGCTTTCCCTTCCCTCTAAGCCTTCATTTTCGCAGTTATTCCTTCTGGTTAGGGGTGCCCACTCCCATTCTAGCTCCCTTTCCTCTGGCTAATTCTCACCTCTCCTTCAGTCTACGTACAACTGGTACTTCCTCAGGGATACCCTTCCTGACTTCTGAACTGGCCCAGATCTCCCTGCTATGTGAACCCACAGCATCCTGAAGGGCCCTTTCAGAATTCAAGGCTGACACATACTCACACTCAGTAAACACCTGTTGAATGAATGAAAGATAAGCCAGAGGAAAGACATCCTAAAATACCAAGTGCTGCTGGATCTCCACTTGGCAGGTGAAAGAGAACGCTCCCCCAGACCGTAGTAATTCCATGCAGAAATCTGTGACATCCGCGGGTTCTGAACTCGGCTTTATGCTGACTCATGGAAGGAGAGGGGCAGCACTGGCAGTGTGGCTGCAGTGTGTGGCACCAAGTCAGACACGTGACAGGGACTTACTTCAATAAGCGAATCGCATGACTGAAGCCATCACCTTCCATTTGCACTCCTTTATGTGGAATCTCCAGATTGGACAGCTGAAAACAGAAAAGCACAGTTATGTCAGACCACCAATTTGACAAAGGAAACTACCTTTTCTAAGTACTACTGTCTCTATTCTCGTGGCGTCTGTACTAGAGTCACTCTGTCCCAAACTGACAACGTATTAGGCATGAGCATTGTGCCCCATCATCCGATTTCCTGGGAAACCAAATAAGACTGGTTTTCTTGTGTGATTCAATTATGTTTGTTTGAAAACAAAGTTCGAGTCATAGCCACATCTCATTTTTAACCACAAACAATATTTTTCCGTTTATCACTTTTCTGGAATACATTTTTATTTTTAACAACTATTTCCTCCGTGAAACCCAAGAAGAAAAGATTTCCACTTTATGCATTTACCCAGTGAGATATCATTCCCAATTGGAGGACTCAGTAAATGAGTTAAAAAGGTAAATGCAGGGATAGTGCCTGAGACCTTATCAGTGGAACTACAGGTTATTTGGGTATGCCAGGAAGTCATCTGATCTAGCAAAGAAATGCCTGCCTTCAGCACATATTCCCAGGCCTTCTCTGACAGAGTATTTATTTATTTATACCCACCTTGTTCCAGAAAGGATTTAAAGCAGCCCTAAGCATTTCACTGAGCCCTGCTCTTTGGGCCTGGGAAGAGCAGAGGTTTAGGAAAATAGCTGCTGACCAAATAGGCAGGAGGGGTCCAGATTCAAAAGGAAGCAAAGTGTGGGAGGGCTTCTCTTCTATGGATCAGAAATATAAACATTCCTGGTAAGACTAGATTTAGTTATTCACATCTCAATATAAATTACTTTAAGCAGAAAATGTGCTTGCTTTTACCTTTAACATATCTTTTTCATTGAGAGAAGAAAAAGTTACGTTTTTAAGAGCTTGACTGAGTTCAGTAGACTACTACAGAATGTTACATGGCCTATGTGTGCAACAGGTATAGGAGCACAGGGAAGGGGGACAGAGGCCATATGCCTACAGGTGTCTACAGGGACACTACGAAGACACAAGCTTTTGCAACTTCTAGCCTGTGGGTAATGGGGAAGACAGCAGACAATGAATGAGGCATCACACTGCCCCTGGGCATCATGTAGCCTCCCTTCCCACTGCAAGGGAGTAACTGAATGACATTCATGTAACCAATCCCCATGGCACGATGAAAAAGCCCAACAACACAGTTAAGTAGATACAAGCACGGACACCGCACAGTTTTGGAGCTTTGGCCAGTTCCCAGACAAGAGGACATCCGTCATGCTTACAGTTCTAGGAGCGGGGACGTTGTGGACATAAGTATCTACTTTAGCCTATTTCTGGGCTTGCATTTTCTGGGCTACTGCTGCTCCTCACAATTTCACACCTTATTCTCGGCCTTCAGATCCCAAAACCCTATAAAGCAGCGGTTGGCATACAACAGCTCATGGGCCAAATCCAGCCACTGCCTGTTTTGGTAAATAAAGTTTTGCTGGAACACAGCCACACTCATTTGTTTAAATATCAACTATGGCTGGCTCACACTACAACAGCAGATTTGAAAAGCTGTAATAAAAGACTATGACCCACAAAGGCTTAAAATATTTACCATCTGGCCCTTTATAGAAAAAGTCTGTTGATTCCTGCTCTAAAGAATCAAAATGTTTTCAACAAGTCTTCCCAAGACTATCATCGTCAGCCCAACTGATATAATCCACTTCCATGTTTCTAGGTCTCTTCTTCATTCCCAATAATTTACAGAGGGGAGGAGTCTTACAGAAAGTAAAACTTTAAACTAGAGGGAAATAATTAAGGTTTTGATGTATTACTTTTAAGGGCTGCCAATCCTTGGCCAAAGCCCTTTTTGGAAATACAAAAACGCAGGTTCTGTTACCTCCCTTTACTTTCATGTTTGGGGATCATGCTGGATATCACGATTGTGTACTCTTGAAAGACACTAACTCTGCATAAGTCTATTGCTTCTTCCATAGGAAAAGAGTAAAAATTTAGTTTAATATTCTTTCTGACCCGCTTCTCAGAAAGGAACCCAATTTTATTAGTAAGCAATACGGACAGCTTCACCCACTGAAAAATGAGCCACCCCTTTATCAACTACCCATCTCTAAAAGGGTAAATAATGTTCCTAAGAGGTATACAAGTAAGATGTTAATTCTCAAAAGTTGTCTTTTTTTTTTCAAACTAGAAGAATTTACTTTCCATTTCCACAAAGAACAGAAGGCCCACAATTTGGAACCAGAGAGATGAAATAATTTAAGTCATGTTTTACATGTATACCACGAGATGCTGTGATTTCAACCCCACCCCTCCCAAAATATACAAGTGATCACAACCATCTGGTTCTAATGGAATTCATGTAGCTTTAGCAAGGCATTTAAAAATTACTTAGATACCCCAAATTACCTCCAACCGAAGTCCTACAAACGGCATATTTGTATCACACATAGCGACAAAGTGAGCTAGAACTTTATTGAAGGCACACATTTCTCCTGATCGTTTGGTTTTCTTGGGTTCTACTGGACACAGATCATCAGACAACTAGAATTTAAGTAAAGAACACAAGTGGGTAAAAAAAGTACATGTGATGCAATTAGTTAAGGCAGTTGTACCACTGTAACAAAAGTCAAGGTAAACCAAAACAAATGTTAATTCATTCAACAAATATTTACTGAGCAAATATTGACCTAAACGCTAGAAATTTAGTAGTAAATATT
Source organism: Stenella coeruleoalba (assembly GCF_951394435.1). NCBI lineage: Eukaryota > Metazoa > Chordata > Mammalia > Artiodactyla > Delphinidae > Stenella > Stenella coeruleoalba. The sequence continues at coordinate 31,257,889 of NC_137152.1, forward strand.
ATGTATTTAACAAGCTGTCTTTTGGAAAATGGTATATAATTATTAATTAAGAGAGAAACATTTGCAAGAATACATAGACATTTGTTACCTAAACCTTATTGCTGCTCAGTATCTTAAAAACCATACCAAATTCTTTCCCATTTAAAAATGGTTAAAGAGCACAGCAAAGTTCATACACGCAAACCCTGTGCTCATCCCTGTATGTGATCGTACCTTGCGCTTGGTGCTGCTTCTAGGCTGCTTCCCGTTTTTTGTACGATAAACTAATTCCTGGATGTTTTCCTTGAACTGCAGCAGCAGGAGGGCCATGACAGGGCTGTCTTCACGATCTGCAGCATTCACAGACATCAAGTAGTACTGGTATGACAGCTGTGTGGGTTTATTGGGAACTTCCAACATCTCCACAACCTAAAAAGGCCCCACATCAGAAATGAGTCTCAGAGACATAACTGATAAGTGTTGGATATTTTCCTCCTTATATCAAGTAGGGCTCAGAATTATATGCCTAATGTGGATGCCTTTTTTCTTTAAACAAGGACAAATCAGTCATGATCTCAAAAAAAAAGGCACTGCAATTAAATATGGAATTTGTTTTCTAAAAAAATAGATCAGGCTAAAGAACAATGATAAAAGTAAATGCAACCATAAACTAGAGCAAATGGAACATTTAGACTATCAGCGTTAGGTGTTCTTGAATTCATACCTTAGCTTATAAATTGAAAACATTTTCTGCTTAAGTCCAGCAGGTCTTCTAGATTTTCTAGAATGGTACCTATTTTAAATTGCCCTGCTGTCTCTCTTAACCAATGAAACAGCCTAAGAATTCCACTCTTATGGCAGAAGAAAAATGACAACTACCTCTCATGCTTGGAAGCATATAAAAATAAACTCTGATTTTTCAACTGAAATATACAGTCACTGTGAGGATAATAACATCAACAGTAGTTAACACTGATATAGAGCTTACTGTGTGCCACGTACTGTCCTAAGTACTTGACAGATGTTAACACATTTAATCCTCCTAAAAACTCTATGAAGTAGGGATTCTTATCTTCATTTTTCTGATAAAGAAACTGAGGCACAAAAAAGTTAGGTTAATTGCCCAAGGTCTCAGAGCTGAGAAGTGATACGTTTTGATCCTAGAAGTCTGGATCCAGAGACCTTGCTCTTACTCACTGTAACAGCTTACTATTTTCAAGGTCTACCTAAAATTTAAAAGTCCCCTAAATACTTTAAGAAGTGAGAGAAATGAATGCCATTGGACAAGGCTCTTGACCAACACATACTTTTATGTCTCTGTTCCTGCCTCCCTTCTCTCCACCTCCTCCTCCCCACACACTCTCTTCAGGAAATTGTTTGGTCAACACGTAAGCATAAACGCTGAGGCACCTGAGGAAATGGAAGGATTAAAAGTAAAATGGAACTTCACTAAAGCTATACGGATGGCAAATTAGCACATGAAATGATATTCAACATCATCAGCCATCAGGGCAGCATAAATTAAGACTACAATAAGATACCACTACACATCTATCAGAACGGATAACATTTTTTTTTAAAGAAATTACTGTTGTGGTTTATGGGGTTTTTTAACTTATTAAGTTATTTATTTATTTTTGGCTGCGTTGGGTCTTCGTTGCTGCACGCGGGCTTTCTCTAGTTGTGGTGAACGGGGGCTTCTCTTCGTTGTGGTGTGCGGGCTTCTCATTGCGGTGGCTTCTCTTGTTGTGGAGCACGGGCTCCAGTAGTTATGGCACACGGGCTCAGTAGCCGTGGCTCATGGGCTCTCGAGCGCAGGCTCAGCAGTTGTGGCGCACGGGCTTAGTTGCTCCGCAGCATGTGGGATCCTCCCAGACCAGGGCTCGAACCTGTGTCTTAACCACTGAGCCACCAGGGAAGTCCCGAATAGCTAACTTTTTTTAAAAAAATCACAATACCAAGTGCTGGCAAGAATTGCAGAGCAACTAGAACTCTCACGTATTGCTGGCAGGAATGCAAAATGGTCTGGCCACTTTGTTTTTTTTGTTTGTTTGTTTTGCGGTACACGGGCCTCTCACTGTTGTGGCCTCTCCCGTCGCGGCTAGCACAGGCTCCGGACGCGCAGGCTCAGCGGCCATGGCTCACGGGCCCAGCCGCTCCGCAGCATGTGGGATCTTCCCGGACCGGGGCACGAACCCGTGTCCCCTGCATCGGCAGGCGGACCCCCAACCACTGCGCCACCAGGGAAGCCCTGGTCTGGCCACTTTGGAAAACAGTTTGGCAGTTTCTTATAAAGCTAAACATACACTTAGTGTATGACCCAACAATCCCACTTTTAGTTACTTATCCAAAAGAAAACTTATGCTCACAAAAAAATCTATATGCAAAGGCTTATAGCGGCTTTATTCACAATTGCCCCAAACTGGAAACAACCCAGATGGCCTCCAATGAGAGGCTGGTCAAACAACTGTGATACATCCATACCATGGAACACTACTCAGCAATAAAAAGCATGAACTATCATATATACAACGATATGGATGACAATCAAAGGCATTATGCTGAGTGAAAGAAACGAAACTGAAAGGCAAACCTACAGAGACAGAAAACAGGTCCATGGTCACTGGATGAGAGTGGGGGGAGGGCCTGATTATAGAGGAGAGCATGCGGGAGTTCTGGGGGATGATGGCAGTTACAAAACTGTATGCATTTTGTAAACTTCAGACACTAAAACATCTGAATTTTTACTGTATATAAATTATATCTCAATACAGCTGGCAAAAGTAAAATAGCAGAAAGACATTTAAAGGCAGGAAGACTTTCCCCTGTTCTTAATGTCCATGGTAGTTCTTCCCACTACTATGAACGTATCATCCTTAAGTGAGAAAGATGAAGGATGAAGAGTAGTATACATTCAGTTTTGGTCTAAACCACGAGAAATTATTGCTTTATAGTAAATCACTAGTCACTGAGGCTTAAAGCCTGGCTTTTTGTTGATACTAAATAAGGTCAGAAAGTAATAAATTATAACCATTTACTTCTGTGTGTGGCTGGGTACAAAAGATCTTTGTGTGTTCATAGGTTTGATTATTATGTATATCATTTCATATGTAGACCGGGCAGCTCACAGAGAACTGAAACAACAATCCTCTGTCACGTGCCAGATCTAGTTCCACAGCTGGTATTTTAGAATTCAGAAAAAAGTGAACTTCACATCAATGACAGACTTATTCATCGACATAAGTAACCCTAACTTAAGATATATCAGGCTACCTTTTTATGACAGTATCTTTTAAAAGTACAGCTTAAAACCTTAAAAAAAAATGCACTCCCATTACCTTCAACCAACAATCCTGAATTAAGTTGTTTCAAACACCTTAGAATCTTATCTAGAAATAGCTACTTGGTATACACAAAAATTTCTACAAGCAGGAAATATATTTATAAAATATATGAGTCCATATTTCAAACTCTTTCAAATTTTAACCAATTCAATGATCTCAAAGAAACTACTAGAAAACATCTGGAGTGTAAAAGGAATGAGGATTTTACAGTGTATTGAAAGGTACGTGCAATCAATAAAATGGATATATATGCCTTCAATCAATTAAGGATGAGAAAATAAAGCTACTTTAGTCAGCCATATTTAAAAGGCAGCGTTATGCAAGTTAACATTTGATTAGAGCCAAACAAGTTTATCTGACACCAAAACATCTCCAAACCTTCACAGTAGTTGCTTTCAAATTTTTTCTTACACAGAGATGCCTCATTCCAAGCAGAACCTAGGCCTCACTACAGGAGAGATCCTAGGGTGAGGGATAGGGGCATACCTTATATTCACCAACCCTGCCTAATCATTATATAATTTCTTACAGACATGATTTTCCTCTCTCCCTCATCCCTACCATCTCTCTCCCCTCTCCCGGGTTGAGAATCACCATACAAAATTCAAATATCCAATAAAATACGTTTGCAAGTTAAAGCAAACAATAAATTATTCAAGATACTAATAGAATTACTGAACTCGATCACCCAAATCACCCCTTTGCATACTTACGATGTAGTATTGTGGAAGACGGGTAAGTTTAATGAACAGCTTATTCTTAGAAAGGTTTCCAATAGGATGGGTCGAATAATTGGACAGCTGCAATGTTTCACTGCTTATTGTAGGCAAGTGTTTTATAGATTGTTTGCAACGCTGTTGTCCAAGCCAAAACCTTAAAAGAGATAATCCAAATCACAAAATCATAGACTTTTCTGATTAACTGTGCGCTACTGATTTATAAATAGATTAAAGACCACTAAGAAACCAATTAATATGAAATTTAACTGAACTAGTAAAAGGACACATGACCATAATGATGAATCATTCCTCTAGTTTTGTACTGGACTGTTAGTTCTAGTTCTAGTTTAAGGAGTTTAAACTGCAGTGTGAATGGATTTTAATTAATAAGGTAGAATTAACTAGTATTAAGGCTGAGACACTGTATCAGTTTATTATAGGAGATGAAAGATTTCCTATGCTTTATAAGACAGCACAAACTAATCTCAACATCTTTTATAAAATGCCTGAAGTGTTTATAAAACAAAATAGAACAACAAACAATAAGTATAAAAGTATCTCATTTTTCTGGTATCACTGGAGATATTCAGTCCCAGTTTTTATACTGTGCAAATAAAGTGACAGGTATGCCTAGCAGGTGCCAGTAAGTGTTGCTTACCTTCTTCCCCGCTCTCTCAGTTAAGCCACCAGATTTCACTTTGATGCTTCTACTACAGTACTCCTCTTATTCCTTTTATCTGACTGTCTATCCTTGAGGCTAGGATACCATATAATATGTGAAAAAGGGATAAAATGATTGGTACACAAACTCTCACTGATCCACAATGAGACAACTCAAAATATAAGAATACAAATATAGAAGCTTTTCATAGCAACATAACAGTGCCACAACATCCAAGATCACGATCACTAGGCTTGCCTTGCATAACAGGGCACAGACCAGTTTGGATGTTGTTGCATTTCTGTGGTGAGCCACATGGGATACAAAATATGTACTAGTCATGTACAGTAAAGCCATGTTTAATAATATAATATTTTAAGGGCACTTTGTCAACTATTACCCCCCAAAATGTATAGCATCTGGAAACTGCTTTTTCACCCTGAAAAACAAATTTAACTACAGCTTCACAGGATCAATTGCTAGAACTATTAATAAAACAATGAAAATAAATTTTTAAAATACACCAATACTTGCCTCATTCTGGATGACAGTTAAAAACGAATATTCTGAACTTGCAAAAACTGCTTTCAGATCTCTACGTCCACTCTCATCAACATACCTTTGTGAGACTGGTATCTCTACTATGGATGTTATTTTAAAAAAACCATGGAAACACTTAAGATACACATTATCTCCTGTGATTTTCATCATCAACAATCCAACCGAGATTAATTACAACAAACCAGAAACAAGCTCATTTGCCACATTAAAAATCTAAATCTATTACAAATGTAATATATATAAATTATAAATGTGTGAATAATACATACAAGATATTCTTTCAAAGCATATATGGGATTGCTATTTCACTCAACTTTTTTTTTTTTTTTTTTTTTTTTGCGGTACGCAGGCCTCTCACTGTTGTGGCCTCTCCCGTTCCGGAGGCGCAGGCTCAGCGGCCATGGCGCATGGGCCCAGCCGCTCCGCGGCATGTGGGATCTTCCCAGACCGGGACATGAACCCGCGTCCCCTGCATCGGCAGGCGGACTCTCAACCACTGCGCCACCAGGGAAGCCCTCACTCAACTTTTTGTTACGACTTTGCAGAAGAAAAAAAAAATTTGAGTGAGTTACGGGCGGAAGATGGAGGAAGAGTAAGACTCGGAGATCACCTTCCTCTCCACAGATACATCAGATATACATCTACACGTGTAACAACTCCTACAGAACACCTACTGAATGCTGGCAGAAGACCTCAGACCTCCCAAAAGGCAAGGAACTCCCCACGTACCTGGGTAAGGCAAAAGAAAAAATAAACAGAGACAACAGAATAGGGACGGGACCTGCACCAGTGGGAGGGAGCTGTGAAGGAGGAAAGGTTTCCACACACTAGGAAGCCCCTTCACGGGCGAAGACTGCGGGAGGGGGGGAGCTTCGGGGCCGCGGAGGAGAGCGCAGCCACAGGGGTGCGGAGGGCAAAGTGGAGAGATTCCCGCACAGAGGATCGGTGCCGACCGGCACTCACCAGCCCAAGAGGCTCGTCTGCTGACCCGCCGGGGCGGGCGGGGCTGGGAGCTGAGGCTCGGGCTTCGGTCAGAGTGCAGGGAGAGGGCTGGCGGCGTGAACACAGCCTGAAAGGGGCTAGTACAGCTAACCGGGAGGGAGTCCGGGAAAAAGTCTGGAGCTGCCGAAGAGGCAAGAGACTTTTTCTTCCCTCTTTGTTTCCTGGTGTGCGAGGAGAGGGGATTAAGAGCGCTGCTTAAAGGAGCTCCAGACACGGGTGCGAGCCGGGGCTAACAGCGCGGGCCCCAGATACGGATATGAGAGGCTAAGGCCCCTGCTGCCACCACCAAGAAGCCTATGTGCGAGCACACGTCACTATCCACACCTCCCCTCTCGGGAGCTTCTGCAGCCCGATCCCGTGATCCAAGGACAACTTCCCTGGGAAAACACACAGCGCCCTCAGGCTGGTCACGCTGGCCTCTGCCTCTGCAGGCTCGCCCTGCATCCGTACCCCTCCCTCCCCCTGGCCTGAGTGAGCCAGAGACCCGAATCAGCTGCTCCTTTAACCCCGCCCTGTCTGAGCGAAGAACAGACGCCCTCAGGTGACCTACATGCAGAGGCGGGGCCAAATCCAAAGCTGAGCCCCGGGAGCTGTGCGAACAAAGAGGAGAAAGGGAAAGCTCTCCCAGCAGCCTCAGGAGCAGCGGATTAAATCTCCACAATCAACTTGATGTACCCTGCATCTGTGGAATACATGAATAGACAACGAATCATCCCAAATTGAGGACGTGGACTATGAGAGCAAGATTTATTATTTTTTCCCCTTTTCCTCTTTTGGTGAGTGTGTATGTATACGCTTCTGTGTGAGATTTTGTCCGTATAGCTTTTTTTTTTTTGCGGTACGCAGGCCTCTCACTATTGTGGCCTCTCCTGTTGCGGAGCACAGGCTCCGGACGCGCAGTCTCAGCGGCCACGGCTCACGGGCCCAGCCGCTCTGCAGCATGTGGGATCTTTGCGGACCGGGACACGAACCTGTGTCCCCTACATCGGCAGGCGGACTCTCAACCACTGCGCCACCAGGGAAGCCCTGTCTGTATAGATTTGCTTTCACCATTTGTCCTAAGGTTCTGTGCGTCCGGTTTCTTTTTACATTTTTAAAAAAATTTTTTCTTAATAATATTTATTTTAATAACTTTATTTTATTTTATCTTACTTTATTTTCTTTTATCCTCTTTCTTTCTACTTTTTCTCTCTTGTATTCTGAGCTGTGTGGATGAAAGGCTCTTGGTGCTGCAGGCAGGAGTCAGTGCTGTGCCTCTGACGTGGGAGAGCCAACTTTAGGACACTGGTCCACAAGAGACCTCCCAGCTCCACGTAATATCAAATGGTGAAGATCTCCCAGAGATCTGCATCTCAACACCAACACCAAGCTTCACTCAACGACCAGCAAACTACAGTGCTGGACACCCTACGCCAAACAACTAGCAAGACAGGAACACAACCCCACCCATTAGCAGAGAGGCTGCCTACAATCATAGTAAGTCCACAGACACCCCAAAACACACCACCAGACGTGGACCTGCCCACCAGAAAGACAAGATCCAGCCTCATCCACCAGAACACAGCCACTAGTCCCCTCCACCAGGAAGCCTACACAACCCACTGAACCAACTTTAGCCACTGGGGACAGACACCAAGAACAATGGGAACTACGAACCTGCAGTCTGCACAAAGGAGACCACAAACACAGTAAGCTAAGCAAAATGAGAAGACAGAAGAACACACACCAGATGAAGGAGCAAGATAAAAACCCACCAGACCTAACAAATGAAGAGGAAATAGGCAGTCTACCTGAAAAAGAATTCAGAATAATGATAGTAAAGACGATCCAAAATCTTGGAAATAGAATAGACAAAATGCAAGAAACATTTAACAAGGACCTAGAAGAACTAAAGATGAAACAAGCAATGATGAACAACACAATAAATGAAATTAAAAATACTCTAGATGGGATCAATAGCAGAAAAACTGAGGCAGAAGAACGGATAAGTGATCTGGAAGATAAAATAGTGGAAATAACTACTGCAGAGCAGAATAAAGAAAAAAGAATGAAAAGAACTGAGGACAGTCTCAGAGACCTCTGGGACAACTTTAAACGCACCAACATTCGAATTATAGGGGTTCCAGAAGAAGAGAAAAAGAAAGGGACTGAGAAAATATCTGAAGAGATTATAGTTGAAAACTTCCCTAAAATGGGAAAGGAAATAGTTAATCAAGTCCAGGAAGCACATAGAGTCCCATACAGGATAAAGCCAAGGAGAAACATGCCAAGACACATATTAATCAAACTGTCAAAAATTAAATACAAAGAAAACATATTAAAAGCAGCAAGGGAAAAACAACAAATAACACAAGGGAATCCCCATCAGGTTAACAGCTGATCTTTCAGCAGAAACTCTGCAAGCCAGAAGGGACTGGCAGGACATATTTAAAGTGATGAAGGAGAAAAACCTACAAGCAAGATTCCTCTACCCAGCAAGGATCTCATTCAGATTTGATGGAGAAATTGAAACCTTTACAGACAAGCAAAAGCTGAGAGAGTTCAGCACCACCAAACCAGCTTTACAACAAATGCTAAAGGATCTTCTCTAGGCAAGAAACACAAGAGAAGGAAAAGACCTATAATAACGAACCGAAAGCAATTAAGAAAACGGGAATAGGAGCATACATACCGATAATTACCTTAAATGTAAATGGACTAAATGCTCCCACCAAAAGACACAGATTGGCTGAATGGATACAAAAACAAGACCCATATATATGCTGTCTACAAGAGACCCACTTCAGACCTAGAGACACATACAGACTGAAAGTGAGGGGATGGAAAAAGATATTCCATGCAAATGGAAACCAAAAGAAAGCTGGAGTAGCAATTCTCATATCAGACAAAATACTTGAAAATAAAGACTATTAGAAGAGACAAAGAAGGACACTACATAATGATCAAGGGATCGATCCAAGAAGAAGATATAACAATTGTAAATATTTATGCACCCAACATAGGAGCACCTCAATACATAAGGCCAATACTAACAGCCATAAAAGGGGAAATTGACAGTAACACATTCATAGTAGGGGACTTAAACACCCCACTTTCACCAATGGACAGATCATCCAAAATGAAAATAAATAAGGAAACACAAGCTTTAAATGATACATTAAACAAGATGGACTTAATTGATGTTTATAGGACATTCCATCCAAAAAACAACAGAATACACATTTTTCTCAAGTGCTCATGGAACATTCTCCAGGATAGATCATATCTTGGGTCACAAATCAAGCCTTGGTACATTTAAGAAAATTGAAATCGTATCAAGTATCTTTTCCGACCACAACGCTATGAGACTAGATATCAATTACAGGAAAAGATCTGTAAAAAATATAAACACATGGAGGCTAAACAATACACTACTTAATAACGAAGTGATCACTGAAGGAGTCAAAGAGGAAATCAAAAAATACCTAGAAACAAATGACAATGGAGACACGACGACCCAAAACCTATGGGATGCAGCAAAAGCAGTTCTAAGAGGGAAGTTTATAGCAATACAATCCTACCTTAAGAAACAGGAAACATCTCGAATAAACAACCTAAACTTGAACCGAAAGCAATTAGAGAAAGAAGAACAAAAAACCCCCAAAGTTAGCAGAAGGAAAGAAATCATAAAGAGATCAGAAATAAATGAAAAAGAAATGAAGGAAACGATAGCAAAGATCAATCAAACTAAAAGCTGGTTCTTTGAGAAGATAAACAACATTGATAAACCATTAGCCAGACTCATCAAGAAAAAAAGGGAGAAGACTCAAATCAATAGAATTAGAAATGAAAACGGAAAAGTAACAACTGTCACTGCAGAAATACAAAAGATCACGAGAGATTACTACAAGCAACTCTATGCCAATAAAATGGACAACCTGGAAGAAATGGACAAATTCTTAGAAATGCACAACCTGCCAAGACTGAATCAGGAAAAAATAGAAAATATGAACAGATCAATCACAAGCACTGAAATTGAAACTGGGATTAAAATTTTCCAACAAACAAAAGCCCAGGAACAGATGGCTTCACAGGCGAATTCTATCAAACATTTAGAGAAGAGCTAATACCTATCCTTCTCAAACTCATACCACAATGTTCATTGCAGCTCTATTTACAATAGCCAGGAGATGGAAGCAACCTAAGTGTCCATCATCGGATGAATGGATAAAGAAGATGTGGCACATATACACAATGGAATATTACTCAGCCATAAAAAGAAACAAAATTGAGTTGTTTGTTGTGGGGTGGATGGACCTAAAGTCTGTCATACAGAGTGAAGTAAGTCAGAAAGAGAAAGACAAATACTGTATGCTTACACATATATATGGAATCTAAGGGGAAAAAAATGTCATGAAGAACCTAGGGGTAAGACAGGAATAAAGACACAGACCTACTAGAGAATGGACTTGAGGACATGGGGGGGGAAGGGTAAGCTGTGACAAAGTGTGAGAGTGGCATGGACATCTATACACTACCAAACGTAAAATATAGCTAGTGGTAAGCAGCCGCATAGCACAGCGAGATCAGCTCGGTGCTTTTGACCACCTAGAGGGGTGGGATAGGGAGGGTGGGAGGGAGGGAGACGCAAGAGGGAAGAGATATGGGAACATATGTATATGTATAACTGATTCACTTTGTTATAAAGCAAAAACTAACACCATTGTAAAGGAATTATACTCCAATAAAGATGATAAAAAAAGAAAAAAAAGAAAAACAAATTTGAGTGAAGAGTATCTTGTCTGTATATGTTCACTTTCAATGAAAAATATATAGATTTTGAATTTTTTTCTTGTATTTTTTGTTCTGATTTTATGTATTGAAATGCAATTTTATGTCTGTTCACTCTAATAAAAAAAATGGAGGCTTATATTTTGAACATGTTTTTTCAATTCTTTTTTCTAGAATTTGTTTTCATTGCATGTTATAAAAAAAAGTAATCACATGAACAGATGCCCAACACCATTAGTCCCTAGAAAATGTCAGTAAAAACCACAGTCAGACACCTGTCCCACTCACTAGGATGGCTACTGTCAAAGACAGTAATGAGCGCTGACAAGGATGTAGAGAAATGGAAACCCTCATACACTGCTGATGTCACTGTAAAATGGCACAACTACTTTGCATACTAGTATGGCAACTTCTTTAAAAGCTTAAATTTACTGTATGATCCAGTAATTCCATTCCTAGTGGAATGAGAAGTCTAGCCATATATTTGCACATGAATACTCACAGCTGTGTTATTCATAAGAGCCAAAAAAGTGGAAACAATCCAAATGTCCATCAACTGATGAATGGATAAATAAAATGTGGCCTAGCCATACAAGGGAATGTTAGTCAGCCATAAAAAGGAATGGAGTACTGGTACATGCTTCAACATGGATGAATCCCAAAACATTATGCTAAATGAAAGAAGCCAGTCACAGAAGACCACATACTTTATGATTCCATTTATATGAAATGTCCAGAAAAGAAAAATCTACAAAAACAGAAAGTAGATTCATAGTTGCCTGGGGCTGAGGCTGGGAATGGGGATTAACTGTAAATGAGCATCTTTTTGAGGCAACGGAAATGTTCTAATTGTTCTAAAACTGGATTGTGGTTATGGTTGCAAAACTCAGTAAATTTAATACAAGTCACTGAACTGTACACTTAAAACAGTTGAATTTTACGATATGTACATTATATTTCAATAGTTATTTCAAAAAATTTAACGTCCCATGATAGATTAGTGATAAACTGGTCATTCACCAAAGATCATCTGAGAAGCACCACTGTAAGTGACAACCAGGGGACCTTTCCTATAAATAATGTGAGTTTAAGTATAGGTACACATTTGATAAGTTTAAAGCTTTTGGGACTTGACTTTCTGGTTTTAGGTTATATTTCTACTAGCTGGAACTGCCCAAAAGCGTTAAGTTATACAAGATGTGAATTATCAAGATTTAAGCATTTAAATCCCACTGAACAGTCTGGCCCCACACCCCCACACCCCCACTCCCCCACCCCGCCATTTGCCAGTTTGGTTTTAATCTCTGATATTTATTTTTATCCCTTGGAATTCTGTTTTATCGATTTAAAAAGAGTCTGTTAGAGTTGCCATAATGGTACCTTTGTGTACCAGGGTGGTAATGAAACCTCACACAATTATCTCTAGCTCCATTTTCAGTTTTATTTAGTTTAACAGTCTGAAGCATTCAAAGGATTCTGAGACAAACTGAATGACAGTATTAGAGAAGCAGAAATGACTACTCTGAAAGTGTCAGCTGGTAGATTCATACCATGAAGATTATCCCAGATAAGAGCAAATAAGACTCTACTGCAAAGAACACTAGATACAATAAAATTCATTGTGTAAGTATTTGGGAGAGTGCTTGCACAGGAGAAAATGTGAGTGTCAAAGCTGAGTGAATCAAAGCTGAGTGTCATGCCCTTCATACCTATATTTGCTCTAGAGGGGAATTTGATACAAAGCACTGCCATCTTGGACCTATTCCAAGAAAATTTAGATTCTAAGTACCAAAAGGTACTCAAGTTTCATGTCATAAACATTAAGGATAGTGGGTGATCAAGAGTAATGATGGAGAAGAAAATATTATCTTGTCAAAAGAAGTTTCCATTTTTAGTTTTGAACTACATAAACTCACTTAAGTTGCTGAATCCAAGGAATGATCCGTTTCATATCATCATTCACAGACTTCTCCATGTCATCCAGTGTGGCCTGGTCTATAACATAAAGTACTTCATTAATTAATTGCTTACATGAGACACAAGATATCCAGGTAGCCCAAAATTTAAATGAAAATTATTGTTTTAGGCAGAAAGTAGTGTTATTTTTGAGTCAGAGAAAAACTAAACGGAACGCGTCATGAGGCATAAATTAACCTAATTTGTTTTCCCTCTTTAACATTTAGGGATAATTAATAGCAAATGTACATTAGCAGGAAGAACAAGTAACAAACAACACGAATTAATTCTTTGCCTATAGTTTAATTACCAAAATTCTTAGTCTAATTAGTTAATATTATTAATTTGTATGTATTTCAAACTCATAGTATTACTAGACTTAGAACCTTAAAAATTATAAAACTCCATTAAAATGTTTATTTATTAAACACAAATGATCTCTGGCATAAGCACGATCTGTTGGCTGAAGATTAGCTTGCTAAATGTCACTTAGAATTTTTAATGACCTAGAAAATGCTAATAATAGAATGTTGAGCAAAAAGCAAAATATAAAATGAGTTCAACTAAAGAAAGGAGTATAGAAAAAATTAGAAGAGCATTGCTATGGATTGAACTGCATCCCCCCAAATTCATATGTTGAAGCCCTAACTCCTCATGTGATAGTGTTTAGAGGTGGAGCCTTTGGGAGATAATTAGGTTTAGATAAGGTCATGAGGGTAGGCCCTCATATAAGATTAGTGCCCTTATAAAGAGACACCAGAGAGCTTGCTCTCTCTCTCTTCCTGCCATGTGAGGATACAGCATGAAGGCTGATGACTATAAGCCAGGAAGAAAGCTCTCACCATAACCTGACCATGGTGGCAACCTTATCTCATACTTGAAACCTCCAAAACTGTGAGAAAATAAGTTTCTGTTATTTAAGCCACCCACTCTGTGGTTCCCTGTTATGGCAGCCTGAGCTAAGACAAGCATATATCCCCTAAAAACAATAATTACCAACAGGCAACTACTTTTTTGCTCCTCTCGTTTTTACATGTTTAGTTTTTCTACTTATGAGTAGGTACTGTGTTAATCATCAAGAAAACAGTTAAATGAAGTTTTGAAGCGCAAACAACAATTTCCTAATGTGTCACTTATCATTTAGCCATCATAAATGTGATGTGATTCAAAGTAATGAGGCCAGTTTTCCATAAGCAGTTCATAGAAAAATCTATCTTTATAGCCATACGACATAGCCATACGATATAACCAGAAAGCCTTTTATTTTCATCAATCTATCTAGCTTAATATTAATTTCAAATGGTAAATGTGCTAATATATTCAAGAACACTATTCCATCAGCAATACAAAAACACTAAGTTCCTAGTATTTCATCATTTCAGAACACCAACTTGGTAACAGAACATGCTAGAAATCAAGCTTCAATTTCTACTGTGTTTAAGCCAGAAAAAAAATCCTTTCCTACAGGATTCTGTACCCTGAGTCATCTGAGATGTTTATACTGTCATAAATTTGTTCTTCAGCTGTGAATGACATTAGATTGTAGTCTTCTCCATGACACCCTACTATTAGTGGTAAAATAGTTAATCTAAGAAAAGATCAGCCATCAATATTATTACTTTTACATAAGAGAAACAACATGACTGTACTTCATACTGGGGAGTTTCACTTCTGGTACAAGAGAGTTAAAATGGGCCCCAAGGAATAGACATCAGCCAGAATTATTCCTTCCATATCTACTTTCCATACACTGTTTATACCACCCCTCCCAATACCTTATGGCAAAAAATTTTTATTCTGCTTTTGTTAAAAGTATTTTTCTTTACCTTGAGTGAGTCTATCATTTAGTAACTTACCAAGTCCATAAAGCATCAACTGGAACATTCCAGAATGCAAATCTACAAAAATGTGTAGACACTCCGAATTACCACAGGGCTCCAAGATGGGAACAACAAGAGCTGGAAGTGCAGTCTCTATGGAAGCTGAACAGTTAAGAATTAAGTTATATTTCTATCTGAATATCCACCCCCCCAAAAAAATACATATATTTCTCAGTGAGTAGAAACGAACCAACTGCTGAATGATCCTGAATGTTACAGGAAAAACATAATTTTGCTAAACTGGGTTAGTAATATTACGTCACTTAGTAGCTCAAAAGCAGAATGTAATCTACAAGGTGACCTGAAACAAACACACCCATCTCAAATACTACGGCAAAGAAAAAAACCCTCCAAGATTCCTTTAAAAAGGTTAAAATAGCTCGTGAAAATTTAACCTTATCAGTGAGCTGAGTTCTAGTTTTACTTTCACTCAGTAATTACTAATAAGCTAATGTGAAGGATTTTCTTTCTGATATAATGGGAAAAAAATATTGTTTGGTAAACAGAATAAACTTCATTTATGGTCTAAATATTTTTAATGCCATTTTTCATAAAGAGAGGTTTTTCTGGCAATTAGGGCCCATGTATTTAAAAAAACCTCTGAACGCTATTAAACATTGATTATAAAGGAAAAGATTTTTTCAAGTTATTTATGTACCTCATTTTCAAGTCACAGATGAAATAAGAACAGAGGCAACTGCTAAACACAAATTCCCAAAGCTGCCAATATAGTCTTTCTAGAGTTTCACAGTATTTCCACCAGGCCCGATTAACTTTCCTCTTAATCTCACAAGTTGGTATAACACAATCCAGTAAAGGAGCAAAGTCCTGAAAGCACACCATGTGCTCATCACATTGATGACCTGCTAAAGGAATATGCTCTTCTGGTTACCACAGTCCTTTAAAGCTACACTGCAGGAGAAAGGCGGGGAGTGAGTAGAGTGGTAGCGTAGGCCCAGCCCTTCACCAGGTGTGACTTCTCTGTGCTACTTTGTTAAACAAGGACAATGACATCTTCCTGTCCACGCCATGGGTTCAGGAAGAAGCAATGACAAGCTTGTAAAGGTGCTTTAGAAAGCAAAGTGCTCAATAATGTACATTTTCTGTATTTATGTACCAAAGAAACAAACCAAAACCTCTTGTTATAAATTTGCAACAATTAAAATAGGTGATGTTGCCACTGGTACTGTCTATACAAACAAAATAATAAATCAAAAAAAGATTGCAGGAAGCATATTTAATCAGAGGAAAACAAACTGCTTTCAAGTGTATCTAACATATTTGCATACAAATCTTTGACAGGCAGGTCCAGCATAACTCATCTAAAACAAACAAAAAAAAGGACAAAAAAGGCACAAACGGGAATTTCTTTTACAATATTCTATCATTCAGACCAGTGTGACAAATTTAAAAAGTGCTTAGAGATTTGAAGCAGAGTTGCTGATTTTTAAAATATATCTGTACTGTCTTAATTCCTAATGGGATAGGAATGTACTCTTTAAAACAAAACTATTTTTAAAGTGTAGCAACGGAGTAAAACTAATTCTGACAATTGGGATGACAACTATAATTTCAATCTAATTAACAAAATTAAATATTTTTGAAAAGATAGGGCATCAGAGAAGAATACAGAGAACACAGTCCAAAAGATAGAAAATACTTTGATGTACATCTCTGAACATATTTTATGGCTGCCGATGTCTGTATTTTTCTTTACAGAAAATAAAATATATAAGGCCTTAAGCATTTAAAGGCAACAGGTTTTAATGGAGTGTATCCAGAATGGAGAAGCTTATGGAGAATTAAAGGCCGTGCAAAATGACTGAGCTGCACACTTCTTCCTGCAGCAGGAATATATACAAATCTCCTCTTTCATTTCTCCCTATCTATTTATTGAGGACAAAATGAGGAATGTACCAACAGACAATAATATAAAGTGGGAAGACTGAAGAGAAGCAACTAAGCCCAATTAGGAATGGCTGTGTGTGGTTCACAGCTCTGAACTGACCTTGAGACCCCAAATCTGGTGCTGACAGAGCACAACCCAAGGGAGAGCACCCTGGCTTCCTAGAGTCAGGTGATGATGAGAAGGGGCTGCAGGGCAAGTTACCTTTAGTGCCTTGAACTGCCTTTTTAAAATTGCTCTCCCAGAGTCCTGCCTACCCTTCCCTGAGACATTCCCACCCCACACCTCCCACCCTCAAGAAACCACACAATGCCCCCTGGGCTGTCTAAAACCTGCTATCTGTACACTCCCCTAGCCCTTCCTTGAAATGCTCCATTCTCCCGAGCTACTCATTTCCTCGGCTTATTCTAGTGAGGAGTTGGAAGAAAAGCCAGCTAATTAAGGGTAATTGCACTAAGGGGTTCGCAGAACAGACTATGGTCCCTGGTCCCAGCAAAGGATCTGACTAAAGCATGCTTTCCCATCACAAAAGAGATCAAGTAAGACTACATGAGAGTATAAATGCATGAACGTGAATTTAAAAAAACAGTTAAAGCATATGTCCTAAAATGGTGGGTCAGCAGACCTTATCCTACAGCAGTCCTTGTTTCCAGAATTGTTCCGATTAAAGCAGGGCTGAGGGGCCAAACCCCACGTGCAGAAACCTCCCTCTCCTTCAAAACAGTCTCCAAAGCACCTTTCTCTAACGCTGAGGACTCAACAGACTCGTAGGGCTTGAAAACCACTACTGTAGCACACTCCCACTACAGTAAGAGATCCAGGAAGAGCCTGGACTAACATCCTCAAATTACAGATGAGGAGAATGGGGCCCAAAGAATTTAAGTGACTTGTTCAAGAGCAGAAGAGCAGCTGAACCCACATCTTTTGGCTACTCAAGCAGTGACATCTCTACAAAATGCTGCTAAAGAAAAATCTTCGCAACTTACGTGAACAACACGCAAAACTATTCCTAGGTAAACACACGTTCAGTCCATTTTTCAAAGTAGTTTAAATATCCCCCAGGCAATCATACTGAGGTTTTTTTTACTTACTAAGACTTGTTTACAGATGATACTAAAGTAAACCAGAGCCTATCAAAAGATCATAAACCCCAATTTTCTACAATCCCAATGATATTTTAGAATTTCACTATTTTGAAAAATTAGAAATAATTAAAATTAGAAAAATTAAGATTGCAAAAATACTGTGGGCACCAGGTAATCACAGCTAAAAACTGGGGTAGGAATAGTAAATATGCTCATTGTAATACTGTGAAACAATATTCCTAGAATGAAAGCACTTACTTTGTAAATGACTGACCGTCCCCATACGCTCTGAATATACCAGGTAATTAGAAGATTTTTCACTATGTGTGCATATCTTTATTTCTTATTTTGAATCCTGTTAATGTATTAACAACTCAAAAACATTTTTAAAAAGACAAGGGATATATTTTGCTTCATTCAAACAGGCATTATTTCATAAATACATTATAAATATTTGCAAAGCTGCCTTAACCTTTTAGAAGAAAAAACAAAAGAAGACTCATATTAAAATGTTAAAATAGCTTCTATTTCAATAGGAAAGAAAAGTTTTAAGGAGAGTTGATATACATACATTTCAAAAATAAGGTCAAGCTAAATGAAAAAGAAGAAAGTAAGGGAAAAATTAAGACAAGCTTGGTAGATCACAAATTAAAATGCAGCCTCTACAACAAAATCCGTATATCAGGAAAAAAATCATTAAGAAAGACTCTTCAGAAAATAAAAGTGGATACTAATTTAAACAAAAGAAAGACAGAAATGCCATTTTAAAAGAACCTACAATTTTCATTGGCATTGAAACCTCTAAGAATGGCCTTCAGTTCCTGGAGCTTCTGATGAGCTCGTGCATGGACACTGTCAATCAGGAGTTTTTCTATTGATAAATGATCAATCTGCATAAACAAGAACAGAATTGTATGTGCAATTTAAACATTTTTACTTTAAAAGCCCGAGAGTAGATTATTGTGCTCCAAGATACTTCCTTTTAGAATCACAATGATTAAGCGTTAACCAGTAAAAGAAAGCAAACTTAAAATTAAAAAAATAAATTTAAATGGTATTGATAACTTAAAGGTTACAGTTAACATTCTGGCAACTATAGATCTGATCTAAATTACAGAATTTGAAAGAACATCTTAAAAATTATATTAGATGTTAAAACAACCACAACAAATGTACAAGCATAACATTCATTTAAAATAAGTTTCATAAAGGGTTTTAGGAACAATTAGGTATTTTAAAGGATTTGTGCTAACAGTTTAAGTATAAATGGTAAGTTATATTACTATATTCATTTAATCAAACCAATATTGAAATATATTGAGTTCTTTTACCTTCATGGCTCTTTCTACTAATTTGGAATCAGAAGCTGGCAAAGGAGGATCATGAAAAATCTGTAAAGGCTTGGAGACATCATTCTCATCAATTTTAATTGTAACTTTGTGAACAGATGCTGTTCCTGTTTTTCTCCCAAGAACCTGTTGACTAAAGAGAAAAAAGAAATATTAAGAATTTTTTCCAACACAGTCTGTTAACTTCTGGAATAAAAGAGAGACAGTCTATTGTGCACCTTATCCAGAGTCTAGAACATGGCAGGTCCTCACTGTTCGTTGAGGGAATATTAATATTGGGAAGACAGCTATTCTGTAATCCAACACAATATGATTTACTACATTAAAAAAAAAACACAGACACAGAATTTAAAAATAAAACACATGCACACACACACAAAAAGGCCAAAACAATCTTTAAGTGGTGTCTATTCACCTTTGATTCCTTTACAGAAAATGGGAATCAAGCAAAGTTCAAATAGGGAATAGAGGATTGGAAAACAGCCTGATACTGATTTTCCCCCAAAAAACTTCCCCAAAAGTTTTTAAAAGGTGCAATCCAAAATATAACACTGTGATAAGCAAGACTTTTTTTAAAAATGATACCTGATAATCTAACCTAATGGTCTTTTAGCAATCTGGTATGAAGCCAGAGTAATCTAATCTTTAAGAATAGTAAGTTTTGAGCTTCCCTGGTGGCACAGTGGTTGAGAGTCCACCTGCCGATGCAGGGGACATGGGTTCGTGCCCCGGTCTGGGAGGATCCCACATGCCACGTGAGCGGCTGGGCCCATGAGCCATGGCTGCTGAGCCTGCGCTCCGCAACGGGAGAGGCCACAGCAGTGAGAGGCCCGCGTACCACAAAAAAAAAAAAAAAAAAAAAAAGAACAGTAAGTTTTAGTACAAATAGATAAACGTCTACGTATTTAAAATATGCCATGTTCTAAGAAAGGTGTCAATTATGGATGTCCTATGTGGTTTATATACCATAGGACTTTACCATACAAAATCATGTTGCTAGAGGTACACAGAGGTATATGGTAAATCAGATGTATGAGAGAAAGAGAGAAACAAAAAGAGTATTTACAGTCATTGCATGACCCCACCAGAATCAACTTTACTTACTTCCAAACTGAGAGGGAGAGGCACTTTCCTGCATGATACCTTTCCACCTGTACGAGGTCTCCCCACCGCTCTCGGATTAACATTAGAGTTTGGGAATGTAGCACTTCTAACTGAAGTGATAAGCAGAAAGAATCTGATGGATCTTGTTAAGCAAATCTAAGATATTACTACAACAGCCAGTGAAGCATAAGCAAACTTCATTTAACAAACGCTCTATTCCCCAAAAGTTGGCTATTATACTTCTCCAATGACTTATACAAAAAGTGTTGGAATTTGTGACATAATTTTAGAAAAAGGTTTTGTATTTAATTTTGAACCAATATAAACAAAATGTAAGGTCCAGGTTGCCCCTTAATTCATCATAGTTTAGAGAATATGGGTAGACTAAATGGTACTATTTTTTCTCTCCAAATAGTACTATTTCTACCTTATCATTTAAAGTTTTTACCTGCAAAGTCAATAGTAAAATTTAAAACTTCATTTTTTATAGACATATCACTATTCTTTACACTGGCCAGTTCCCCAACCCCCGTTTCCACCCAAAAAGGGTGACGGGGAGAGTTTAAGCTGCTCTAGTTCAGGACTAGGGGCAGATGGAAATTGTGTGTGTGTTGGGGGACACAAATTCTTTACAAATACAGGGCTCAAATTTCAGAAGGATACGCAGGCAGTTGTACATGTCCTGAAGAGGTTTCTCATCGGCAAAGAGCCTAGACTGTACCAGCTGATGGATAAAGTTGATCTGCATACTATGAACCAAGGCTCGCCCATCTTCCATTGGCAGGAGAAAAGAAGGTGGTTAATCAGAAAAGTGTACAGATTGTGTCATAGACCAACTAAGGAAGAGTATATTCACTAACGATGAGTTTAAAAAAAAGAACTGAAATTATCTATGAAAACTAGAGAGTACACTAGAGAAACACTGAAACTTCTGTGGTCAGTAGGCAGTTACAATTATCATAAAACCTACATCAGATTACAGGATAAATTGCTAAACACATGTATTATTCTGCAAGAATGTTTCAATAATATAACACCCAACATTTAAATCAATACATAGGATTTAAATCATTATTTATGATTTACCTCCTGTTTCCTTATCCTCAACTAGAATTTCTAGCTTGAGAAGACGCCAGGGAACATCAGGGTCATCTCCCATCACAGTCAAGGTGGCTTCAAATTCTCCTTCCACTCGAAACTTCACTCGGCCATTTGCTTTCAGAAGAAGAAGAAGAAGGTCTACTTTGCTAGAAAATAAGCAGCTTCCCACTAACCTAGAACTTTCAGTCTCGCTCACGAGAAATTTTAAACAGACTTAAGAATCTTTCACAAGTGTTCAGACAATTCACTGGTTCCTGCATAAACAGTAGCCAGCTTCCAGGTCATCAAGAAACCAAAGGCAACTCTTCTAACATCAAGGAACAGTATTTTCTTGAGGCTCAACTCTAGGACCTAGTCTCTCCTCCAGCCCCAGGTAATCCTGCCCACTCCCCAGCTTCAAATACCAGCACTGTATTTCCAGGTACTAAAGGGAAATGATATGGCACAAGTTTCGGATTCAAACACCACCAAAATTGTAGGTCAAGACTTCATAAGGATATTTTAAAAGATAAAACCCCAAAAGCTGTTTGAAAAATATTCTAACGAGTCAATTCTTTAAAAATGTATTTCAGGTACATACCAACTGTAAGATTTGCTAACTGAGGAGGAAGATCTGTGGTTACAAGTCGATGTCTAAGAATCTGGTTCAGCTGGTGAAGTGTAGCTTGTTTCTCAATTTTGGTAATTGGGTCTGGAGGAATAATTTTATCCTACAAAAAAGTTTAAGTAATCTAAAAATAATGTACAAAGAGACATAATTTTTACCTGCGCCTGTTCTAACACAGTATTTTCTTACTTTACCCAAGAGAACCTCAACACTCATTTCTGCAGTCTACATCCAATAATAGTGACCATTACTATCATGCATTAGAGTGTCAATGATTCCACCAGTCCCCCAGCTAAGATGGTAATGCAACACGATCTTCTTCATGTTCTATTTATGAAACCAACTTAATGTCACTAGATGACTTTCACCACTTCTTAGAAGTATAAAATACAACAGCACCAAGTGAGTCAACAACTACCACAACAACAAATTTTTAAAAACACTTCCAAAAAGCAACTAGCGAGCCGTATTTTCACATCTGAAATAGATGTTAAGTTACCTTCATAATTCTGTTCACCCCCACCTAAATAAATAAATAAACAAACTCATTGTGATAGCTACTCACATTCTGGCTCCAATTTATTTCAAACCCGCCCCCTCCAAATTTTAATTATAGAGAAAAAAGCAAACTACATGAAATATTTGTTTTAAAAATACAGAACAGTTTTTTGTTTTGGCTGGGCTACTTATTAATATTGTAGAATCCAATGCCAAAGCCTTCAACTTTTGAGGGTGGGCTGGGGTAGGAATGCACTTACCCTAATGCAGGTTGGTAGCCGTGGGTAAGATCCAGTAGTCAGTACATCAATAGCATATGGGATGGCGAAACTAGGCAGGCGTGCATGGACCAGAGCATCTCTAGCTAATGAGGCCAGGCGATCAGCAGTATCCACAAAGAGGATGGCTTGATGATCTAAGAAGCTCGAGATCATCTTCAAAGCAAAGGGTATATGTATTACGCTTCCTTGAAAACCAGCCACTTTTCACGTCAAATATCATTTATTGATTCCAAAGTAAACTCTGAGAGGAATTACTATAGCTTTTCCATATTTCAAAATATTTCATCAAAAAATTTTCCAGTAATTTGAGGAAAGAAGAAATATTTTTAAAAACCAGTAATTTTCTATCAATTTAAATAAAAGGTTTCCCGATTCGTTTCTCCATCTTTAACATTACACATACATATGACAAGTTAGGAAAAATAAATAGAATACAATGCTTTTTCTCTTACAGACTTCTAGAGTTGATTGGTAATAAAGGAGACATAAAAGCATGGTCTCCTGGACCCAGACTGCCTTGGTCTCAACTTTAATTCTGCAACTCACTAGCCCTATAACCTTGGGCAAGTTGCTTAAATCCCTCTTTGCCTCAGTTTTTTCAATATAAAATGGAGATGATTTCCTCCCCCTCATAAGGTTGTTCGAGGATTAAGAGTTTATGCATATGAAACCTTTAGAACAGTGCCTAGAACATACAAAACACACAGTAAACATTGTCCATTATGAGATCTAGGCCAACTTCACGTCCAATATAGAAATCCTTTCCATCAGTTGTCTACTCAATGCATTTCACAAGTGTGCCTAAACTAGTAGAGGTCATCACGAAGCTGAAAACTACTTCCTTTCTGGAACAATACTTAAAAGTCTTTCACGTCCTTCAAACGGGGGAAGCCCACTCCATCTTCAAGCTGAACATTCCAAATTCCTGACTCACCATCCCTATTCCACTGCCTGGAAATGCTCCAGTTTATCAGTGATCAACTTAAAATATGGTATCCAGAATTAATAACACATCATGCACACATAATGCCCTACATTTTCTCAGTATTCCCACACTTATTTTACTATCTGATTTTCACGACTCTAGGAAATAGACAAAACAAGATAATTACTATTATCTTAGAGATGAGAAAATTGAGGCTGAGGTTTAGACACTTGCTCAAAGATAGTGAATAATCAGAGAAGCTGGAACCAAAAAATGTTTTTTCTAACTCTTAGTTAGACCAGCACAGCCCCTCATGACTAGTAAAATGGGGTTCTATTAACACCACCAACACTAACTTCTTATCAGCAGCCACGACACTGCTAACACACAGCAAGCTTGAAGTTAACTAAAAGGCCTTGATCTTCTGTGCATGAATCTCTATCAAGCAAGGTCCCCTTTCCCACCCGGAACCTAAAGCATGACTGTACTCTGATTTTTAACATATTTGAATCCTGCTTCTCTCAACTTCCGTATAGGTTTTTACTCAGATTTAGGTCATCCCAAGTCTCCATTCACTCAAGACACTGTAAAAATGCTTAGGCCAAAGAATACTAAAGATTTCCGTCCAGGAAGATGTGCGTCAACCCTAGTGGGGTGCCACAGTTCTTCGAGCCTACATCACTCCACCTTAAATGTGGGTTATTAATGAAACTCTCTAAACTACCTTGCTCAACTCAAAATAAACTAGCTCCAGCTATATTTCTTTGACTTCGAAATCAAATTAATAAAGATAAAAGTTTAGTTTTGAGTTACTTATTAGTGAATCCATATAGGTCCCTAATAATCATGCTCTTTTTTTATTCTTAAGTACTCACATACCAACTGTTGATATGATTAATACCAATCTCCTTTAAAATTTAACTGAGCACCAAAGAGACACTTCTCTAAGGAAAATAGACAAATGGCCAAAAGCACATGAAAAGACGTTCAACATCACTAGTCATCAGAGAAATACAAACAAAAAACACAGCGAAGTGCCGCTTCACACCTACCTACCAGGAACGGCCAGAATCAAAATGTCAGACGATAACAAGTGCTGGCATGGAGCAATTAGAACCCTCTGACATTGCTGGTGGGAATGTAAAATAGTAGAGCCATTCTGGAAAACAGTCTGGCAGTTCCTCAAATGATTATTAAATATACAGTTACCGTATGACCCAACCATTCCACTCCTAGGTATATACCCAAGAGAAATGAAAACACATGTCCACAGAGAAACTTGTATATGAATGTTTATAGCAACATTATTCATAATAGCCAAAAACTGGAAACAACCTACAAGTCCATTAACTGATGAATGGATAAACAAAATGTAGCAGATCCATACAATTCAGCTATAAAAATGAAATACTGATACAAGTACAACGTGGATGACCCTTGAAAACATCATGCTAAATGACAGAAGCCAATCACAAAAGACCATATATTATGATTCCATTTACATGAAATGTTCAGAATAGGCATATTTATAGAGACAGCAGAGGTTGCTTAGGGCTGGGGGGTGCTTGGGGTGATAAAGGGTAATGATTTTCTTTTTGAGGTGACGAAAGTGTTCTAAAATTGACTGCTAATGGTTGCACATATCTGTGAATATACTAAAAACCACTGAATTGTACACTTTATTATTACTATTTTTTTTTTGGCCGCACCGCACAGCGTGCGGGATCTTCGTTCCCTGACCAGGGATTGAACCTGTGCCCCCTGCGGTGGAAGCGCGGAGTCCTAACCACTGGACCGCCAAGGAATTCCCAGAATTGTACACTTTAAATGGATAGATTGTATGGTATGTGAATTATATCTCAAAATTGCTTTTAAAAAAAGCTCAAGGAGGAGAGAGATATTTTTTCTTTTTCTTAGCTAAAACATTATCCAGACTGCTTTACCATCAGTTAGAGTTCTATAAACCGCGTATTTATACACTCATCTAAACACTTTATATGTCTGGCGTGGCTAAAGATCATTATCTATTAAGAACCTCTAATGAGTCTAGTTAAATAATCATTAGGTTGAGAACACAAGTGTCAAAACGTGAATAATCCTCTAATTCTCCAGCTGATGGACTTTATCCCTGACAAAAACACATCTCTGTATCTACATTCACAAAACAAAAATACCAAAACTTTATGTATAAAGTTCAACATGAGACTTTATTCAGAATGCGACTTACTGGAACAGCCAATTCAAAAAACTAATAGGAAAATACTATACCATGAATTAATGAAAGATAAATACAATACGGCTCAATATCAAAACCAAGAGTTTTGGATTTTGCTTGATATTATTTTAACGACATACAGCTCAGTAGTATCAAACAGGTAATTTAAATACCCATGGTATAATTAGGGATTTAAAGCTAGATTTGAAAAATTGAATACTTGGATTTTATATACCTCAGTAATACTTAACTCTTCACTGAAAGTCTGAATACCTTTAGGAAAAGATTACCTCAAATTAACGAATTACTGAAAAGAAACCTTAGGCTTCTCAGAAATACTACCATGCTTCTTCATTTTGGCCAAAATAGATTCATTAGACTTGGTGCCCAAATTTGCAAAACAATGAAATGAATTGTAAACTTTCTGGTAAATAAGCTTGGAATAAGCCTCTTTATTAATATTTATAATAAAAACTATCCTTTGATGACAACATGAATAAAATAACTTTTTCCCCCATAAAGAAAATTCAATATATGGTACAAAATATCCTCCCCCTTTGATCAATGCTATATAAAAGGATGATACCAGCTTACTCCTAGAGACAAAAGATCTGTGGCTAGAAATGTGTCTTCTTTTAACTTTCAAAAAATATATTATTCTAGAATTTTAAATTCTCAACTTCTTCAAACCTCTTTTTTCCTTTCACTTTAGCAATTTTCACATAAGCTTTCTTTCTAATGATAAGGGAACCTAGTGAAACTGAGGATAGCAAATGCACTGGGCTAAAATTGAGGGGAGATGTCAGAAAATCATATGCAGAAACACACTGTGTTGTAGATTTCTTTCTAAAGGGAAATTTTATGGAATATGCAAACCCCAATAGACCTGCAAATGTAAAGTTACTATAAAAATATTTCAACTTAGCTTGTCAGGGTGCAAAAAATAAATTATGGTGGATAAATAAATGCTCTCATTATTTTAAGATTTTATTCATTTTATTATAATTACTCTACCCTTTCCAATACGAAATCTATTCTCCTCATTTTGTGTCTCATCTGTTAACACCATATCATCCTCCCCAAGTTATGAGCTCAATAGGCTAACACAAGATCCCTACTGATGTTTCTCCTCCTTAACGTTTCTTGAACATAGCTTAAAACTTTTGTGGGGGGTAGGGGGTGCATGTTTTAGAATCTTTGGTACACTTCGCTACAGGTCACTCCTTTGAATTCAAAAGAATGACTCAACCAACAGTCAAAAGACCATGAGCTTCCTGAGGGCAAGGACTATGCCTTATTCAAGTCTCCATCCACTATGCCTTATGCCCTGTGTGCAATAAAGGGTTGGAGAATGAACAGATGAATAAACGAAGGGACAGATAAGTGCTATCATCAGCTCTGGGGCCTTGAAAAAGCCATTTAACTTCGAGGAACCTTATTTCCTCATCTGTAAAATAAGAAAAGACTGACTCTGCCATTCTCAAAGGGTTGTCAAGAAATCAATAGGCAAATTTAGGGAATACTTTGCAAACTCTAAGGAAGCATACGAATGTAAGCTAACCATTTCCCCCTTTAGGTCCAGTCTCATATTTAATGTCTTCTAGCGTAACGACATCTCCAGATATGGCCTACTCTTTTTTCTGATTAGGTTTCCATAAACAAATACTAAGTTTCTACAGATATATACTATACAGTATCATACAGAAATAATGATTACTCACATAAGTAATGTATCCCAAAACATATCAGCAGATATAAGTTAGAGCTAAAATTAGAAATTATGCCTATTACAAGCTAACATTCCAAAAAAGTTATTTTATATAAAATAAAGTCAAAAGTTTAACTCACCGCACATTTTTCCACTTTGCCAGCATTATTAGCCCATTTTACTAAAGCTAATAATCGAACAAAGAGTTGGCGTGTCCGGCTAGCAAACTGCACTATTTCTATTTTCCTTTAAAATAAAACAAAACAACTCTTAATGAACCAACACATTTGAAGGAGTATTTCACAATTTATTTTATCTGAGCTAAAATATGAATCAGTCTTTGTTTACAACCATTACAATGAAATGAACCACCTAAAATATTTATTTAAATATGAATTATTGTCACATTTTGTATACCACCTGCATATACTTCATTTTCTACCTCAGAGTAACATCTCCAATAGAATGCTTAAGCAATGAATCACATTTTCAAATTAATTTTATACTGCAATAAAAGTTGTTTACTAAAATATACTAAATTCACAAATATAAAATTATTATATAGAAGTTAACTGGGTCACAAAGGGGACCAAATTATGGTTTGAAGTTGAAATTATGAATTAGTAACCTTTCTGGTAAGAGAAAGGAAGTGAAATAGCTCTTTACCAAAACCTGAAACTGTATTATTTCTACAAAGGCAAGGGCCCATTTCCCATCTTGCAAGAGCATGATTTATAAAATTGAATAAAGAGCTTAACTATGCAACTCCTGACCAAACTAATTTCAATAACAAAGTACTAAAAATAAAAGCTAAAAGGTCTGTCCATATCTATTTTTATACTATACCCACTACAATGCTTTTTCTCCCCATACTCATCAGTATTTTTATCATCTCCTCATAAAGGCTTAAAAGCTTTACTAAAAGCTTTACATTGTCAATCAGCGTGTTAGCTAGACCTCTCAACTTCATGTCGGCTACAAAACTGATAATCATACCTTTCATGGTTTACCTTATGACACACACAAAAATATTCGACAGGCCAGGACTGATGACAGGCCCCAGCAAGACACCAACCTCCCTCCAAGTGGACTCTGACATATTAATCTTGTTACAGCTGTTCACTGACCTGTAGATCCGACCCACACCTCTGTATCTCACCAACAGCAATACCATGATGCAATGCGCCAAAATGAAAGTTTCTGCTGAAGCATAATCCTAACTGAAGACCACAGAGTCTAGATCCTATTGAGAGCATACATACCCCACAAACAACCTGAAAGACTTCCTTAAGGTTCAGCCTGCAATATGATTATTGGTGGTAGAAAGAGAAGAATCAAGGACACTGATACAATTATGACTCTTTGCCAGGGTCTGTGAAGGATCCTTAGAGATAAAACAAGCAGAGAGCATCACAGGCAAGACTGGAACACAGCAGAAATGTTAAATGTACACTAAGATCTGGCAGTCACCTCAGTGCTAGGAGCCTCAGTGCTGTCATTCTAACTCAGCAACGGCTTACAGAGGATGTGAGGTCTCTTCTCTCACAGAGTAAACATATTTGTATATTACTAATTCTGTTGCCAGAGGAGCTCCTCTACTGGAAAGGAGACATCCCCCTTTGTAAACTATTTTAATACGGTTTTTTCTTGACACCACGCTGTCCCAAGTGATAGGCAGCATGAGTTGGTTTTCCAAGGCCCAGTTTCCCTTCCTACCCCAGAGTGGACAGAACAAACCCTGATTTTCTTTTTTTTTTTCTTCCCCAAATGAATGCATTGTGGGTATTTTATTTACTTTTGGCTGGTGTCAAATATATTTTTTTAACATCTTTATTGGAGTATAATTACTTTACAATGGTGTGTTACTTTCTGCTTTATAACAAAGCGAACCAGCTATATATATACATATATCCCCATATCTCTTCCCTCTTGCGTCTCCCACCCTCCCTATCCCATCCCTCTAGGTGGTCACAAAGCACCGAGCTGATCTCCCTGGCTGCTTCCCACTAGCTATCTATTTTACATTTGGTAGTGTATATATGTCCATGCCACTCTCTCACTTCGTCCCAGCTTAACCTTCCCCCTCCCCTTGGCCTCAAGTCCATTCTCTAAGTCTGCGTCTTTACTCCTGTCCTGCCCCTAGGTCCTTCAGAACCTTTTTTTTTTTTTTTTAGATTCCATATATATGTGTTAGCATACGGTATTTGTTTTTCTCTTTCTTACTTCACTCTGTATGACAGACTCTAGGTCCATCCACCTCACTACAAATAACTCAATTTCGTTTCTTTTCATGGCTGAGTAATATTCCATTGTATATATGTACCACATCTTGTTTATCTATTCATCTGTTGACGGACACTTAGGTTGCTTCCGTGTCCTGGCTATTGTAAATAGAGCTGCAATGAACATTGTGGTACATGACTCTTTTTGAATGATGGTTTTCTCAGGGTATATGCCCAGTAGTGGGATTGCTGGGTCGTATGGTAGTTCTATTTTTAGTTTTTTAAGGAACCTCCATACTGTTCTCCATAGTGGTTGTATCAATTTACATTCCCAACAACAGTGCAAGAGGGTTCCCTTTTCTCCACACCCTCTCCAGCATTTATTGTTTTTAGATTTTTTGATGATGGCCATTCTGACTGGTGTGAGGTGATACCTCATTGTAGTTCTGATTTGCATTTCTCTAATGATTTAATGATGTTGAGCATTCTTTCATGTGTTTGTTGGCAATCTGTATATTTTCTTTGGAGAAATGTCTATTTAGGTCTTCTGCCCATTTTTTGATTGGGTTGTTTGTTTTTTGATATTGAGCTGCATGAGCTGCTTGTAAATTTTGGAGATTAATCCTTTGCCAGCCGCTTCATTTGCAAATATTTTCTCCCATTCTGAGGGTTGTCTTTTCGTCTTGTTTATGGTTTCCTTTGCTGTGCAAAAGCTTTTAAGTTTCATTAGGTCCCATCTGTTTATTTTTGTTCAAATCCTGATTTTCATTTCCTTCCTTAAAAACGGACCAGCCAAACCATAATACAGGTATGCTTCAATTGTCTCTTCCACTTCTATCTTTTCGATCTATGTCTAACTCTCTCAGAAAGGTCACTGGGGGTAGGGAGTGGAGCGTAGTCACTAATAAATGCTAAAGTCCGCCCTAGTGACTTGGTATTTAATAAAAAGATCAACCAAGGAGCATAAGTAGTTCCAAATATAGAGTCACGTAGCCTATACTGTAGCCACAGTTTAAATCTCCCTCACCTAATTTCTTTGAAAGCTTAATTTATCTTGTTCCTTTGGACTATGGAAACATACTAGCATTTAGAAATGTCTTAAGCCCCAAACTCCAACTGAATCAAAATTCTCTTAACTATAAAACAGCAATAGCAGTAGACAAATGTCCACTCTCTATAGATCTCTAATAGCATCACTGCAGCAAATGATAAATTAGCAGCAAACTTTCTAAAGTCAGTCTCTTCCTCAGCTTTCTCCATTTAGTTCTGATTTTCTACATCTTCCTACCCCCTCAGGCACTTGACCTGGTCAGTGATTCAATAAAGATTTCTAGAAGAGAAGGTCCAGAGCTGGCCTCATACCAAGAATTGTCAAGGATGAGGAAATTGTATTTCCCAGGGCTCCTTAAACAAATGGTGTGAAGTCACCCTAGGCTCTCTGCGCCTATGTTCCTGGTCCACAGCTCTACCACCCATACCTACACATACCTCCCCGCCCCGCCACTTTCTCTCTCACTCACACACACACATACTCATAGATATATCAACACAGACACAGATTTAAGGTTTTTTTCATACTCACCTTTCCACATCAGATTTCCTTGGCAGTCTAAGAAGAAAAAAAAAAGAAACTGACTAAATACATGCACACCTTCATTAAAATATGATAATGGTCTTTACTTTGACTTATTAAATACCTTAGTATTTCAGAAAAACTGGATGAATAGACACTACAGGCTTGTGTGGCTCCCTACTCTTTTTTATTTTATGAGTTTCCGGCAATATAGCTACAAAGGAAAAACTAACAAAGGAACATTTCTCTCCATTCAAAGTGCTTCAAAAGATACTGCATGAACCTCAAACATTTAAAAAGACCAAGTCTTACCTTAGCACACTACATCATAGAGAGTCAGAGAAAATATTCTTTTAAGACCAAAATGATCACGGTTGCAAGGTACTACTTAGTTGCCAGCCTCCCCATATTCAATGGAACCTTGCTTCCAAGCACTAATCCCTCCATGTTTTGTTATGGTGGGCAAAACTAGAAGCTAGGCACACAAAAGGGCCAGCGTCAGCCAAGGGATGTACAGTAATTATGATGTTGCTTGGTTAGATGCAAATGATTACTTTTAAACAACTCCAGTGAGGTTTTTTTTTTTTTTTTTTTTTTTAGGTACGCGGGCCTCTCACTGTTGTGGCCTCTCCCGTTGCGGAGCACAGGCTCCGGATGCACAGGCTCAGCGGCCATGGCTTACGGGCACAGCCGCTCCGGCATGTGGGATCTTCCCGGACCGGGGCACGAACCCGTGTCCCCTGCATCGGCAGGCGGACTCTCAACCACTGCGCCACCAGGGAAGCCCTCCAGTGAGGTTTTGATCTCTTTTTTGCTAGTTGTCCAGTACAAAAGCCAGCAACCAATGTCACCCTTTTCCCTGAAATTATACCATTTAACACTCTCACATCCACCGATGCTTAGAAACATCCTGATTTGCTTCCTGAATCACCACATTCTGTAAACCTCTATCCTATGGTCCAAGATTCAACAGCCTGAACTCTAAAGCCTCCCCTACATCTGATAGGCTCTTGAAGAAAACACACTGAACCGCTTAGACCCTCTTCCCCCCGACACGCCACAAGTGCAGAAAAACGAAAACCACCGCCAGAGATTCGAGGTACAAGGAAGGGAAACTATTAAAATGAGCTCTGACTTAGAGTTACCTACAATTCTCCGGGTAGACAATGGGATGGAAGCTCAAGTTATGATCCAAGTGATACAAGAAACTAGATAGGAGCTAGAAGGGCCAGCAGATCAGAGGATGAAGCAAAAATTAAGG
The DNA here is from genome assembly GCF_951394435.1 of Stenella coeruleoalba. Classification (NCBI taxonomy): domain Eukaryota; kingdom Metazoa; phylum Chordata; class Mammalia; order Artiodactyla; family Delphinidae; genus Stenella; species Stenella coeruleoalba. The sequence continues at coordinate 31,290,596 of NC_137152.1, forward strand.
CCTTATTATAAGACTGCAAGTAAAAGCAGCTACTGGGAAGTTCCTATACCTGTGAAAGATCCGGAAAACACTCCTTGAGAAGACTCCCCTGTCCTCAAGAGAGGGAGAGAATGAGAACCATGGATACTTGTATGTGAGAGAGGGAGAAAAACAGAAGAGTAGAGCCTTTGGGGGTAGAAAGAATAGGAATCATTGTTCTAGCCGCCGCCCCCCCCCCCCCAGAGACCCTAAAAGGATCATCTCTTGCCAGAGGTGGTGTCATTTCAGGGACAAAGGACAGGCTTTGCTGCCTACATCCCTCCCCCCCCCCCAATTCCTCCTAATCTATTTAAAATTCCTTTATGGATGACAAATCCACCACTTGGGGCAAAAACCAACCCTAAAGGGCGAATCTTTGGAGGAAGTCACAGAAACCTTGTTTACACCAAAGCGTTTTAAGACAAGTTTACATGACTGAGATCCTAGCATTTTCTGATTTTAATTAAAAGAGGTTTTTAAAAGGAAGAACCTACGTCTCTAAAAAATCACAGCAGAATGTAAACTCTAAAATGAAAGCATGTATTACATGAGTCGGGGGAGGAAATGAACAAGCAAAAGGAAAAAAAATAGAAATCTGGGGCCAAAAACAAACCACCTTTTTTACTTTCAATAGTCCACAGACAAGCATCAAATGTGGCAGAAATAAGACTCAAAGTATACCTTGAACACTGGTTTTATATTAATACATTAATCCTGGCAGTTTTTACCTGGAACAAGGAAAAATACATGATTTAGGAACTTCCAAGGTATATTCCTAAACCAATTTTGGTTACCACAAATCAAAAGAGAAAAAAGTTATTTTATATACCTATGTATCAAGAGCAACAGTGAATTTTCCCCTTAAATTCCCCAGGTCTACAATGACAGGTGCCCTGACTTAGAACAGTTATTGTTCTAAGCCCTGGGGGAGGTAGCAAACAACTCAAAATCCCTGTCCTCATAGAACTTCCAGTGAGGAGGAGACAGACGACAAACAGTAAGTGCTGCAGAAAAACAAAGCAGTGAGTAAGAAGGATAGGTTGAAGGGGCAGAGTACTTCTCATGGGTGATCACCAAAAAGTCTTTCTGATAAGTTACATCTGAACAAAGACCTAAAGGAAATGTGAAAGCAAGCCACACAGATTTCTGCGAGAAGAGCAAAGGCTCGCAGGTGGAGTGTGCCTGACCCTATCAAGAAAGATCAATAAGAATAGCGTGACTGAAACAGAAGAAGCAAGGAGAGTATTAGAAATGAAGTTAAAGAGGTAAGGGAGAGAAGACACATCATGTAGGATATTAAAGGTAGACCACAGTCTTGGTTTGCTCAAGATAGTCCCGGTTTATGCCTGTCGTTCTGCCATTGCTATTAATAGCACCACCTTTCATGCTCAAAAGTGTCCTGACTTGGACCATAAATTTTATGGTCACTCTCTATATAGGTGACTATAAAAAGTTTTTACTCTAAGTGAGATGGGGAACCACGGGAAAGTTGTGAGCAAATAAGTTTTAAAAGGATCATCCTGGGGCTTCCCTGATGGCGCAGGGGTTGAGAGTCCGGCTGCCGATGCAGGGGACGCGGGTTCGTGCCCCGGTCCGGGAAGATCCCACATGCCGCGGAGCGGCTGGGCCCGTGAGCCATGGCCGCTGAGCCTGCGCGTCCGGAGCCTGTGCTCCGCAACGCGAGAGGCCACAACAGTGAGAGGCCCGCGTACCGCAAAAAACAAAAAAAAAGGATCATCCTGGCTATTTTATGGAGGAAAAACCGTAGAGGGGCAAGGGTAGCAGCAGAGGCCCCAGTTAGCAGACTACTGCAGTAACACGAGCAAAGGATTAACACTTGATGGAAACGTTGAAAAGTGGTCAGATTCTGAAGTCAGAGATGACAAGACTTGCTAATGTACTGAGTGTGGGATTGGAAGAAAGAGGAGCCAAGAATTACTCCAAAATTTCTGGCCTAAAAGCATCAAAAGGAAGAATGGAGGTACTATTTAGTGAGATAGGAAAGTTTTGGGGGCATCGAATGGAATCAGCAGTTTGGTTCTGGACTTGGTCCAGAACTTGCCCATTAGGTACTTAAACGTAGGCACCTGGATACAGAGTCTGCAGCTCAGTGGAGGCGCCTGTGCTGGAGAAATAAGTATGGGAATCATCAACCTATAAAGGGTGCAGGATGAAGTATAAAACTATATACTTATTCTACAGCAATAAAATGTTTCTTTTCGGGCTTCCCTGGTGGCGCAGTGGTTGAGAGTCCGCCTGCCGATGCAGGGGACACGGGTTCGTGCCCGGTCCGGGAAGATCCCACATGCCGCGGAGTGGCTGGGCCCGTGAGCCATGGCTGGCCACTGAGCCTGCGCGTCTGGAGCCTGTGCTCCGCAACGGGAGAGGCCACAGCAGCGAGAGGCCCGCGTACAGCAAAAAAAAAAAAAAAAGTTTCTTTTCATAACTAAGTCCTGAAACAGTAACAACAACACAATTCAAAGAAGTGCTACAAATGCCCTATGGAGAAACAAATTATACAAATTACACAAACACTGACGGCGGCAGTTTTCAACAGTTTCCCATAGCTCTACATAGGACGGGTACATGATATCTTCTCATGGATACTCAAATTCTTATGAAATCCAACAACTAATGGTGCAGAGAAGTATATTACCACAATAATCCCTCATCATGACAGCTATTTAAGTTTCTCATTACACGGGCGCGGGGGGGGAGGCTTCTTTCTGTAAAGTACAGTGTATCAAAATTCTCAGAATGATGTTTTACAGGAATAAGTGGAGCCTATTCTAATTCTTTAAGTCATCTGCAAAAAAAAACATTTTAACAGTCTCTAGCAACAAAGTACTGTGACACTGCACAGCCTAATACCTACATACTCGTGTATTTCAACTGAATACACTGATCTGGAGCCTACCAATAGATAAAAGATAAAAACGAATCTAGATGAAAACTAGTAACTCTTACTTTTTCTGAACATGAATTTAAAAGTGTAAAACAGCAATTCAAGTATATATACCCCTAAATTTTAGTTTCTTCACACACGTGAAAATCTTTACAGTGTATTCCGATCCTATTCTGAAGAGATTAACACCCTAATCATGTCGCAAGGCATTTCACCCGGTAACTTGGTGATTTACAAACTCCGTTCATACCCCAAGAGACAATAACAGCAGGCTAGTTACAAAACAATCTTACACTAAATGCGTGAAGACTTCAGTCCCAAACGTTCCAGAAAAACAAACAAACTTGGAATCCAAAATTTCACATTATTTTATACACAATACATCTCCTGAGTTCAAACTTTGTCAGGAGTAATTACAACCCACATTTAAAATGTACCGTAAGAAGCTGTAAAACAATTTCTCACCTTTGGGTTTTTTGGGGGTTTTTTTTTGTAACTCGAATAGTATGTATTCCTAAACCGTAATCTTGGGGTCTGGGCTAGAAAGCTTCCAACCAAGAAATCAATAGGGTTCAGCTGGCAAATCGAGCAAAAATTCCAAGGACTGGCTTTTCAGGGAGTCTAACAACGTGCATAATTCACAAGTCTCGGCTGCTTCATCTCCAGAAAGACCCCAAACGCAAAGCTTCTCCTCCACCTCCGCTGGGCCCCAAGAGTTCAAAAATTCTAGACTAAGCAGTCCAGCAAAGAGGAGAAAGCAGCAGCCTTTTGGGGAGAAGGAGGTGCGAACCTCTCAGCCGGCTGGGCGGGAAGGGGGGGCTGGGGAGCAGGCGTGGATTTCGCGGCACTTACAGATCAGTCAGCACCATGAGCTCCGAGTAGGCCCGGTGCAGCAGAAATTCGATGAGGGTGCTTAGCCGGTAGCCAGGGCTAGCCGCCGCCGCAGCGGCCGCCGCCACGGCGGCTCCCGGAGGAGGAGGCGCCGGGGCTGACGCGGGGCCGCTGCTGCCCCCTCCGCCGCCTCCGGGCGGGACCAGCTGGTTCTCCAGCTGCACTGGGGCCATCGCGGCGCAGAACCGGGCTTGGCGCAGCGGCACAAGATGCGGACCTCGAGTCTCCCTCCCGGGCGCTCGGTCACCGCGCCGATGTGGGCGCGGGCGGAGTCGTCGCCGCCGCCGCCGCCGCCGCCGCCGCCGCCGCCGCCGCCGCCGCCGCCGCCGCCGCTTACTACCGCCAGGCCGCCTCTGAACAGGAAGCCGTGCGCCGGCCGCGGAGGCCCGCCCCCATGTAGCGACAAGCCCGCCGGCTCCAGGGACTGGAGTAAGGGGCGGGGGGGGAGGGGGCAGGGGGGAGGAGGGAGGGCGGGGAAGCGGGGCGGGCGCCGCAGAAAAGCTGCGCTCCCGCAACCGATCAGATGCAGCTCCGCCAGGCAGCCGCAGCATCCATGTTGTTGACTGCCCAAAGCGGAAGTTGTTAGGCAGTACTGAAAGGGAGCCAAAGGGGAACTTCCGACAGCAACCTGTGCCTTTTCTCCCTGCTGTTGGGCGCGCGGACGCTGGGGGGCGCGTGGGAGTGGGGCGGGGCCGGCGCGCTGGCGGGAAAAGCGGAAGCGGGGGCCGGGCGCCCCCGGAAGTGGATGTGAGGGCGGGGCCGGTGCGAACGTCAGCAGTTGCCGCGCCCTTGCCCTCTCCGCCCTCTGGGATTTAAAAGCCTCCAATTTGCGCTGAGGTGTCGATCAACGCTCCCCAGGTGGGTGCAACACGATCGGGAGGCCACCCCATCCCAGATGTTTGTGACTTGTGGTTCTGGACTCGCAAATTGTTGCGGCTGCGTGCTTCTGACTTCTCAGATCTTTGCCCCGCCCACAGTCTGCCCATGCGCCTTTCGTGGGATAGAAGACGTTTCCGTCATTTTTTTTTTTAAACTGTGGGAAAAGATTCGAGAAAATCTGATTAGGGGTAGGAGCAGGGCCACTGGCAGAATAACCTCACTTTAACGGAGTTGAGTATATGCTGAGTTCTTTACCGACCCCCAAATCCTGGCAGTTCTACCACGGAAACAGCCCTTAAATCCTCTACCGCTGATTCTCCCACTTGGTTCTTGTCCCTGCCCTTGAAGTAGCCGCCCTGCCTTCCAAGGACTTTCAGTTCATCTTCTGTGCCCTACTGCCACTTTTTCTCCCCTCATAATTCACGTTTAATAATTTTGCTTCCTGCGTTAAAGCGGCGATTCTCAACCTTGCCTGCACGTTGGAATCTTGGGCGGTGGAGGGGTGGGTGGCTTTAAAAAATATTTATGCCACCCCCACCCCCAATACATTCGACTTTAATTGGTCTGGGCTTCAGGATTTTTAAAAGCTTCCTAAGTGATTTTAATGTGCAACCGTTTAAAAGCGTCAATTGCTGCGACCCTTTTCAAACATCTATTTGCAGATTCTTATCTGTAACTCTTAGGTGTAAGAGATGCACATGCTGTTCCCTAAGGTTAAAATACTCTCATTCTTGTCCACTTGTGTAATTCTTAGTCGTTCTTGAAGACCATTCACCTGTCTTTTGAGGGTGTAACTTTTGGAGTGTAATTAATCACTTGCTCCCTCTTTTGTGATCCTAAAGCACATTTACACAAACAATACCATCATAGTACTCAGCAAAAGACATTAGATTACTTACACTCCCACCCCCACACACACAGGTACAGTTGCTGGAGGGCAGATAACCTCCCTAAGATTCATCCCTATGCTGCTACCTCAGGAAACAAACACATTGTTTCTAAGTTAGTTAGAATGTTACCTCTTTTTTTGCAGTTGTTTTGATTTGTTTTACTGAAGGTTCTTTTTCCTCTTCTGAAAACTATTGACTTCACTTAAAACGCCGTGATGGTCACATACACACAAGATGTACAAGATGGTCCTTAAGGTCTTTTCTAATACTCACATTCTGATTCTGTGTGATGTTGATGGGATTTTAACTCTGCCTTATTGCATTTATTAAACACAGTTATACACCATGCCTCTTGGTATTCATTCTATTTGGCAGTAAGATTCTACCTAGAGAAATTACAACCAATTTGCAAATAAAAAAAAGTAATGGGTGGATGGGGGTTGTTTTAGAAAAGAGGAATTTTCACCGGCATCCATCGGGTTAGATATTAATGAAATTTCTGTGAGTCTGAATACGTATCTTTAAAAATTGAAAAGTACTGGTTATTAAAAACGATATTCTAATGGAAAATAGGGTGAAAATACAAGAATAGAACTGTGAGACTTGATGTGCTTGAATTGTTGGAGATCGGGAGGTAATTTAAATGAAAACTGAAAGTTATAGCGCACCTCCCAACCTGATAGTACAGACAATTAAGCAAATATAGGAACTGCTAATCGAAAAAATGAATAAGGAAGGAGAGAAAATGTTAGCATGTTTGGCTGAGTTTCTAAAGGAATGGCTCATACCCAAACTTTTGGAAATAGTGTAATTTATCATTTTAAAGCCTACAGTACAATGTTTGGCACTGTAGCATAAATACCTAATTTTTCATTCCCACTCTTCAATTGTTGCTCTATTTGGTCATCACCAGATTCTATCACACCTGAGATAATTTCAGAACTAGCAGCATATTTCCTCAGCTCCTAAATCAACCTAACACTTTAGATCTTTCATGAAGTCAATCTGATTTTAATGAGGAACAATTTGACTGCAAAATATGGGGAAAAAAGAACATTTCCTTATAAGCCCTTTTGATGGAACATTGAAAATTTGATACATATACAGTTGACCCTTGAACAACTTGGGGGTTAGGGACACAGACCCTCCTTGCTGTCAAAAATCCATGTATAATTTATAGTTGGCCCTCCCTAACTGGAATTTCTCCTTATCTGCTGTTCTGCGATTTTCAACCAACCTCGGATCATGTAGTAACATTTACTGAAAAAAAAAAAATCTGCATATAAGTGGACCCATGCACTTCAAACCCATGTTGTTCAAGGGTCAAATGTAGTTTCCTTTTGAAACATACAGCTGCCCCTCAGACACAAAAGTCTGGGAAAGGAAATGAAAAGTATTTTTTCTTTCTTTTTTTTATGATATTACAATCAATTCCTCCAAAATGGAGAGCAAAAGCAGTAACTGCTTTCATTTAAGAGATGCTCCTTTCATAGTGAAGTTGAGGGAAGAAACTCACTGTGAGTATGGTCTGACCAACCTAGAAAAAATGAGAACACTTGGATGGCTTTGCATATAGAAGAAAACCCAAACTTCTTAGTGTGGTCTCTAAAGCCATTAACACAGTGGTCCTTGCCTGCTTCTCCACCTCCATCTCCTGCCACTCTTTCCTTCATTCACTTCACTGTAACTTCACTGGATCAAGTACATGCCATTCCCTAAGGTGTTAGGGCTTGTCTACTGTTCCAGATACCTGAAACACTGGTATCCCAGCTCTTCACGTGGCTGGCTTCTCATCCTTCCAGTATCAGCTTAAATGAGAAAATCCTCAGAGAGGCCTCTCCTGACTCTATGATACTAGGCAGGTACAAGGAAGTTCATCGCAACGTTGTTTGTAGAAGCAAAAAAATAAGAAGAATCTCAACTGTCTCTCAGTAGGAGAATGGATACATAAATTACTGTATTTCTACATACCTCTGTAATTGAATAAATTAGACCTACATGTACCAACATGGAGACACCTCAAAAACAATATGGAATGAAAAAAACCCCATCTTTTTGATACCATTCCTATTTTTAAAGCACACAAAATACTCTATAATTTAATATATCGTAGACAAAGTAAAAAATGTAAATGAGGATAATAGACACCACCTTCAGGATAGTAGTTACTTCTAAGGAACGGTTAGGGATGAGGTGATGCTTTTTATTGGTTATTAGCTATTAGTTATATCTAATGGGTTTCTTGAAGAACAACCTGAAGGAAATGTGACAATATTAATATATGTTAAATCTGGGGATAGAGATATGATTGTTAATATATTCTGCACTTTTCAATACTTTTGAAATATTTCATAATTTTTAAATTTTTAAATTTTCTATTAGTATTATTTACACAAGCTGCCATAACGAACACCCCACCAAATCTCAGTAACTTAGCACAGAAAGGGTTCATTTCTTGTGCTCACAAAGTTCAGTAAAGATGTACCTGATGGAGAGGCTCTCCTGTAAGTAATAACCTACAGATACAGTCTCTTTTCATCTTGGGAAGCCATCGCTCTAACCTGGAGATTTTTTTTTTTTTATATATCCACCCACATTCCATCAGCCAGAATTAGCCACATGGCTTGTTTAAAAGGCCAGGGAGCTGGGAAGTATAGTCTTCCTGTGTGCCTAGGAAGAAAATGAAATGGTTTGGTGAACAAATAACATTGTTTTTACCACAATATTAAGGTAGTCTTTTTTTCTTAGAGCACAACATCTGAAATCAGACCACTTAGAAAAAGATCCTAGCTCAACCACTTATGATCTTAATGCTTTCCAGGAAGTTACTTCATTTCTCTGGGTTTCTCAGTTTGCTCATCTGTAATAATAGTATTTACCTCAAAGGATGATTATGAAAACTAAATGATGTTTATTCTTTCTTTAATTTTACTGAAATATAGTTGATTTACAATGTTGTGTTCAATTTCTGCCATACAACAAAGTGACTCAGTTATACACACATATATTCTTTTTTTTTTTTTTTTTTCGGTACGCGGGCCTCTCACTGTTGTGGTCTCTCCCGTTGCGGAGCACAGGCTCCGGACGCGCAGGCTAAGCGGCCATGGCTCACGGGCCCAGCCGCTCCACGGCATGTGGGATCTTCCCGGACCGGGACACGAACCCGTGTCCCTGCATCGGCAGGCAGACTCTCAACCACTGCGCCACCAGGGAAGCCCACACATATATTCTTTTTCATATTCTTTTCCATTATGGTTTATCACAGGATATTGAATATAGTTCCCTGTACTATACAGTAGGGCCTTGGTGTTTATTCATCCTATATATAATAGTTTGCATCTGCTAATCCCAAACTTCCAAACCCTCCCTCCCCCATGTCCCCCACACCACAACCACAAGTCTGTTCTCTATATATGTGAGTCTGTTTTTGTTTCATAGATATATTCATTTGTGTTTTCTTAAAACTTATTGAAAACTGACATTTTTTTGAATTTTATTTAATTTTTTTATACAGCAGGTCCTTATTAGTTATCTATTTTATACATATTAGAGTATATATGTCAATCACAGTCTCCCAATTCATCCCACCACCACCACCCGTCCCCCCCCCGGCACGTTACCCCCTTGGTGTCCATACGTTTGTTCTCTACATCTGTGTCTCTGTTTCTGCCCTGCAAACTGGTTCATCTGTACCATTTTTCTAGGTTCCACATATATGCATTAATATAGGATATTTGTTTTTCTCTTTCTGACTTACTTTACTCTGTATGACAGTCTCTAGGTCCATCCACGTCTCTACAAATGACCCAATTTCATCCTTTTTATAGCTGAGTAATATTCCATTGTATATATGAACCACATCTTCTTTATCCATTCATCTGTCGACGGCACTTAGGTTGCTTCCGTGACCTGGCTATTGTAAATAGTGCTGCAATGAACATTGGGGTGCATGTGTCTTTTTGAATTATGGTTTTCTCTGGGTGTATGCCCAGTAGTGATATTGCTGGGTCATATGGTAGTTCTATTTCTAGTTTTTTAAGGAACCTCCATACAGTTCACTATAGTGGCTGTGTCAATTTACATTCCCAACAACAGTGCAAGTGGGTTCCCTTTTCTCCACACCCTCTCCAGCATTTGTTGTTTGTAGATTTTCTGATGATGCCCATTCTAACTGGTGTGAGGTGGTACCTCATTGTAGTTTTGATTTTCATTTCTCTAATAATTAGTGATGTTGAGCAGCTTTTCATGTGCCTCTTGGCCATCTGTATGTCTTCTTTGGAGAAATGTCTATTTAGGTCTTCTGCCCATTCTTTGATTGGGTTGTTTGTTTTTTTAATATTGAGCTGCATGAGTTGTTTATATATTTTGGAGATTAATCCTTTGTTCACTGATTCATTTGCAAATATTTTCTCCCATTCTGAGGGTTGTCTTTTCTTCTTGTTTATAGCTTCCTTTGCTGTGCAAAAGCTTTTAAGTTTCATTAGGTCCCATTTGCATATTTTTGTTTTTATTTCCGTTACTGTAGGAGGTGGGTCAAAAAAGAGCTTGCTGTGATTTATGTCAAAGAGTGTTCTTCCTATGTTTTCCTCTAAGGGTTTTATAGTGTCTGGTCTTACATTTATGTCTTTAATCCATTTTGAGCTTATTTTTGTGTATGGTGTTAGGGAGTGTTCTAATTTCATTCTTTTATATGTAGCTGTCCAGATTTCCCAGCACCACTTATTGAAGTGACTGTCTTTTCTCCATTGTATATCCTTGTCTCCTTTGTCATAGTTTAGTTGACCATAGGTGTGTGTGTGTTTATCTCTGGGCTTTCTATCCTGTTCCATTGATCTATATTTCTGTTTTTCTGCCAGTACCATATTGCCTTGATTACTGTAGCTTTGTAGTATAGTCTGAAGTCAGGGAGTCTGATTTCTCTAGCTCTGTTTTTTTTCCTCAAGATTGCTTTGGCAATTTGGGGTCTTTTGTGTCTCCATACAAATTTTAAGATTTTTTTTCTAGTTCTGTAAACAATGCCATTGGTAACTTGATAGGGATTGCATTGAATCTGTAGATTGCTTTGGGTAGTATAGTCATTTTCACAATATTGATTCTTCCAATCCAAGAGCATGGTATATCTCTCCATCTGTTTGTGTCATCTTTGATTTCTTTCATCAGTGTCTTATAGTTTTCTGAGTACAGGTCTTTAAACTCCTTAGGTAGGCTTATTCCTAGGTATTTTATTCTTTTTGTTGCAGTGGTGAATGGGATTGTTTCCTTAATTTCTCCTTCTGATCTTTTGTTGTTAGTGTATAGGAATGCAAGAGATTTCTGTGCATTTATTTTGTATCCTGAATCTTTACCAAACTCATTGATTAGCTCTAGTAACTTTCTGGTGGCATCTTTAGGATTATCTATGTATAGTATCATGTCATCAGCAAACAGTGACAGTTTTACTTCTTCTTTTCAAATCTGTATTCCTTTTATTTCTTTTTCTTCTCTGATTGCTGTGGCTAGGACTTCCAAAGCTATGTTGAATAATAGTGGTGAGAGTGGACGTCCTTGTCTTGTTCTTGATCTCAGAGGAAATGGTTTCAGTTTTTCACCATTGAGAATGATGATTGCTGTGGATTTGTCATATATGGCCTTTATTATGTTGAGGTAAGTTCCCTTTATACCCACTTTCTGGAGAGTTTTTATCATAAATCAGTGTTCAATTTTGTCAAAAGCTTTTTCTGCATCTATTGAGATGATCATATAGCTTTTATTCTTCAATTTGTTAATATGGTGTATCACATTGATTGATCCGCATATATTGAAGAATCCTTGCATTCCTGGGATAAATCCACTTGATCATGGTGTATGATCCTTTTAATGTGTTATGGGATTCTGTTTGCTAGTATTTTGTTGAGGATTTTTGCATCTATATTCATGAGTGATATTGGTCTATAATTTTCTTTTTTTGTAATATCTTTGTCTGGTTTTGGTATCAGGGTGATGGTTGCCTCATAGAATGAATTTGGCTGTGTTCTGTCTGCTGCAAATTTTTGGAAGAGTTTGAGAAGGATGGGTGTTAGCTCTTCTCTAAATGTTTGATAGAATTCACCTGTGAAGCCATCTGATCCTGGACTTCTTTTTGCTGGAAGACTTTTAACCACAGTTTCAATTTCATTACTTGTGATTGGTCTGTTCATATTTTCTATTTCTTCCTGGTTCAATCTTGGAAAACTATACCTTTCTATGAATTTGTCCATATCTTCCAGGTTGTCCATTTTATTGGCATACAGTTGCTTGTAGTAGTCTCTTATGATGCTTTGTATTTCTGCAGTGTCTCTTGTAACTTCTTTTTCATTTCTAATTTTATTTATTTGAGTCCTCTCTTTTTCTTGATGAGTCTGGCTAAAGGTTTATCAATTTTGTTTATCTTCTCAAAGAACCAGCTTTTAGTTTTATTGATCTTTGTTATTGTTTTCTTTGTTTCTATTTCATTTATTTCTGCTCTGATCTTTATGATTTCTTTCCTTCTGCTAACTTTGGGTTTTGTTTGTTCTTCTTTCTGTAGTTCCTTTATGTGTAAGCTTAAATTGTTTATTTGAGATTTCTATTGTTTCTTGAGGTAGGCTTGTATTGCTATAAACTCCCCTCTTAGAACTGCTTTTGCTGTATCTCATAGGCTTTGGATCATCGTGTTTTTGTTGTCATTTCTCTCTAGGTAATTTCTGATTTCCTCTTTGATTTCTTCAGTGATCTCTTGGTTATTTAGTAGACTGTTGTTCAGCCTCCATGTGTTTGTGCTTTTTACGTTTTTTTCCCCTGCAATTTATTTCTAATCTCATAGCATTGTGGCCAGAAAAGATACTTGATATGATTTCACTTTTCTTAAATTTACCAAGGCTTGATTTGTGACCCAAGATGTGATCTATCCTGCAGAATGTTCCATATGCACTCGAGAAGAAAGTGTAATCTGCTGCTTTCAGATGGAATGTCCTATAAATATCAATTAAATCTATCTGGTCTATTGTGTCATTTAAAGCTTGGTTTCCTTATTAATTTTCTGTCTGGATGATCTGTCCATTGGTGTAAGTGAGGTGTTAAAGTCCCCCACTATTTTTGTGTTACTGTCGATTTCCTCTTTTACAGCTGTTAGCATTTGCCTTATGTATTGAGGTGCTCCTATGTTGGGTGCATATATATTTATAATTGTTATATTTTCTTCTTGGATTGATCCCTTGGTCATTATGTAGTGTCCTTCCTTGTCTCTTGTAACATTCTTTATTTTAAAGTCTATTTTAAAGAGTCATGTACCAAAATGTTTATTGCAGCTCTATTTACAATAGCCAGGAGACGGAAACAACCTAAGTGTCCGTCATCAGATGAATGGATAAAGAAGATGTGGCACATATATACAATGGAATATTACTCAGCCATAGAAAGAAACGAAATTGAGCTATTTGTAATGAGCTGGATGGACCTAGAGTCTGTCATACAGAGTGAAGTAAGTCAGAAAGAGAAAGACAAGTACCGTGTGCTAACACATATATATGGAATTTAAGAAAAAAAATGTCATGAAGAACCTAGGGGTAAGACAGGAATAAAGACACAGACCTACTAGAGAATGGGCTTGAGGATATGGGGAAGGGGAAGGGGAAGCTGTGACAAAGTGAGAGAGTGGCATGGACATATATACACTACCAAACATAAAATAGCTAGCTAGTGGGAAGCAGCCGCATAGCACAGGGAGATCAGCTCGGTGCTTTGTGACCACCTAGAGGGGTGGGATAGGGAGGGTGGAAGGGAGGGAGATGCAAGAGGGAAGAGATATGGGAACATATGTATATGTATAACTGATTCACTTTGTTATAAAGCAGAAACTAACACACCATTGTAAAGCAATTATACTCCAATAAAGATGTAAAAAAAAGTCTATTTTATCTGATTGAGTATTGCTACTCCAGCTTCCTTTCGATTTTCACTTGCATGGAATATCTTTTTCCATCCTCTCACTTTCAGTCTGTATGTGTCTCTAGGTCTGAAGTGGGTCTCTTGTAGACAGCATATATATGGGTCTTGTTTTTGTATCCATTCAGCAAAGCTGTGTCTTTTGGTTGGAGCATTTAGTTCATTCACATTTAAGGTAATTATTGATATGTATGTTCCTATTACCGTTTTCTAAATTGTTTTCGATTTGTTTTTGTAGGTCATTTTCTTCTCCTTGTTTCTCACTTAGAGAAGTTCCTTTAGCATTTGTTGTAGAGCTCGTTTGGTGGTGCTGAATTCTCTTAGCTTTTGCTTGTCTGTAAAGCTTTTGATTTCTCCATCAAATCTGAATGAGATGCTTGATGGGTAGAGTACTCTTGGTTGTAGGTTCTTCCCTTTCATCACTTTAAATATATCATGCCACTCTCTTCTGGCTTGTAGAGTGTCTGCTGAGAAATCAGCTATTAACCTTATGGGAGTTCCCTTGTATATTATTTGTCGTTTTTCCCATTGTTGCTTTTTAATAATTTTTCTTTCTCTTTAATGTTTGTCAATTTGATTACTATGTGTCTCAGCATATTTCTCTTTGGGTTTATCCTTCCTGGGACTCTTTGGGCTTCCTGGACTTTGGTGGCTATTTCCTTTCCCACGTTAGGGAAGTCTTCGTCTATAATCTCTTCAAATATTTCCTCAGGTCCTTCCTCTCTCTCTTCTCCTTCTGGGACCCCTATAATGTGAATGTTGGTGCATTTGATGTTGTCCCAGAGGTCTCTTAGGCTGTCTTCATTTCTTTTCATTCTTTTTTCTTTATTCTGTTCTGCGGCAGTGAATTCCACCATTCTGTCTTCCAGATCACTTATCCGTTCTTCTGCCTCAGTTATTTTGCTATTGATTCCTTCTAGTGTAGTTTTCATTACAGTTATTGTATTGTTCATCTCTGTTTTTTTGTTCTTTAATTCTTCTAGATGTGTGTTCCTTAATTCTTCTAGGTCTTTGTTAAACATTTCTTGCATCTTCTCGATCTTTGCCTCCATTCTTTTTCTGAGGTCCTGGATCATCTTCACTATCATTATTTTGAATTCTTTTTCTGTAAGGGTTGCCTATCTCCAATTCATTTAATTGTTTTTCTGGGGTTTTACCTTGTTCCTTCATCTGGTACATAGTTCTCTGGCTTTTCATTTTGTCTATATTTCTGTGAATGTGGTTTGTTCCACAGGTTGCGCGATTGTAGTTCTTCTTGCTTCTGCTGTCTGCCCTCTGGTAGATGAGTCTATCTAAGAGGCTTGTGCAAGCTTCCTGATGGGAGGGACTGGTGGGTAGAGCTGGGTGTTGCTCTGTTGGGCAGAGCTCAGCAAAACTTTAATCTAATTGTCTGCTATTGGGTGGGGCTGAGTTCCCTCCCTGTTGGTTGTTTGGCCTGAGTATACCCAGCACTGGAGGCTACAGGATCTTTGGTGGGGCTAATGGCGGACTCTGGGAGGGCTCATGCCAAAGAGTACTTCCCAGAACTTCTGCTGCCAGTGTCCTTGTCTCCGTGGTGAGACAGAGCCACCCCCCACCTCTGCAGGAGACCCTCCACCACTAGCAAGTAGGTTGGGTTCAGTGTCCTATGGGGTCACTGCTCCTTCCCCTGGGTCCCAATGTGCACACTACTTTGTGTGTGCTCTCCAAGAGTGGAGTTTCTGTTTCCCTCAGTCCTGTTGAAATCCTGCAATCAAATCCCACTAGCCTTCAAAGTCTGATTCTCTGGGAATTCCTCTTCCTGTTGCCAGACCCCCAGGTTGGGAAGCCTGACGTGGGGCTCAGAACCTTCACTCCAGTTGGTGGACTTCTGTGATATAATTGTTCTCCAGTTTGTGACTTACTCACCCAGTGGTTATGAGATTTGATTTTATTATGATTGCGCCCCTCTTACCATCTCATTGCAGCTTCTCCTTTGTCTTTGAATGTGGGGTATCTTTTTTGGTGAGTTCCAGTGTCTTCTGGTCGGTGGTTGTTCAGCAGTTAGTTGTGATTCCAGTGCTCTCACAAGAGGGAATTAGTGCACGTCCTTCTACTCCATCATCTTGAACCAATCCCTAACATTTATTCTTAATAACGTTTGCAAAGGGCTTAAAACAGTAATTGATCTATAAATATTAACTATTATCATTATCATCCCCTAGGAGCAATAATGTTTATATTTGATTCTTCACCTAATAACCTATGAACGTTCTGTCTTCTCCTACCCTCAAGTGGCTCTCTCTGATATTCCCAGCAGCTAACATAGTGCCTAGCTATCTGGCTTTAATGAGTGAATAGAACAGGCATATTCCTTCATCTATACACTGTAATTTTATTTATATTGCATTAACTTATTTGGGATTAAGACTGACTTTCATATATTTACATGTGAAATCAAGTGTCTAGGAGTTCTTTTTAAATGGCTCAGAAAAAAAAGTTGGGGGAGGTAGCTGAAATAAGATTGGCAGAACGTTGACAGTTGTTAAAGTTGATGATGGATACATGGGAGTTCATTATACTCCATTCTTTCTCTTCTTTTCTGTATGTGTAAAATATACACAATAAAAAAAACTGGGGGAGGGGGGACTTTCCTGGTGGTCCGGTGGTTAAGACTCCATGCTTCCACTGCAGGGGGCATGGGTTTGATCCCTGGTCAGGGAACTAAGATCCCACATGCTGCGCAGTGCAGCCAAAAAAAAAAAAAAAAATTAAGAATGGGTAGTAAACTAAAGGCCCAGATCTTTTTTCTTTCCTAATGAACAGCCTCTAATATATATCTACTCAATTTTTCAGATTTTAAAAACTTTTTTTGTAATTTATAGAGTGTTTAAAACTAACATTAAAAAAGAAAACTACAAGAAACTTTAATTATAACTGCTTGTAAAACAGATGAAAATGTCAAATATTTTAACAATTTCTGTTTCAGGCCTTGATATAAGAATGTTTCCAAGGGACTCTCAAAACACACACACACACACACAAATTTATAATCTTAAAAATTTCTAGCTTTGCTAAAATTCAGTATCTTTTTTTTTCACCTCACATAGTTACCTTTTCAAAAATTTTGTGGTGAGAACATTTAAGATCTACTTTCTTAGCAACTTTCAAGTGTACAATACATGTTAACTATTTTAGTCACCATGCTGCATATTAGATCCCCAGAACTTGTTCATCTTATAACTGGAAGTTTGTACCATTTGACCAACATCTCCCCATTTCCCCCAACTTCCGGCAACCACCAAGTTACTCTTTGTTTCTATGAGTTTGGCTTTTCTAGATTCTAAATATATCTGAGATCATAGAGTACAGTTGACCCTTTAAAAAGGTGAGGGGTGGGACTTCCCTGGTGGTCAGGGGGTAAGACTCTGCACTCCCAATGCAGGGGGTCCAGGTTCGATCCCTGGTCAGGGAACTAGATCCCACATACATACCGCAACTTAGAAGCCCGCAGGCCACAACTAAAAGTCCGCATACTGCAACGAAGATCCCACGTGCTGCAACTAAGACCTGGAGCAGCCTAAATAAATAATAAATAAATAAATATTAAAAAGGTGAGGGGTGAGGGCACTGACCGTCTGCCCAGTTGAAAAATCCATGTCTAACTTCACAATCAGCCCTCTGTACATACCGTTCTCCATCTGAGGATTCAACCAACCATGGATCATGTAGTACAAATTTAGTCAAAAAAAAAAATTCACTGTAGTTCAAACCCATGTTGTTCAAGTGTTCACTGTATTTGTCTTTCTACATCTGACTTATTTGACTTATCATACTGCCCTCAAAGTTTTATCCATGTTGTCACAAATGACAGGGTTTCCTTTTTTTTATAGCTAAATAATATGCGTGCATGCATGCATTTGTGTGTGTGTGTGTGTGTGTGTGGGTATTCCACATTTTCTTTATCTGTTGACAGACACTTAGGTTGTTTCCATGTCTTGGCAGTCGTGAATAATGCTGCAATGAACACGGAGGGTGCAGATACCTCTTGGTAAAATTCAGTATCTTTTAAATAAATGATTTCTAGTGGGTGAACAAAGGAAAGAGGAAAAGAGGGGTATTATTAGAAACAGAAAGAAGGGGGAAGGAACCCATTTAGAATACAATTATTATATTCTTCATTAAGAGGTAAAAAATCTGGGCTTCCCTGGTGGTGCAGTGGTTGAGAGTCCACCTGCCGATGCAGGGGACACGGGTTCGTGCCCCAGTCCAGAAGATCCCACATGCCGCCGAGCGGCTGGGCCCGTGAGCCATGGCCGCTGAGCCTGCGCGTCCGGAGCCTGTGCTCCACAACGGGAGAGGCCACAACAGTGAGAGGCCCGCGTACCGCAATAAAAAAAGAGATAAAAAATCTCACCTTGCCTTGTTCTACCTTTGTTAGGGAAGAACCCTCAACCTCTGGATTGCAAGGAGTAAACCTGGCATCCATAGGTACTGGAACTAGATCACGTGATCAGAGTAAGACTCAGCACAGCAACAGCAGAGGCATCAGCATGGTAGCTCTGGTTCTCATGCCCCCAAGTCCCAGGGAGTTATTCAATGAGCCCAGACAGAGTCTGTGAGCAGTGAGATGCATCACAGCTAAGGAACCCAGGGCCAAGGGCTCAATGCCTTAATTCCTATCAGTCAGATTGAAAAAAGGTTACACTGGTGCACATATGAGGGGGGAGCTGAGGTGTCAGACACACCCAAGCAGTCCAGCTTTCCTGAGGGTATCAGGCAGAACTGAATAGTCCTGCTATGGTGCGGGTGTCCCACACAGCAGAATAGTTTTGTTCTGGCCACACCCACATGAGTTCTTCTCTTTTCCTAGCACTCAGATGGGATGACAAACCCAGCAGCAGGGTTATATTGCCAATTGCACCCACTGCTTGACTCAAGGGGACCATGTGATTATTTTGTGATGCTGCAGTGCTGGGTCTAGGGGACAAAGAAAGCATTAAATATTCCCACCACCTCAAACTTCCTAGGGAATGAAGGTGTTCATTCTTCAGGTACCAGGGTTATTGTTCTCTTTCCGTGGCCACAAAGTTCATTTGTTCTAGGTCAGTAGCCACTCTTTCTCCCTAGGGAGCCAAAGGCTGCTCTCAGAGTCATCTAGGAGAGGGAGCTACAATGGCCCCTAAAAGTGTGGCCACAATCTATTCACTTGTGGGACTAGGCTTGCTTCTCCCTTGACTCTATTATTTTCATGAAATAAGAAAAGACTGTTGTGCCTTTCCCTTCCTTAGTTTTGTCTTAGATCACAGTCTGTGCCTGGTTTGGGGTGCCTATCTTTATCCTGGGCATTTTGGGGCTCAGCATCATCACAGCCTACCACAGAGGGCCCCCAAGTACTAAAACAAAGATAATGGAGTCTTTCTTCCACTTGGGGCGGCGGGCAGATCGAAGTATCTTTCCAGCCATTCTCTGCAGTGAGAGGCTCATCGTGGGGGGCTGTCATTCTGTCCAATGCTCATTGTCAGTCTGGAGCACCTACAGCACTCGGGCTTCGAATAGCTTCTTCCATGGTATTCCGTGGGATTTTTATCAGCCTCGGGAGAGTCTTCCTGGGTTGGCCATAATGTAGTCATCGGAACAGAAATCCAAAGTAGCAAGCCTTGTTGAGGGCCTAATTCTGTCCCAACTGAATAGTGTGCATGGTAGCTTGAGGCATGTGAGACAGCCTCACTGCTGCCATTCATTCTTGTTCCCTCATCACACAGACACGCCAGCCAGGTCTTTAACGGCTCCCCAGGCCATCAGCCAAAGCCATCCCAGGTGTCCCTCACCATGATGGGTCAATTAAAACTGATTTTGTCAGGCTATAGGTTTGTCCCTGGTGGTCTTGGGCATATTAGGCTAGAATAATTTGGAGTTTCTACCAAGGTACGGCTGAGATCCTCACTGACATGGACCAGGACCTTTTTTTTGTTTGTTTCTTTGTTTTTCTGCGGTACTCGGGCCTCTCAGTGTTGCGGCCTCTCCCGTTGCGGAGCACAGGCTCCGGACGCGCAGGCTCAGCGGCCATGGCTCGCAGCCCAGCCGCTCCGCCGCATGTGGGATCTTCCCGGACCGGGGCACGAACCCGTGTCCCCTGCATCGGCAGGCGGACTCTCAGCCACTGCGCCACCAGGGAAGCCCGACCAGGGCCTTTGACTCAGTAATCACGTGCACATCTGCAGCCCCTTGCATCTCGTCCACTTGAGGCATCTCTGTCCCTGATTACATGGATTTTTGCTCTGAATCTGGACTCTGTTGATTTCTTTGGCCCTCTGGTATCAGATGTGTCATTTGTCTCCTGGGATTTTAGAGGTCTGATCAGACTTTGGTGTCCTCTGGTGAAATTTAGCTTTTAACACCATCTTCTATCATCTGCGTGTCCACCATCTTGTCTGTTGTTTGTCTGAGAACTTATGAGAAATTGACTTTGGAAGAGATCTTTGTAAATATTCTGCCTTCCGGGAGGCTGCTGATTCTTCCAGTCAGCAGTCGAGGTGACTTAACATTAGCGTTAAGGGCCCAACTCATTTGTAAGTGATATTTTTACACCTGACCAAGTGTCAGCCGATTTCTCCTGGCTTTGTTTGCTAATAAACTTGTACTAACTTCCGGCATAACTTCACTGAGGACAGTTTGGAATTGTAGTGGCCACTTTGGGCAACTTTGACATGAATAAGATTGTTCATCTGAGAGGAGCTTTAGAACAAAAAGAGACCAAAAATACTCATGAGGAGACTGGCTTGTCTAAAAGAGAGAGACCATGTTATTTTTTCCATACAAGTGTTAATATCAATAAGTACTGGCTTTTTAATAGTATGACTTGATAAAATTATCAAGGTGCCAATCACAAATGCTGGAGGGGCTGTGGAGAAAAGGAAACCCTCCTACACTGTTGGTAGGAATGTAAATTGGTGCAGCCACTATGGAAAACAGTATGGATTTTCCTTAAAAAACTAAAGATAGACTTGGCATATGATCCAGCAATCCCACTCCTGGGCATATATCCAGACAAGCCTATAATTCAAAAAGATACATGCACCCCTATGTTCATAGCAGCACTATTCACAACGGCCAAGATATGGAAACAACCTAAATGCCCATCGACAGATGAGTGGATAAAGAAGATGTGGTATATATCTACAATGGAATATTACTCTGCCATAAAGAAGAATGAAATAATGCCCATTTGCAGCAACATGGATGGAGCTAGAGATTATCATACTAACCGAAGTAAGTCAGAAAGAGAAAGACAAATACCACATGATATCATTATATGTGGAATCTAAAATACGACAAATGAACATATCTACGAAAACAGAAACAGACTCAGATATAAGAACAGACTTGTGGTAACCAAGGGGGAGGGGGTTGGGGGAGGGAAGGATTGAGAGTTTGGGGTTAGCAGATGCAAACTATTATATATAGAATGGATAAACAACAAGGTCCTACTGTATAACACAGGAAACTGTATTCAATATCCTGTAATAAACCATAATGGAAAAGAATATGAAAAAGAATATATATATATGTATAACTGAATCACTTTGCTGTACAGCAGAAATTAATACAACATTGTAAATCAACTATACTTCAATAAAATTTTAAGAAATTATCAAGGCCCCAAGTTATTGTTTAAAACACCTCTAATGACTCTAGTGTGGATGTGTATATATGACTATATGTCCAAATGGGTGTTTAGCTTTTAGAGTGATAATTTTATTCTACAACTTGCTCCTTCTCTTCTATTACATTTTTTTCTCTTTTCATTACTTGGGAAATTTTAAAGGTAACTGATCAGAAAGATCATTCTGTCATATTCATATTCTAAGAACATCTAGTACAGATAAATATTCATAAATGTCTATGAGAAAGAAAAAGTGTAATAAACTGTGCTTCTTTCACTTTAAAAAATATATGACAAGTACATTTAAATAATAGCCTTTGTTACTAGAAGAATGTCTTCTCCTGGTTTTAATCTATTAAAATTAATGCAAGCCAGTGTTCTAGTCTATATAAAACTAAGGCCAAACTTCTCATGATTTAGATTTCCTAAATTTCCCACATTGGTCTTATGGATCAAATAACTTTTCATTGTTTCCACAAGATGTTAAAGTTTACCAAATTGTGTTTCACTAAATGAAAATGGTGTTTCACTAAATGAGAATTTAATGACAGATATCTTTTAAAAGAGTTTGAGTTTATAAATTTTTTATGATTCTACAGATCATAAGGGCTTAGTGTGTTAGCTAAAATTACAATTTCCAGATCTTTAGTTAACATTTGTTAAGGTTTTAAATATTAGGTTGAATTCACTGGTAAATAATCTTTGGCTATTTGAATAACTTCTAAGTATAAAAATATACAAAACTTTGGTCACTAAACATAGTTTCAATTTACCCTTATTCTTATGTATTATAAAACTTTTATAAGTTAACAGAATGTTCCAGGCCTTTGGATGATGTATGTGCTTATTTTACCACCTTAAAATTTATAAATATAATCTAAAAAGTATATTCACGGAAAATTAGCTAGATGGTTCTTGGCTTCCTGTCTAGTGGTTTTCTCTGGGTCTAGAGAAGACAAAAGTTGGCTATGTAAACTAAAGGAGATAATAAAAATGATTAAGGCTGTACACAGTATAGGGAATTCCTTGCTGGTCCAGTGGTTAGGACTCTGCACTTTCAATGCTGAGGGCACGGGTTCAATCCCTGGTCGAGGAACTAAGATCCCGCAAGCCGCACAGCGAGGCAAAAAAAAAAAAAGGTATACACAGTATAAGAATCACGTAAAATACAAATATGTGAACAAGAAAATGTTTTTCCTGATGACAGATTTGTCCGTCACCTAAGGAAATTATTAGTTTGTTAAAATAGTAATTTTAATGTCATACATATTTTATTTAATACGCTAACACTAATTATATCTTGAAATTAAAGTCTTTAATTTTACTGTTTATTAACATTGCTATATATTTACATCCAAACATATTCATATAAAAGTA